>NW_025224966.1:4032288-4084411 GCF_014066325.1 Apis laboriosa
AGTTTGCTCGGCGAAATCGTCCTAGGAATGCGGAAAGAGCCGATGACTTTTCCACCACTGCGTTGTACACACGCGCAAAAAAGCATCGGGACACGGTAGAAATTGTTCGGCCGATGAAACAGCTTGTTAATCATAGAATTATATATAAGAGTTTCGTCTAATCCGAATGAATCTTGATCCATGTTTTTGCGCGTCGAAGTCACTCTCTTATATTCGTTTTCGATTTCTAGAATCTATCTTTTTGCCCCGCGAATATGTTATGAATCATATATAGAATATAGAATAATTTCTTATTTATTTTCGAGAAGTTTCGAAAACATTTTAAGTTAAATTGACTGATTCTCGATTGTATGAATTATTCTACGCGTGAATATTAGCAAGAACCGTTTAGAATTAATTTTATTTAAAAAATTACACAAAACAAGGAAAACTTAATAAAATCTAGCATAACATTCATATTCAAATTCGAACATCGAAATCTTGGACGAAAAAATGTTATTCTACTTTTTTTCTTTCTTATTTTTTCATAGGAAATCACTCTATGCTATGTGTATATCACTTCACGAATAATCAAAATTTTTCCAAAAAATTTCTTCTCTTTCTTATCTCTACACTTTTGCCGAGCAAAACGATGATCCACCGATGATCGACTCGATCCGCACACGAGAACTCCCCTTGCCAGACTACAATTAAATCCGATTGACAAATGGACGGGTGGGTGAATTCGCGTCGATGAATCACGTTTTAGTATACGCGTTCTCGGTGTATCGCGTTACTGATTTGCGGTCCGGTTTAATTAACGGGCCAGGAATTTCATTATGGCAGAAGTTGTGCCGGCAGAAATCGCGCGTCTGCGGTCGCGGTTAAATAGGATGCGCTTCGCCTCAACCGGATGTGTTCTTTTTCTTGTCACCTGGTTATGCCGTGCGGTTTCCAATTGTAGAGACACGTGCTGCCGCCACCGGCTAGAACGCATAACGGATCACGCTTTCTTCCATTGTTCCGCCCTCTCGTGAAGCAGGGACAATACGACGCTTTCTTTAAAAGGAGGATCTGGCGAGGTATGCAGGAATTTTTTCTTTTTCTGGTTCGAGTCAGTGTCAATTAGTAATTAGTCATAGAAAATTTTATCTTTTAAGGATATTGTTATGGTCGTTGATGAGATGTTTTTTGTTAATATTCACGCGTAGAATAATCTTCTATATAATATAATTCATCCAATCGAGAATCAGTCAATTTCGTTTAAAATGTTTTCGAAACTTCTCGAAAATAAATAAGA
Organism: Apis laboriosa; assembly: GCF_014066325.1. NCBI lineage: Eukaryota > Metazoa > Arthropoda > Insecta > Hymenoptera > Apidae > Apis > Apis laboriosa. The sequence goes on from NW_025224966.1 coordinate 4,033,568, forward strand.
AATTATATTCTATATATGGTTCATAATATATTCGTGGGGTAAAAAGATAGAAATTCTAGAAATCGAAAACAAAGATGATGAGATTAATATTTTAAAACGATCGTTTAAATTCGATTTAAAAGGAATATGGGAATATATTATCGTTTGGAGTTATTGTTATATTATATCGTTTAATTAGATTCGTAAATTAATTTCCATTTGATTTTAAATTATCAGTGATTATTGATACTTGTATTAAGATATAATGAAAAGGCTTCACCTGAAACTTGGTCGTTATGAATAATTCATTAAGAGTTGCTTGATAATACTTTTTTGTCTCGTTGTGTATCCTGAACCGACATGAACGGTAACCGTAGATGTTTGGGTGTTACGGTGTTAAAATCATAAAATATTAAAATTTTAGTAGGAAAACCACTCTACGGCTAAAAGGTTATTAATAATGTTATATTCACGAGAATATACCGAGTGTTTTATAATCCTCGTAAGTAAATGATTAAACTGTAATCTCTGTTGTCGATTCTCGACTCGAACAAAGCTCTCTCCTATCTGTTGTTTATCAATTATTAAATTTTTAACTTGCTCGTTTAATTTTCTCCTTAATTTTCACGTCCTCCTTAATCTCGCTTTTCTTTTCTTCCGTTTTCTCGGCGTTCGCATCATTCACGAAATTCTCGATAAGAAAGTTTCATTGATTACGAAATTCGTTTCAAAATTATCATATGGAAATATTTTGGAAGTAAGTCTTGGAAGAAAATATGTTGATCTGCAAGTAGCAGATCTCTTCTGAATTAATTTCACTTGAAATTAACGCGCAACGTTTCGTTCGATCGAATTCGAAAAGGAAATAAATAAATAAAATCGATATCAATTTTTTTCTCTCTCCATCAAAAATTTACGTATAATTTACGATAACGAAAAATATGAAAGGCTATCATACATCTGAATTGTTAATAATTCATCATCCGTACTAATCATTTCGTGAGCCCCCCGTGATACTGTCGTCGCTTTCATGCAATTTGTATAAGACACACACGTGACACGCGAATCCACTATTTAATTCAAAGTACGAAGTTCCTTTCCGTCGCCGTGCAAACACGAAATTCAACGCTCTCTGTGCAAGATTTATCATAAAACACGCTCCATGGAAAAAAAGGAAGAATCGCGCGACATCAAAGGAAGAGTGTAGGTCGCTTTTTATGTCGGGGAACTGAACTAAAAAAAAAAAAGAAAAGAAAAAAAGAAAAAGAGAAACAAAAGGAAAAGGAGGGTATTGAAGGTAGTAGTAGAAATCATTTTTTTTCTTTCAACGTCAAGTGTGTATCCGACTGCTGTTGCTTCCAACAAGATCGTTCGGCCTCGCGAAGGAGTGGAAAAACCAAAGGTCCATCCTCGGTCGGCGGAAGAGGAAATCGAGTTGAGTAGGAAGCGTCACAACGAAATATAATCGTTGGTTATATTTCGAGCGTTCAGCTTACACACTCAGCCCCAGGGAAAAGTGTTTTGCTCCTGAATTTTTCATCTCTTCTTCATTTCTCCCTCTCTTCTCCCTCTTTCTCTCTCTCTCTCCATCTCTCTCTTTCTCCTCTGAGCTATCGCGATTGTACGGAAGACCGCGCGCCTCTTTTTGTCGACATAGTAGATTTCCGTGTAACCCGCGCTCCTTCGCTATCCACCCTCTCTCGCCCTCTTTTCCACGCCACCCTTCGCTCCGCCTCGCCTCATCTCCTCGCCACGCTCCTCGGCACAATGAATCCCCAGGACTCTGTGTAGCAGTGGAGCTTAACTTAAAAGGTCCACCGTATCCGAAACGAGCCCATTCGCGCAGGTGTATCCACTTAGTCGGGCGAAAAGGAGATCAGAAGCTTAACAGCTACCTCGAGGTTTTCGCCACCAGTTTATCCCTCTAATGTGTGTGTGTGCGTGTGTGTGTTCATTCAGCCGTGTACATGTGTACGTGTGTGCATGCACGTTCTACCTCAGCGTTCGATTCCACGTTGAATTCTATGGTCTGAACGCATATATGCGAGCGTGTAGTAATACACGGAGAATATACGTGTATACACGTATCTGAAGGAGCGTGGTTTCTTTCTTCCAGCGTTGTTTCTTTTTTTCTCCAGCGAGAAATAGTTGAAATTATTGTCTGGCTCGAATCGAAATTGAAATTCTATTTTTTCATCCGTAATTTACGCGAGATCATTTGTATGTGCGTAGAAATCTTGAGGGGAAAAAGTTTCTACTCCTTCTAACGTATTAGATACCCTAAAAGGGTATCCTAAAAGGGACAATGTTATCACAGACCCTTCCCATAAGGACCATAAACAGTGACAAGTCGTCCGGAAATAATACTGTTTCCATTCAAACTTCTTGCTGCTCGCGCCATTGTGTACAACAATCTTCCTGGCGTATCCTTGATGGCAACCCTTAGATTTTCAGGCCGTTCTTTTATTTATATTTATGCTTTCGACAAAAGGGATGACCTAATAGTTTGAAGAAGCTTGAAAAAAGCTAGCTTCAGACATCTTATATAAATAAGTCGTATAAATAGGAAAAAAGAGAGAGAGAGAGAGAGAGAAAGAAATTTTGTCCTCCGTCATTCATAATTTTGAGGGGAACGGTATGAACGTTGTGCATAGGTGAGCTTATATTATCTTTTGCCAGTGTATGCAGTTTCGCAAAGCTTCTTTTTCGCATTCTCTCATATCCAGCTTTTTCCTACGGTGTATTGGTTTATCCGTATTTTTCTATGAATGCATTTCTGTTTACTTGGCAGAACTCATAACGTACACGCTTATATTCGCCTATATTCCTTCTATCTTCGAGCGTATGCGCATACATGTTATCTCTCCTCGTATTTATATGGACCCTCGTGTATTCTCGTATATTCGAATATACACCGAGTCGTTTTAAATTGGTCCTTTTAACGGTTGTTTTTTAACTGCTTTTTTCTTCCACAATTATTTTTTTTTTCTTTTTTCTTTCTCTCTCTCTCTCTCTCTACAAAATTAATTACCCGGGGTCTATCCCATTTCTCGAAAACAGACTTCTTCGCAAATTTCACCACGCAGAAATATTCCAATTCACCGCCAAAGAGAGAGAGAGAGAGGGTACCATTCCAAATTCTTGCATTATGCGAACAGCATTAGACGTGTTACGTGCACGTGCATTTTCCAGGTATCGCTGTTTGCATTTTCTCGGGGTTTATCCGGCCAGAAGTCTAACGCGTATGTCCAAGCGACCCGCCATTATTTGTACACCCAAAGTCTCCTTCCTCCACCTTCAGCTTCGATAACACTATTTCACCCTTCCCTCCTCCTTCTTCCCACGGAAAAACGATGTCTCGTGTAAAATCTAATTCTGACGGCCCTCCCCCCGCTCGCATTCTCCCTGGACCCTGCTTAAGGGAAACTTTTTAAGTGAAAAGCTCGTGCTCTTTTCTTGCACTCCGTCCCGGCCTCTCAGGTGCGAGAGCAGGGCTGCATTCCCCTTTCAGGAACGGTATTTGTTCGGGATTTTTAAGAATTACCGAAACGTGCTCTGGTATTTTTGCCTCGAGTTATCTCGGTGAACCTCGCTAATTTTTTTATTTTCCCCATCCCTTTTCCTCCTCAGAGTAAAGTGAATTTCGAATTCACACGAATTCACATTTGCGCTTACTTCTATGAAAAGGAAATTTTAGAATTTAGTAATATATTTTTCGCACTACGCGTTGACGAATTGTTATACACGTTGTATTAATTTTAATTTTTCTTTCTTTCTTTTTTTGCGAATTTTTTTTAATAACGTTTCCATTATCTCGATATCTCTTCAAAGATCAAAACGGAGAACGAATAAGGAATCGTTTATACCAATCCAAGCTTTTTATTTGCTTTATATAGTGACACGAGGCATACAAGATGCACGAGTTCCCTCTCGCTGCAATTTCTTCGGAAACGTCTTTCGTGTAATCTTTCTCGACGTAGCGCCAAGTCAGAAAGCGCTCCCTGGCGGAACGCATCCACACTGGGGCGCAACGCGGCATAAATCTTGCGATGAGAAATAATTTAACGTAGCCGGGAGCGATATTATCTGATACATCCTCGTAATGCCGCCGACTCATATATTTTTGACGTTTATACGTCTCACAAATTACGAAAAAAAAAAAAAAAAGAAAGAAAAAGGAAAAGAAAAAGAAATGAAAAAGAAAAGAGAGAGAAAGAGAGGTAGAAATATTATTCAACAACGGAGTATAACAGACGCGCGTTACATGGTAGGAAACGCATTACTCTTCTCAGCTTTACGACTTTTCCTGAAAAGTGTCGGTCAACTGTCTCTGTGTAAAAGTTACGGGAAACGGTTGTCATACACCGTGAAATTGGTGGAGTTTCAAAAAGGTTGTTGCCGTATCGATGCCTCGATAGAAGCTACGCGCAATTTGTCCCAGACCCAACGATCAATTTGGGGATGCAATGGACCGTGGAAAAAATTACGTTACCTACGCGAGCGCATGCGAACTTTCGTCCAACGCGGCGCTAGTGTCGCGTACGCTAAATGCATGGCGCCCTCTGCGCATCAATATTCGCGTTTTTCTAGTTAGAAGTAGTTTGTTTTCGACTTTTAGATTCTTGGTTTTTTTTTTTTAGTTATAAGGATACATTTTGATATTATTTTTATTCCTTTAAACTTTAGAAAAAATTTTTGCCTAAGGTTAATTGAAGAAGACTAATTATAGAAGGTTATAATTATCAAAAGAATCGAGGAGAAATCATGATTCAACGTGACATTTTTTATTAATACATAGAAAACGAGCGAGAAGAGTTGCAAGACTCTTTACTGGAAAATTTTATAGCAAATACTATATTTCTCAAATATTGCTTCGTCAAACTAATTAAATTATTGAAGTCAATGAAATTGTTAGGAAAAATCTTTTAAAATATTGGGAAATTTTGGGAAAAAATATTTTGTCTATATTGGAAAACTTTTTAACAATGAATGACAAAAAATTTCGTAAAAATTGGTATAATGAAGTTATCCGAAAAATCCGGAAAAAATTGCAAAAAGAGATGAGAAATTTAAAGTAAAAATTGTGAATCAGAATTGTATGTTTGAAAACCGCATGAAATTTTTGACCTAGATTAACTTTTTTCATCTTGAAAAAGAAATTGATTCTGTTTTACTCGTATGTAAGTTTTCGAAGAATGAAAATAATTAAACTTTTAATTTTAATCAAATTTAATCGATCATTTTAACCATTATACATATATATAATAATTCTAATGAATTAATTAATTTCATTGAAAATTTAATACTCATGTTATTAATCGACTGGTCACAAATAAGTTCTCAAAACAAATAACTTCTTCCTAAAATATTTTTATAAAGTACTTTCCGTAAAATAACTCGATTACTTTTCTTAAATTCCATCTTACTTCAATCTTACTTAAAAACTTACAGTTTGCTTCACGAGCATTTTTAGGAACACCGTAATCTTGATTCAATTTTCACTTTTCCTTTTTCTTTAACGTTTCCCAAATAGAACGAAACACTTTTATTAAGAAACCAAAACGAAAACCCCCAAAAAAAGTTTCAAAAGTAACAATAGCAGATTTCCCGACAACCGCGCGATCCCGACAAGTTTTTATCGCCGTGATAGGGTGACTGATAAAACCAGAACTGGCCATCGGACTTATTCCACTTATTAAATCCCTCGATCCTTTACGAGGCCAACCTTCGTTGCCTGTGTTTCTGTTTCGCCACTCGTCGCTCGTTCCAACAACTCGAATGGACACTATCAAGCGGCATTACCCGCGGGAGGGAGGAACCGTGTCCAATTTATGAACGTACGTGTGGCAGAAGGATTACAGGGCCGTAGTTACTGTAAGTCCGCCGTCTTCCTCCCTCCCTCCCTCCAACGTTCCAAACGTTGGAAACTTTGAAATTTACGAGGAAAACATGCCTCCCCCCCTGCGATAAAGTACACCGACTCATAAACGGAAGATAAGAGAGGTGGGTGATGCGTGGAGAGGAGAGGGAGGGGGCAATTGCGAAGGGAGAAAGGACACCCCTCGTCGTGAAACTCCATAGACGCGCGTTTCAGTTCGCACCGTGAACTGGAGGAACAGTGGAGGAGACAGGAGATAGGGGGAGGGTAGGGGAGAAAGGGAGATCTATCCTGGCGTTATTATGGGGATCAACGGGGTTCACCTGGGTATTGAAACGCCCCTTCGTAACAATGGACGATCCACGATCCGACTGTAAAGATCTCACGCCTTGGTTACGTTCCCTTACAACAGGAGGAGAGAGAAAAGTATTTGTGCGCGGAATGAAGAAGTCGGATGGATATATAGAGAGTTGTGAATGGAAGTAATGAGAGTAAAGGGTTAATATTACAAGGGTGAATAATTATAAGTATTTTGTGTGTCCCGAAATCGAAAGAATAGAATGTATAGAGTGAAGCATAGAGATGAGAGTTTAATAAAGACTCGTGAAATATAAATATAAAGTATTATAAAGTATATGTGTAGATAGATGTATGGTGGAAATTATTGTAATGTATTTGTGTATATTAATGAAAAATTAAGTTGAAGAAATATTACACGAGTCTTCAGAATTTGAAATGTAATCATTTACGAAATTTTCGTTTCATTCTATTGTAAATTGTTGTCGATTACATTCTCAAGAGGAATTATTGAATGATAAGAAGATTTATAATTTGTTTCCTTTTTCGCAGACAGACTTTTTTGAAAGATCAGATTTTCCTTCGAATTTTTCCACTCGACACATTTATCCTCTGATCAACTCGTTTCGATTTCGATCATATATTTTTTTTATCGAGCTCAATTGCGCGCCAATTGAATTACTAATTGATAATTACTGGGTTGATTATTTTAATGCGATGAATTAAGATAATTTGACATAGCATATAACGAAGGGTGTATCTTTTACGGCGAGTTAATGGGCTTTTGTTGAAAATTTAATGACCAGTATAATCCGCAATCGTGAAAAAAAAGTGAAATTCTTAATGGTACGGTAATTTATTCGTGATTCATTTCTTCCATCCTTCTTTGCTTTCTACATTCTCCTTTTTCTATTTTCAAATTTCTGCAAGATTTCAGTTGCACAAATATCTACCATATTTATATATGTTCGTGCAAACAAGAATACGTAACCAGTGTAAAGTGTAATATTTGTATAAATAACATAAGTATATTTACATAAGTTTACATAATTACAGAGAATTCACGTATTACAATTGATAGATGTTTCGAGCAAAAATATTGAACAGAAATTCCTATTAAAGAACTGTCGAAAATTACATAATTAGAATTTATCATTACCTTCATTCTACACTAGTTTGATTGTCCCTATGTATAAATTGCAGTGCAATTAGTACACGGTGAATGGAAACGTATTCGATTCAAAGAACAATAATAATTAAAGTGGCCGGTCAATTAGGCGATCGATGAGTTATTCCCATGAGTTTCATCGTATCGGCTGACTTACTTTCGTTTAATTTACAGCCATTCGATAATTAAACTTCGTTCAGATAAGAGACGTGGAATCACTCGGACGGTTAATCGATTAAAAATTAATGGTTTAACTAGAAATGGTTGATGCAATCGCCGACCAATTTCATGACGATGGAGTCTAGTTGAAGTAACCATTTGCTACGAGTTCCAGTTCTTGCGTGAAAATTTATGTTTAGATCTGTGCTAATTGCAAATTCACGTAGCAATAACTTACCCCAACTTCTTAGTTTCGAGCAAGTTTGTTGGTAACGCGTAATTTATATACTTTATCTAAGTGTTTATTCCTTGATTTATGAAATTAGTCATTGTCAGAATAATTCCGCTCGAAATTTTCATATTAATGAATTCTAGCTTCTTCCAAGATCATCATTGTTATTATATGATGCTATTATTGTTATTCATGTGATTTTTGAATCGTTTAAAATTTTCTTGATAAAGTACTATCTATCTTTTCTTCTTTTTTGCTATTTTTCTGAAAAATTTTCTGATTTCTTTAAAATTTTTTTGTAAAATCTTCCAGTGTTTAGATATTTTAATATAAAAACACTTTTAGACACGCGGTATATAAGAAACATTCTATGGAATATTTACAAAACGATAATTTGCATTTTAATATTCTCACTCGAATATGATATTATTGAAATATTTTTCACGTAATACGGTTATTTCGTTTATTTTATCATCATTATTTATAATTATTTATTCATATGCGTGTAATTTGTATATTCGATTCATTGATATTGTAATTTTGATAATAAAGATGTTAAACTGCATTCGCGGAACAAAAGAGTTAAAATTATTACGGAAACGTTCATTTAACAAACATTATTCGAATATTTATAGCTAAGTAGAATGGATTTTGCCGTTCATAATTTAACCGTAATATCTTCCACCATATTCAGCCCGTTTTATCAGCTTAATCCCAATTTCTTATTTCTCTTCATTTCGACCATTTTTTTTCTTTCGCATTGCCGATCGTATTGGCCAACCAAAAACTTCCTCGATCATTGTTGTCAGAATGGAGCAGCCTAAATAAAGAGCCGCGTCGGCGCAACCATTACTCACAATTAGGTCCAGTTTTTCAATTAAGACCTTAGCCAGACCTTGGATCCATCTCATAAATATGTATAAACTAAAGTACGGTTTTTATTTCAGACATCGTCGGTCGGTACCTTGGCCCTTAATTGCAAAACCTATCCTGTTCAACTATGAAATGTTGCCTTACTTTGCAATTAATTACCGAATCACTTCACGTTTTGCTACGTAATAGTATTTTGATCTTTTGGATCTCAAATTATGGAGAACATTTTTTGAAAGAAAATCGATTCCTTTTTAAATAAAGTAAAAATTATGGATCGTTGATCTATCAGTCTCAGAGGAATCAAAACGTTAATTATTTTCACACAATTTCACGTAATATTCTACATCGATCTCTTAGATTTTGAATCGAGCAAAAGAAAATTATTCCTAAAGAAAATAAATCTTTTTCTAAATAAAATAAAATTATACATATTATCGAGTCTCTTTGTTCCTTTCTGATGCAAAAATTTCTCTTCTCTAAAATAGATAATTTTTCTTTTTTTTTTTTTTTTAAATAAAAATAACGTTGGAACGTGTATCGATCAGTCTCAGAAGAAGGAAGAAAACGTTTCATTTCCAAACGGTTTCGATCGACAAAGGATCCGTCGAGCCGAAGGATCCTTCATAGCCGAATTTCATTAGGAAACATGGTTGTTCGATCGGCGTTCTTTGCCTCGTCGTTGACCCCCTCCCCCTTTCCCCCGGTGAATCACTTTGCAGGATCGTACATCGAGAATTCTCGGCTATCGATACTCGTAAACAGAGAGACCAAGACGTAGCAGTTTCGTCTGTAAACTTGCCTCGTCGACTCGGTATATAGCTCGATTCCCAGACATAGTTTGTGCTCGAACACCGAACCGTGCTCCTGGCAGGTTTAGATACGATCTTCAAACATGCCACATTGTCGACTTCGATAAAACTTCGATTGCAGATGCTGTAATCGATATCGAGGAATGGAGGGAGGAGGAGGAGGAGGAGGCTTGTCCCGGCTCGGCTCTACACGAGGATCGAAACCATTGGCCGGCAATTTCATTCAAAGATGAGATCAGATTGCTCGCCGTTGTAAAGGGATTTTCCTAAGGAGGATACAGAGGGATGTTCAATTAGGTTGTCGCGCGGAAGATTGGCCGAGTTAGAACATTCTTACGTGATGCACGGTTATCGCTTTTCTTGAATAATTCAATTTTCGAGAGAGAGAGAGAGAGAGAGGGAGATAAGTAGGGTAGGAGGGGATAGGGAATCGAAAAAGTTTCGTAGATCAACCGAAAGATCTCCGCCATTCCCTTCTTCCATTCCTAATCCTTGGATGTAACGAAATTTCGGTGAAATTGGAAGAAAATAAATAAAATTTATATTCCTAGGATTTTCAAGTTTAGAATTTGAAAACGTTTGCTCTCTGAAATAATTGTGTTTGTTTCAACGAGAGAAAGTCGATCGAAGTTGTGTGGAAAAGTTGTAACGAAAATACAGGAGGAAGTTTAAAAAAAAAAAAAAAAACGATAGATCGTTTTTCCAGAGAACGTTTGATTTCACGGTCATTAAACTTGCATCTTTGAAGAAGTTAAAAGAAAAAGCTTTCGTCAAACGGGATTTAATACGAATTCTAAATACGAAATACACGTACTTCATATGATTAAAACAAACCAAAGTCTTTCTTCTAGTCTTCACCGAGATCTTTATTATATTCGTACCTTCACAATTCCCGCCAATAACGTCCCAAAATTCAGTCAGCCCGATAAGAAATATTCTTATCTGGAAAACCTTTTACCATTTTCCTCCGAAGAACTTACAGCTGGTCGCCGCTCGCGGTCCTATGAGAGGTCCTATAAATCGCGAGAGAGCGTGGCATGCCAAGAATGGCGACCGTGGGCCATTCTCTCTCGATAGACAATTCCACTTCTCCTCTATAAAGCACGTGGGTGTCACCGCTTAAAGCTATCGATCCGGAAAGGGAATATCTCTTTAATAATCTCGATCCATCTCTTTATAAACTCGATCTCGATCGATCCTCGCCCCCTCCCGCTCCTTCACTCCTAAACACGTTTCGCTTCCTCGTAACGCAAACCACCCTTTTGTCCAGTACCAGCTCCTGGATTGAGTTATAACTCATGGTCGCCATCGCGGTTTTCTATCAAGCCGTTTCGATCGTGACGCGTCAAAAAAAGAAAAAAAAAAAAAAAGGAGAAATAGAGCGACCACGGCTGCTATAAATCAAAAAAGTATTTTTATTCCTCCTCCTCTTTCCCCTTTTCGAGAAAACCGTTCAAAAGGGAAGATGACGCGCGAAGATGCACGGAACTCGAACAATCAATACGATCGATCAATACGATCGAATTGCGACGTTAAATTCGGGCGTAATCACGCGTTGGTTCCACGTTGATTTACGAATTGGCCTGATAACCAAGTGATTCTAAACGTATATACGCGTAGAATAGTTGGAATGATCCATCTCGCGGCCGAATTCCGTGAAAATCAAGAGTGGAATTCCTCGATTGTTTCTCGAGCCGCGTCGGGGTGAACGCTCGGCCCCTGTCCCGCTTCGTTGATGGGATGATGCACAATGGGGGGGGAAAAAAGCGGGAAATGATTAATCGACGATTCGATTCGAAAGTACGAGGGATGATTAATCTCGGGCCCCCTGTTTTTTGCGCCCGCCCCCTCCGGTATCGCGGAATACCGCTCGTCCATTATTCGAGTCGCGAGGCTTTCAAATTTGTTTCCTGAACTGAAATTCCGGGAAGAAAAACCGGGGAGAAACGTTTTAATAATAAATCGATTTCGTATCATATACATATATCGCAATCTTTCTTCACCGATCGAAATAAGTTTACTTAAGAAGATTTGAAAAATTTGAAGATCATCGGTGTGCAAATACACGTATAATTTCGATAAGTTATATATATATTCGATAAGTTATATATATATTCTGGAGAGAAATTCCCAAACGACTTGTATCTCGCCTCGAATTCAATTATTCATCGCATTTTTAACACGCATTTAAAACATCGTGTCGATGAAGAGCGGAGAAGTCAAGTGACGCAACTCGTCAAAATTTGACGAGCATCGGCGCTTCCCTTCGTCGGATCGGTGTTTCGAGAAGTGTTTCGCGTCGTAAAGCAGGATGTCTACTCGTGGATCTCCCCTCCATTCTGGATATATATAAACCTAACATTGCGCCATTGTACCAAACTTGCACCATTCGTTCCACCGTACGACGTTTCAACGTCCTCCTATCCCTCTTTTCTGATCAATCGCTATAAAATCCCACGTTTTCTTCTTCGATAACGTTGCCCCGTCCCAAATATGGCGACATCGTGACTCGTGCAAACCCCCTCTAAAGCCCGATTAACCCCCCTCCCCCTTCGTGATCCTACGTTTTTCATCTCGACGGCGCTCTTCTTTTCGAGAGTCACGGATCGTTTCACTCGATTTTTATCCAACTAGCATCCCCTCCCTCCCGTTCATTTCCATCGATCTCTCTTTCAGAGAGAGAGAGAGAGAGAGAGAGAGAGAGGAAGAGGGAGGGAGAGAGTCGAAAAGGTTTCGCTTTAAACAGAAGGATTTAACCTCGCAGTTGGGGATCGATGGCGACCGACACGACGCCCGCATCCTCATCAATTTTCTCTTTTTCGATCGCGTGTCGATGCCGCCTCTCTTTTTGCCCTCTCTCCACCCCCACCACCTTGGCCGCCTCCTCGACTCTTTATTTATCGGTGGAACGGCACCGTCCGCCCCTCTCAGCGGCGGCGCAAATGGCAAACAGCCGATATTGATACTGCCGTGATCGAGCAACTGTCCATTTCCTTTTTAATTTGCAGCGCGTTTGAAAATTTATGAATTTTCCCCATACTTCTTATTTTCATTTTTTTCTTTCTTTTTTTTTTTTTTTCTTTCATATCCGGAATTCGTCTCAATCCCCCTCGCTTTATTAAACTTTTCTTAAAAAGAGTGTATCGTTCATCGATATCTTGATCGAAGAAGAATTCTAATCGAGCTCTCATCACACAGATCTCACAGTCTATATAATACATCGTACACGTGTACAAATATCCCTTATGAACGTGTAATTAAATTTATTCCATTATTCGAAAAATTAAAAGGAATCGTACCAATTCTGTTATAAATATAAAAATTCGGCCAATAAAAGCTATTCGTTCCAGAACGAACTCGAAAAATATATATATACATATAATAACTCGAATATAATCAATATAACACAACATTTCATTCTCGACAAGACACTCGAACGAAGATAAATTACTTTCTGGCTCTTCTCTCTGGAGCAGGCTGTGTATAAGGCGATATCCGGCCTAATCTTGAAAAACACTTAAAGCCGAGGGAAACGGATTATTCAAATCCGCCTCGACTCCTCGCACGGTGGATGGCAAACTCATTCGAGAATCACGGGGCTGGGATGGAGGAAACGGAATCGCCGGTTGGCGAACACCAACCGAGAAGGATTCAAGGGAGGAGCTGAATGAAATGAGGAACCAGGAGGGGAGGGAGGGGGTGGTGTAACGGCTCGATACCTCCCCTCCTCTCTCCTCCTCCTTCTCACGGCTTTTCGTCCCCGTGTTACCGTTGCCCTAAGAGCATCCGATTGCAAGCTAAACACTTTTCCTGCACGCACAAACGCGCCATCCAGAGATAAACCGTCTGCAAATCGATTTCCCTTATACGGTACGTGTATGTACGTGTGTATATAGCCCGATTCAACGTGACACTGATTTCCTTGCCTCGGCATCCCTTCTCGTGTTGCGCGTCCTCCTCCTTCTCTTCCTTCTCCTGCTTCTCTCCGTGTGGCGTACGTTACACCGGTTGCCAGGGAAAATTTTATATCGGGGGATGGGGTGGGAGACGGGTTGACTTCGTTCTACTTCGCTCCGCGATTTATAGAGACTGACTATTCGAGACTGTTTGAAATTGCGACGTGTAAATAGGTGAGTTATTATTATTATTGTCATTCTTTTTTTTTTTTGTTTTTCAAATATTATCAGGGAATTCGTTTTGAAAGAAAAATTGCAAGGAGAAAATTTAATGGTAGAGAGGATGGTTCGATTTCAATTTCTTGGAAAGAAAGAAATATGTCTATTTATTTGGAAATTGATATCTATTGTTTGAAATATGTATATCGGTTGTTGGAGAAAATTTTATATTTCGATGGTTCACGATTCGCGAGATGGAAAGTCAAGTGTATTCTCGTTCGGATGTTATAGGAATATTTTAGTACTGTTTTGAAGGGAAAAGTATAGTTAATTAAAGTATAGTTAGAGAGATTTTTATTCTCGATCGGAGATGAATCGATTTCGATACAGTCATTTACACGTAATTTAAAAGAGAATGGATTATAGGGAAATATCGCTTTTATTCTATTTGGAAATCGAATTCATTTGTCCATATCGTATTCCTATAATACATATATATGTATACACGTTTCAATTATCCTGATTTTCATGGAAATTTAAATAAATTGGAACGCAAAAGCAATTTACCTATAAAAACAAGAAAAATAACTTGATAGTAGCTTCAGGGTAGTTTCGATTAATAGCCGTGAAATTAAAACATACCGTGGATAGAAATATCTCTTTCCAACGTGATAGAATTATCAAAATTTTAAAATAATTAAATTTTTAAAGATTTTACACATTTCTCTTCGAGTAGAGTCACATTTTATTCCTCAACGGAATAATAAAATTATTTTATCGTAAATTAAATCGTAATCGAAAAATTGTGAATATATTTATTTTCTTTCTTTCTGTGTCTATTTTTCGTGTGATTCTTTAAATTTGATGGGAAACGTTTCAAGCATCTCGCATTTTCACGGAGCGCATTTGATTTATCTCAAAGAGACGTAATTCCTTGGCACACACGATGAAATAGAAGTGACTAAATGCGGGGAAAACTGTCAAGCTCGGTGTCCATTGTGACATCCGGTGGTGGAATGTCCGGGTATGGCAATTTTGCACGCACGGCCAAAATTGATGCGCTTTGAATCCTTGCAGGTCGTAAAACACGGACAGAAAGGACTGTTAATTATCAGGGGTTTCCCCTTTTCCCCGGCCAAAATACATCTCGCCTCGATTGCTCGCTGCCCCGCCAGACGGGGATTTGTAAAATAAAACAAAAAAAAAAAAAAAAAATCATTTCCGTTCACAGTGCAGTTCAAATAAATTGCGATTTGATTGGAAATTTTTGAAGTGAAAGGCACCCTTGTTTTTTTTTCCCCTCTACGTAAACGAATAGAACAGGCATGATCTGGAAATATTAAAGTAATATTAAAGTATTACTTAAAGAACAAACGTGAGAGTGGCAAACAATTCGATATTTTTCTTTTTTTAAATTTAACTTTTCAGATTTAATTTATATTATTTTGGGGATCGTTAAGGAACAAATGTTGCAAAGTTTACGTCGTTTATAATTAAATAATTACGTTTAATCCGGTCATTAAAATTGAGGAATAAAGCGCAAAATAGTGTATATTTCAACTAACCTTACCAGCTACTTCTCGCGATAAATTAATAGTAATACAAAAGGAAATTCAAATAACACGTGTTTACTGTTGTTTAGCTGTTACAGTTGCTTAATAGAATTTAGATACAAATAGCAGTGTGTATAAAGGGTAGATTGTACGCACGACTGTATCCTGAATGTATTTTGAATTCATGATTGTTAATGACTGATGGTGTTTTCGATAGCACCTGTTCTCACTAACGATTCTATGTTCTTGTGCTTGTGTACTAAATTTGATTGTGTATCGTTTCACATTGCACGTTTAATTTGAAAAGTAATATCTTAAAAAAAGAAAAGAAAATTTTTTAATAACACTTGTGTAATTTTTCAAGATAAAACGATTTTACCATTTTTCGTGTTTTTTTTTTTTTTTTCTTCAATTTTTCGAATATATCAAACTAGGTTGAATCGTATTCCGTTTGCACAAACTCTTTTTTTTCTCAGACCGCAAATGAATTAACCTGGATATTTTCAACGCGGTACAGTTTTATTATTTTTCCATCTCTTTTACCGTTTTTTTAATTTCTAAAACATCTTCCATCCCGTTTCCAAGAAGCAGCACCACATTTTCATTACGTAGATAATAATTAAGCTTTATAATAATTCAAAATAATCGAAACAACAACGTCGGCGATGCAAAATTATTCCCCGATTCTCTTCCTTCCTAATACACGTTCACAAGAAAAAAAAAAAAAAGAAAAGAAAAGAAAAAAACGTAAAAAGGAAATATTCAATTTTAAACACGTTAGAATAACGTAACCAACGTTATCATTTTAAAAGATCCCGTAACAATTTTCATTATTCCACCGGTAATGAACGAAATGTTTCCTGGAAATTTTCGAAAAAGCGGAAAATATATAAACGTAAGTTTAAATATAATTTTATGGAACGCACACACGTGCAAAACAGCGAGCACGTTGTGGCAATGCTCAAGGGAACGAAAATAATACATTGTAGACCCGCGCATTATATCTGGCGTATTGAAACGAACGAACGAATGAAAGTATCAAAAAAGTAAAGAAAGAAAGAAAGAAGGAATAAAAATAATATAAAAGAGAAAAAAAATAATAAATAAAAAAATTAGGTAGGAAATTTTCACCAAGAACGTCGGAGGGAAGATTAATTCGCGACCGAGAAATGACGAATTTGCGCCCTGTCATCGACGGTCCGTGCGTCGCATTATTAACCTGACGATTTGGAGGGGGCGGCCTGCAAGGGTCATTTGTCAAGGGGAGTAATTATTTATGAAATGCGCGCGGCCGGGTAAATGTAATCTCGCCCTCGTGACGCTCTCGATGCGACAGCGTTAAGTAAATTTACGGAGGCGAAACGCGGACCTCAGTTTTTTTCCAGGTTTATTACGGTGGCGGTAAGGGTTGTGCCGACACAATACTTTGCTAACTGACCCGTTGATGGCCATTCAACGTTCCCCTCGGAGATAAATATTTCTGTGGAAGAATAAGCGTTTTCCGACGAGTAATCTAATGGAAAATGGAAGAGGGCGGAAGGGGGAGGGTGAGGATATTTTATTCGAGAAATTGATCGTTTAAAAAAAAAAAAAAAAAAAAAAAAGAAAAGAAAATTGAGAATCGATCCTTTGGAAAATAACAAATAACGCGTTTCGAAAAGAGCGCATAGGAATATTCACGGTTAACCACCGCGCATCCCCATTACAATCCGGGCAAACAGAATTCTCTTGTACGCCAAAATTGCAACCATTCACTAACAAAAAAAAAAAAGAAAAAAAAAGAAAAAAAAATATTCCGTCCCCGAACAGTCGAGGCAACTTTTCACCGCCTGTACATGGCCTGGCAGATGCGTGTACGCGTGTACGTGTCCATCAACCAACCCCGCTCGTGCAAGTGGCCATTTAAATTTACAGGGCCATCCGCGACACAAGGGGTAACCAGCCTAATTGAATTAGTCCCTGTCTGGCCTGCAGAGAGGGCACGTTTAATCCGTCTTTCAGAAAATTTCGAATACCCCGGGAATTTCGCCCTTTCACCACAGACATCCAAACCTTCTATCGGCCGCCAAGACGATTTTCCACCATCCTCTCTCTTTATATATATATATATATATATTTTTTTTTTCTCCTCTATTCGCCGCGAAGGAATCGGAAAGAGAGGCAGGGGGGAAGGAATCTCGATGGATTTGCATCTGAAAGCAGTCTCCCTCCACTCACCCCCCCCCCCATGGTCGAGTCGGCGGCGAGCGCAAGGATGAAAGAACGGCAGAGGTTTGCGAGGGCAACCCTTAGTATTTACCCGCCGTAAATACCTGGTTACGAAGGGCTTGTCGACTCCTTATATTGATTCCAGCCTTCCTCTTTAGTCAGCGAACGGGCCTTTCGCGAGCTATCCACCTCCCCCCTCCCTCCCCCCCACGTATCCTCGATCCTTGCAGGATCGTGCCGTGCAACGTCGATTTCCAAGGGGTTCCCTCCGAAAGACACGCGGAACTTTTAGATTTATCGGTCGATTTACGGGGCCGGTCCAGGAGTCTTCATTGCTTTGAGAAAACTTTCCCTCTATGCCGTTTCTTCTTCTTCTTCTTCTTCTTCTTCTTCTTCTCCTTTCGATTCTCTCTCTCTTCGTTTCGTTTCGCTTCGTTTCGATCGCTGCGACTGCCGAACTTCGTTATTTCATGAAGCCAGGTATGGAATGAAGGGGGGGGGAGAGAGGGGAGGCGGAATCGAACGATCGGTAGATTTCATCGGTGAAATCTGTGCGCCTTTCCCCTTCTTTCTCGTCGAGAAAGCGAGAAGCGCGAGGGATAATGGAAAAGTTGGATATATACTGAGGGAGAGGGAGAGGGACAAGAAGGTGGGAGGAGGATCGAAGGCGCCGAAAAATTGATAGTCGGTTAATGGTTATCTGTCTATCCGTGGAAATCCTAGAAGAAGAAGAAGAAAAAAAAAAGTCCGAGTCTGCGAGATCCTTCGATTTAGCTGATGAATTTACCCGGTTTTCCATCCGGGTATTGATGGGATTCTTCGATTCACGATGGTTCTTGCTTGAATCCGCTTTTCTAATAATAATGGATTTATCGAACGAGATATTAATTAAATGGATTTAAAATTAAACTTCGTAATATAATTAAGTGGATCGATTAATAATAAATCGAATTAATATTTATTAAGTTAAATTCGATTTGGGAATATTTTTATTTTATTTCATTATCGTAGAGAATTTGTGCGAGAAAGCGCAAAGTATTCAAAGTATACATTCGTGTTGATGAAAAAAATTTTATTTCGCGGAAATATCTGCATAATTAGTAAAAAGATGAGAGATCTTCATGCATGATTCATTAAAAAATATTACTCGGCTTCGAGTAATTATTATTACCTATCAAAATTGATATCTGTTCCATATAAAATTGGTATTTATTCCATTTATATCAATCGTGAATCGTGTATGAATCATTCTATGCACGAAATTCGAGTATTTCGTATGCAAGACAAGCAAATTGGCTATTTTAACCGCGTTACCCGCGTGGCGTTTAATATGTTAATCGTGAATTACAACACCCGATAGATGAATAACGATTCTAACAACAATAATCCGATATTAATCCTCCCTACTCTATTGTCCGTGTTATGACACGCCACAATCTACCGTAGTAACGCCAATGTTGTTACACTATTGCGACAAATTATGAACAATGTACAGATACATGCTAACAGATATCACGCTCTTTTATCGTTTATCCTCTCCAACACTTTCTATCCATCCATTTTTATTTAAAATTGCATCGAAAGTTAAATTTAAATTCCGTGCGAACGTTTTATCTTGAGAAAAAAAAAAAAAAAAAGAAAAAAAAGAAAAGAAAAAGAATGTCAGTTTGTCGAACTTTGTTCAACTTCTCTCGTCCAAGAATAATATGTGATATTAGCTCGCGATAATCGATCATTTCACTTTGTCCGGCTTAAACGATCGGTGTTTAACTCGAGTCTCTCGCGTCTTTATCTTGTTTACCAAGCAGTTTAACGAGGGACGTACAAATAAATTTGCTGAAACGCCGAGAATCCTGAGAATATTATAATAAATCGAGAATCGGGTTGGCCTCGTCAACGACGAGCCGTTTCCGCGAATAAACACGTCGAAAAATCTTGCCGAACACGATCGTACCCGTGATTTTATCTTGTTTACGGGCCCCTTCCAGCTTCTTAACTGGCTAATAACGGCGGGAGGACGTCGAAATAAATTCGAAGAATGGCCGTGGCTCCGGACGATCATTACTTGGCTGTATAAACAGGGAATATCCTCGCCCGACTACCCATCGCTTAAACTTCCAATTCTTCCAATTCTCGAATCGGTAAATGCGTAAAATTCTTCATCAATTTTCAACTTTCACTCCTTTCACGCTATTTCTATCGCTACATTTTACGCGATATTAAAAAGAACAAAAGTGTAATTAATCGTAATTTTCTTATACTCCGCATTCATAATCTTTGTCGAGAAAATTATTAAACTCGATAATTTTAATGAAAAATAATAAAAGTTAGAGTTATATGGTGAGACATCGTTTCGAGCAATTGTCCAATATTTATTCCGAAATATACGAAATCGTGATCCCTATTTCCAGATAGACCGTGATAGATAAAGGATATGCAATATTCCAGATATTTCTGCTCCTTTTGTTGTAACGCGCACACGCGCGACAACAATTTCCCGAGTATTTATAGGATCTCGTAAAGGCGAGTCTAAGACTGTTATGCTCGTATTCAGAAGAGAGACAAATGTCCGTCACATATCACAGGGGGGTTAACCCCGTGAGCCTAGGGGATGTACAGATTACGTTTCGCGGATCGATAGAGCGGGGTAGCGGCGCGATTATCACCCTCGTGTTACCTCTGAGGCCACCTTTCATTGTTACCGTATTTCCAAACTAAAGCGCGGTTATATTCTTCCCTATTTCGTATTTCCATCAATTTATTCCGTTTTTTCCCTTTCGATAAAAGGTTAGGGTTAAGATTGGAATCTATTCCCTCGAATCTATCCCGTACATTTATGAATATCGAAGAATGTTCGAGTTTGAAACGAGGAAAAGTTTGAAAGCCGCGCGTAGCCGCTGATTGCGATGTATTACGAAACTTTTCACCTATTTCCCTGAACTTACTGCCTGTTTACGACACCGTTTATGCATAGTGTAAGAGATTAAATAAATAAACGAGTTAGGAAAGCAATGAATATTTAACGTGCGCGTCGTAAATTTCAACGAAATTTCGATTGTTCTTGAGGAAGGAACTACTTTACGATAACGCGGAGAGAATCGAATATCCTCCTTAAATATATCTTCGCGCATAAAAATGCTATTAGTATCGTTAAATATTCTACTATTCTGTCTTTAAAAATATTACTATCTAGATCTCTCTAAATCTTCTTGTCGAGTAATTTTTTTTTTTCTTTTCTTTTTTTTAAATATCCACGTATCAAAAATCGTCCGATAAAACGTGTCACCAAATTTCAAAGTATAAACACGTGGAAGAAGAAAAAAATTCCATCGAAATCGAAATAACGCCCGAGTTTTCTCCTTTTCTATTGATCTCCAATCGATCTCTGCATCGTTCGCCATAAACGTTTTTCCTTTCCCTTCGTTAATTAAACCGTCATGCTTTGCTATTTATCCCGTCGAACGATCCTGATAAATGTTTTCGTTGATTTCCGAATTCGAAATTATACGTGACGAAACGTGACAAGGCGATTCTTTCCACCCCTTATCGAAATTCTACCTCCACTCCCCCTTGATCCCTTCTCTTCCCACTCCCATCTTCCGGATGAAGGAAGATCTAATAACGTTAACAGAACCCTTGTGTTTTTCTTCTCTCGCATAACTGGTAATCCCATTTTATGGAGTCATGAATGTAGATTGTACGAATGTGTAGGCAATGTACACACGTGCCTATGTTTGTGTTTATATAAATATATATATAAATATATATATATATAAGCGCATTTATAAAGGAAGGAAACGCGTAACTTCCACCAGATTTCGTCTTTCTGTAGACCATGGGGGCGTCAGATGTTCTACGATTTCTGATTAAATTGGTTGCGATCTGTTTCGTTAAGCTTCTATCTTACGAAAACTGTTCGTTTGCTAGTTTTCACTCGCGTTGTTTCGGTTGATAAATTTGTTTTCATAGCGCGTATATTGGCGTGGAAACGTTTATCTATGAATAAATAAAATGTTAGGATATTTAGAGCGTTTTGTTGTTGGACGTTTTATTAGAAATTGAATTTGAAAGATTATTTTTTATAGAATTCGTTAGTTTTTTGTTTGTTCGTTTCCTTTAGAAAGAAAATTTAATGTGTTCGCAATGACAAATTCTATTCGTGAATTTTGTTTCGGACGATTACTATACGAATGATCGGTTTACCACGTGCATACATGGTTATTTCAGTAGGCGACGCGGTAACACCAAATTGCGATACAATTACGCCGCTGGTCTGGTTTTGAATTAACGTAATTATTGTTATAACATTCGTTACACAGTTGCGTGAGCAATCCTTAATCCTTTGAGCGTTAAACCTGTTGAGCACCAAGTGAAACAGACTTATAATTGAGTTAAAGCGAAAACTCGTTGACGTTACGTGTTAAATAAATCTTTCAAACACGGTTCTTCGTATAATTGATCAACCTCTTGCATCTTATTAAACGGAAGAAATATTAATTAATACGCTCGCCGTGAAAATGATCTTTGTAAATCAATAACTCAATTATTCCACTATAATTGATGTTAATCGCTGTTATAATGGGTTCTAAAAGTCAGATCTAATTACACGGCTTAATTAGGGTTTAGATAATTATCCATAATTATGCCCAGTATTGAGATAATCTAGATTGAGCCAATTATAATCGCACTATCCATAAATGTAATATATGGAAGCTGTAGGGGACAGGAGCAGAGGCTTTAGCCATAATTATTCCTCACATTGGCGAACAAGATGATTTTAAAATATTTTGCCGTAGGATGTAATTTATTTTTACGCATCATACCTCTCCGTGTTCGGAATTATTTCTCAGAATGAAAATTTTTTTCTCGTTTATACAAAAAAAAAAAAAAAAATTCGACTCAAATTTACTAAATTTTCGTTTCCATGCGAATTTGGTCGAATCATGTAAAATTTTACGTTGTTTACGTGGAATTCGCTAATTATCAGTCCATGGATAATTTAATTCTTCTACTTACTTTTTCTACTACGCATATGTATTATTTTTAAAAAAAATTGGTCGTAATTTTTAATTCAAATATGTTTATCATCATTTTCTTTATTTTCAAATTTTATCAATGTTTCGTGAAATATGATATTCTTTCGAGAAGTATAAAAGTTTCCTTTCGCGTATCGTTAATGTGATGAATTCTTTAAAAAATGGAATTTTTAATTTTTAGAAATTAAATTTAATTTAAAAAATTAAAAAAACGTACGTACCGAGTAGTGTAAATGAATTCGCATAAAAGTGTATACGCGAATATTCATTAGCGTATCGTAAACGTACGAAGAGCGAAACGGTAGAAGGGAAAATATCGTATTTTCGTAAATAAAGCTATAATTATGGAACAAGTATAGTTTCTTAGCGCGGAGTGTATGTTGTTTGTCAATCGTCGGTTAATTGCCACTCGCAAATTAGCAACTGAATTTAGTCTTAATTGCTGATCAATCAGGATTAATCAGAAACAGTCTAGAAGGCTCTCTAGTTAGCCGAAGTTGGACGCGATCAAACTTTCCGTAACCCTCGATTAATTTACCGACTTGTTGCTTGTCGTACGAACGATATAAAAGATACGGAAGATACGCAAGATAATTTCTTCTCCTTTCCATCTAAAAATTCATTATTTAACTTCAACACGGAGAATTTTTCCCCAATCGAAGCTGTACCCGAATGGATATAATCATCGAGAATACTTTCTTACCTCCGCCATAAGTCTCTCGAGCAAAGTGTCTTCTCTTCGCAAAATGTCACTTTGGAAAATCCATCCCGGTGACCTATATTCTCCTATAAAGAAAACATATTACTTCCCTTCAATAAAGGACCTCTTCTTATTCAAAGCCGTGTACTCAACGCAGCTTATGTAATATTCTTCCCTGTACAAAGTCATATTCAAAATAGCTGTAATCACCGATAGAATCGTATCACGATACTCGCGTTGCTCTCCCCAAGATTTCCAATAAAAGCAAAAAAAGTATAAAAAAAAAAATGTATATATATAAATAAAAATCGATCTCGCGTGACCCATATACATCAAAGGGGAACCGAATTCATCACTTTCCTTCGATGAAGACCTTTCACGAATATTTTCATCGTAACTCACGACGATAAATCACGCGTACACCACTCAGGCGTGACATAATGCGCAAGCAGAGAGAGAAAGAGAGGGAGAGAGTAGCCAGGTAACTCGCAAGAAACCACCGCCCCTCGCCGCAAAAACATCATCGATCTCTGCCCCGAAGAGAGAAGAACTCTCTTCGGATCGATCGATCGACAAAGGGTCAAGGAATTCCTGATTTCGAACAATTCTAACACCGCGTTTCTAAAATTCTTGCGATGCATGCATCCTCCATTTCGCTTTAACGACGATGATTTAGTGATGATGTACACGATGGTGCAGATGTCCGTTTCTTCGTTCTCGAGGATCGTGAACGGAGGATGGTCAAAGGATCATCCGTGAATTACGCCTTCGCCCTCGAGTTTCCCCGATGTTGAACAATGAATACCATCAATCAATCCGCCATCGAGATGAAGAGAATTTCTCTTTAAGGTGTACTTGCGCGTCGCCGTGTCGCGAGTTCTGTCAAGTAGCTGCACACCCACGCTCGAAAGTTTCGGTACGCTTGCGAGAACTTGCAAAAGAGAGAGAGAGAGAGAGAGGGGCTGTTGAAATTTCCTCTCATGCCGATAGATTCAGGACTCTCTCGCCACCCCGAGAAGAAGCTCCACGACTGCTCCTTTCGACTGTTTTTCTTCCTTTTCTTTCTTCCTTTCTTTCTTTCTTTCCTTTTTTATTTTTCTTCCTTTTGCGTTTTGAGTTTGGAGAGAGTCGAGAGGTCGAGAGGGTTTTTCTTTTTTTCTTCTGTTTTGAAGTTGAAGCCACGAGTGTTTCGAGAGGATCGCGAGGCTCGTAATGAGGGATCGAGTTCAGGAAGTAGAGGAAAATTGATTCGCGTTATGGCTCTCTATGGTCGAATAAATTTTTCGCGATAAGTGGGTTTTTTCATTAATTGTATTTTTTTTTTTTTTCATACGATATTAATGGATATGTTGTGTAGTTTTATTTTTGCGCCATGGTAAATAAACTGAACTGTACTATAAAAAGAATTTTTTGATCGCGATATTGTAAGAATGAAATTTTCTAGAATGATTTTTCTTTCGGATCGGTCATTTTTGGATAAGCGATAGAGTAATTTATCAAAAAATTATTTTGAGAAAACTTTTTACGATACGATATTTTAATTTTATGTAGATAAATCTGTTTGTAATGATATTACCAATTCAGCATATATATATAATATATATATATAAAAAATCCGCAATCTAACAATAACAATTCTTCTACTATCCCCGAAGAATTCCTATTTTCAGATAAAAGAAATATTTTATCGATTATTTAATCTCCTGTCTCGTAATATCAAATCAACTCAACTAAGCGCAAATCATGGTCTCGATTTCATGATAAAATTATACTCTTAATACAGTTGATTTTAATTCTCCATTTTCCAAGCTGATGAAATCTCTTCTCTTCCAATGTTCATTGCGCAACTCCATTACAACGTTTCAAACGACATTCCACTCTTGTCACTCTCGCCACAAAACGGCAAGCAAGATGAAAAGAAAAAAATATATATATATATATATATATTCGCTCGATTCTACGCGTTGCTTTGTACGTGTCACCACCGTTGCCACCCCCTCTCGAGCAAGCAGAGGGATAACAATCCGGCGCGTAACCGGCGAACAAAGCGACACAATACGATTGCCTAGCGTTCGTCATCGTCCTCCTCCTTTTGGGCCTTTCGGCCAAATATCTACCCCTTCTCTCCCCTCTCTTCACATCGCGTTATATGCAATACATTTAAATTTCCAATTGCTTTCCAAAAGTGGAAATATCGGAATTGAAAACCTATCGATAAACACTCGTCCAAAGCGATATGACACGATTGTCTAGCGTTCGTCATTATCCTCCTCCTTTTGGGCCTTTCGGCCAAATATCTACCCCTTCTCTTCCCTCTCTTCACACTGCGTCCAATACATTTAAATTTCTAATTGATGCAATTTCCAATTGCTAAACAGTCGTCCAAAGCGACACGATTACTTAACGCTGATCATCATCGTGCTCCTTTTCCTTTTGGGCCTTTCGGCCAAGTATCTGCCACTCCTTTCCCCTCTCTTCACATTGCGTCCAATATACCATTGTTTAAATTTCCAATTGGTATAATTTCCAATTGCTTTCCAAAAGTGGAAATATCGGAATTGAGAACCTATTGATAAACAGTCGTCCAAAGCGATATGACACGATTACCTAGCGTTCGTCATCGTCCTCCTCCTTTGCCTTTTGGGCCTTTCGATACCTGCTCTTCCTCTTCTCCATGCTACATCCAATACACCGTTGTTTAAATTTCCAATTGGTACAATTTCCAATTGCTTTCCAAAAGTGGAAATATCGGGACGAAGAGCCGGCTACCGATAAACAATCGTCCCAGAAGACTCGTACGATTGCATATTTTCCAGCGTGCTCGCCTCATTTTGTCTCGAGGCGTATAGGAGGGATGTGTGATGGTACGATCTGCGGTGTACGACCTCGAAATAAGGTATCCGCCTTTGCATCCCACCGCCCCCCCCCCCCCCCCATTTGTCGACCCCTTGGGAGAAGCTGCTCCTTTCCGAGCATCAGCTGCTTGTCTTTTTGTATTTTTGCCCCGGCTTCGTATTTTCCTTTACACGGCTTCGAGATCGCTTTTGAATATCGCCCCGATAGCCTGCTATTCTGTTACGAACGTACTTTCGTTCTTTATTGAAATATTCGAATGTGACCGTGCATATCTATCGCTCGTTTTATAAAGGAACGCGGCTTTTATATAGGGGAGGGGATGGAGGAGGGGGTGAGAAGCGCGAGAAATAGGGTGACGGTGGTGTTCTCGAGATATTTGTTTCGATATTCGACCGGAACGATTTCGAAATTATTTCGAAATTAGAAAGAATTGGTAGAATTTTTTATTTTTTTAACGACACGAAGAAATGGAGGGGAGGAAAAAAAAAGAATTCTACGATAAAATTAATTTTGCGCTCAGAGAGAAATTATTCAACCCGGCGATATTTATCACTTTACAACGTTGATCAAGTTCATTTCATTCCGACACGGTACAATGAAGGGAGCGCGAATATCTTAAAATATCAATTAGTATTCAATGGGACGGGGCAAAGTTTCGAAATATTCGCGGCATTTGTCAGCCGCATAAAGGGAAGATACCGGTTCATCCAAAGTTTCCTAATTTGCACCGGGTACGCGCACGCCAGCCGCGAAAACCATCCCCTTCCTGATCAATGAAACTCGCGTTAAAGCTTCCGTCCAATTAAATGCCTCGCCTTTACGACCAACTCCGCTAAACTTCATCCCCGGCCCCAAATATGAGGGAAAAATTGATACACGTTTTGCCCCGTGTTTACGATCGTCTTTACGATCGTACGCTTTTACCACCACGCCTTGCCCGATTTCGATCTCGTTCGGCGAATCTCGAGATGCGGCAGAAATCAAATGGCTTTGTTGGAAAATAATTCGCGAGTCGCGACAACTTTTCCGATTATTCTCCCGACTGCTACGCCCCCTTTGCAACGGATCGAAAAAAGGGGAGGGACTCGGCCGAGATGTAAGATTTATAACAACGATCGAATAAACGTATCTCGTCGGGTTTTCGATGTTTATGGTTTGCCGATACGTTCAATTATTTCCTTTTCTCGGATCGTTGAATCCGTCCATTGATATCTCCGAAATTGATATCTCGTGTATGTTAACGGGCAAATGGTGAATACACGTATAATGTATTTACTATAAATAAGGGCTTTGATCCCCTTTTTTAAAATTCTTGCGTTGTTGGAATTGGAGATCGTAGCCTGCACACCCCGAGTGTGTGTAATATTCACTCGTAGTAATCGTATTAACTTTTTCCATTACGGAATGTTTCGGAGTATTTCAAATAGCATTGCGCAACCAACTTTGGTCATGTTTGAATTTCAACGAGTTGTTGATAAGGGAAGCAGCGCGAAGTGTTGGGATAGTTTAGCGTTCGAAATTTGCGTTCGTTTCGTTTCCAAATTTTACAACGATTCGATAACGAAAGCTCGCGCAAAAGAAGAAGAAGAAAAAAGATAAGCAGCAGGTGAATCCATCCTCCGTCTATATAAATAAATCCACTTTTTCTTCGATATATTATTCACCCAACCGTGAACAGAATCGAAGATCCCAATGTATTGTATTTGGGATGTTCATGTTGATTCCTTCCGTTGCACCACTTGTTTATATTATAGTATTCGAGTCTCGTTAGCGTTTCGTTGTTTAAAGAGGGGATCGAGAACACGGTAACCTATTTCCCGGCGAGAATGAGCAACGGTTGTTCCGGTTGCAAGAAACAGGCGAATGGGAAAAAGTACGTACGTGTAGCAGGATAGTTGAGAATTCTTCTCGTGCTCGAGCTCGTCAGAATGTTCTCCGGGTATCTACTTTTGTCGTTTCTTCTTTTCCCCTTAATTAACACGATACTTAAGCGGTAAAAACTATTGCCGCGCGACAAGAAGGGCCCCCTCGGGTTAAAAAAATTCCACGAGAAATAAAGAGAGGGAGCAAGAGAAACGTCATTCGTGTGCAATGCGTTTGGGCGTGATTACACTAACTATTTTTCGCCAATTATTTTTCAACCTGTTTTTCTTTCCTTTCTTTCTTTCTTTTTTTCTTTTTTCTTTTTTTAAAATTCTCAGATTATTGCCACGATCATTCCATGATTGGAAATCTTTCGGTCATTACGCAAGGATTAAAGAAGAAGTTCTGGCGATTTGCCGAGTGGCAAGTTGGAAGGCAGCATCGTCCTATCGTTTTTCAAGATTTTTCAAATCGGTGGCCGGTTGTGCGGAAATAATACGATTTCGAGATAAATCGCGCACGTGTAAATATTTTTTTTCGTAGGGTTCGCTTGAATATGGTTTCTCACGACGATGGAAACTTTATTTTATATATATATATATATATGTATGCATAAGAAGTATTAGAAGAATTTTTTCCTTTATATTTGATCGAATTTTTATCAATGAAGAACGATGAATATTTTACTCGATACGAGTTGAACCAATTTATGCAATTTTCACTTTAAACGAAATTTTCGTATATCGAACGAAGAGCATCGTTTCGTGTAATTTTCAATTTCGAATAATCGGTCTGGCTTTTCTCGGCTGGATGAAGTGCATTCCGATAATCGGATATCGATGAATAATTTAAAATAGTACTTATCCTATTTCGGTATTTATATCTCGTGGAAAGAAATGTTGAGAAGTTAAGTGTAATTACGAACATGAAGTATGCTTCCTTGATATTCGAAATATAATTTGTTTCTAATCTCTTCGATCTTGGAATAATTTTATCTGAAAAAGCTTTAAATACAAGGACGAAATAATCTTTCGCGATAAATCTTTGATACAACGTTGGTTGCATACAACCCGAATCCGCCAATACATAAATTATAACTAAGAACCGATAGACTTAGCGCAACCTCTTTCATAAATTAAACTTGGCCAGCTTTGAGACGTTACAAACGCTGTACAGGCGCTCGTAATTTAAACAGCGTGACAGCCGTTGACGTAGCATTCGCTGTGGTCCACTCTATCCCAAAACTATTCACTCTGTCCACTCTGGACAGTTTCCATTTTCAAATTCATCTTTGCAACAATTAATAATCATCTCTCACGCTTGCCCCTGTTCTTCTTCCATCCTTCCTCCTCTTTACTCTCATTTCGACAAAAGGTACATCGCAACACGACCAAAGCTCAATCAAGAAACAACCATCGGGATATTTCACGTACCATTCACCATTCGCTTTCGAAACTTTCATCAATGAATATTCGTAGGGGGATAATAATTTCGCGTAAACATAACCGTAATCATAAAATCGAAAGCGGAGAGAGAGATAGAGAGAGAGAGAGAGAGGGAGGAGGCACGAGCAGAATGCGTATTAGCGGCATATCTGGAATAATCGATGAGTCGGCATTCCGTATTTAAAGGCATTTCGCGTATTATAAGGAAAAGATCCTCTATGCATTCCCTCTCTTTCAGCCTGTTGGGCCTCGATCCATCGGCGGCCTACGCCCTCGTTTCTCTCCTTAAGCTGCTGCCGCGTACAACCGAGCATCCTAATCGCCTTATTGCTCGGCTGGAATATAATCGGCGACCGAAGGGACGGCCGGCCAGCTTTCCAGCTGCTGCTCGCCTCCTTCGAAGAATCGGCGGCGGAGGAAGCCGGCCGAGGATCCGGTTACCCTCCCCCTCCTCTATACGGAAGAATGCGCGGTATCCACGGTATTTCCGCGTTGAAAAGCTGCACCTAGCCTCTCTCTCTCTCTCTCTCTCTCTCTCTCTCTCTCTCTCTCTCTCTCTCTCTCTCTCGTTCCTCCGTTTCATATCGACTGGTGGAGGATACCTTCTTCCATCCCTTGATGCATGTATACATATATATTGTATACGCTCGCCTCCATTGGGGGATACGGGATCGAGGAAAAACGACAAGTTTATCTTGGCGAAAAAAAGTGTTTGCCCGGCTCGTTGCCGGGGAACGAGCATCCGCGTAACGAGTTTAATGGTTTCACGTATTTTTCAATGTCTCGGTTCTACCGATGAATTGGAAATTTTATTCTAGATTCGAGAAGGAGTGCTCGTTCCATCCCCTGTTCCAATGATTGTTAAAGTTTTATTATTTCGAATATTTTTCGAGCGTGGTAATTTTAAACGAAACTGATTCTACATTTTAATAAGGAGAAGAATTGTTTTTTTTTTTATTATTATTTATTTGTACAGTCACGTTTCATCAAATCGAGTGATTTTGGTGAATTCATA
Source organism: Apis laboriosa (assembly GCF_014066325.1). Taxonomy (NCBI): domain Eukaryota; kingdom Metazoa; phylum Arthropoda; class Insecta; order Hymenoptera; family Apidae; genus Apis; species Apis laboriosa. The sequence goes on from NW_025224966.1 coordinate 4,063,754, forward strand.
AATTGATTCGCGTGTGCGTGGTCAGATGGGTTCAAATTTATGGCCAAGTATATTTCATCGATCAATATCTGTCAGTTAACTAACAATTAACCGGCCATCAATCTTTATTCTTCGTGGATATCATTATGATGAATTTACATCGTTTTAAAGTTTAATGTTCATGTAACTATTAGAAATGTAAATACTTATTCGTGTAGAAATTTTTGTTTTTTAAGTAATTTGAACATAAAATTGCATATTATGTAATTCTATGTTTCGAAACTTTGATAGAAACGATAGAAATGATGAATTCGATTTTCTGAACTCGAGATTTTTCACAAAAATTTGTTATTCATTTAAATACATATTTGGATCGATACGTATTACGCGATATCATGATAAATGTCTTTCCATTCGCGAGAATTAATCCGTAATTAATATTGTTTAAACGTATATATTTCAATTTTATTCCATTAACACAATTTCATTTACAATTAATCGAAGAAAATTTACATTTCGTTTTGAAACGAAGTACGAGAGTGACGAGATATACACGTATAAAGATTTTTCTCGATATGAGATTATTAAAAGTAATGTAAATTCATAGTCGTGGAGAAATTTTTAACGTGACGTAATATATTTAACGAGATCATCGAATATTTACTTTTCGCGTAAATTCTATTCTGCGTTTATATTGCGAAAAAATAATATTAAAGAAAAAGATTTTACTTGTAAAATCAAAAATGAAAATACGCTGGAATTAATCATATAATCATAATGATAGAAATATTTCGATGTATCTTGAAAAATAAAGAAAAAACATGGATAAGATACTTCAATTAAGACAGAGTTTAAAAGATGGAATAAAATTTAAATAGTTGCAAATTTGTGTCTTATTCGTGATTCATTTGCAAACTAAAATTCGTTACAATTGACGTATATCGATTCTTCGCAATTACGTAAATTTTATAAAAATTTCTTTCATTTTACAATGTTAATTATTTCAGATATATCCAATAATGAACATCTGAATATTTTTCCACTTTCATTTTATTTTTCCAGAAAAATCTATCCATTTTAACATAACGTTGCAGTCGTAATAATAATTCCAAAATTGAAAAGAAGCCCGCGACGCAACTTGGTTGTCTGGTTGTCAAATATTTTTATCCAATCATCGTAATAATCGTGTTCATTTTCAGTCGAAACCCGACCAATTTCATCGTGCATTTTCTCGATACAAAAAGTACGTATATATATATACAAGAAGTTTCAAAATCCGTGGGTTCTGTTCGAGTATAATACAATTTACTCGGTCGGCTGTTACCGAGAAAAGTATGTTCCCTTCCTCTCCCCCCTAATTTTCGATTTTGATGCAAATCCCAAGCTCCACTTGTCGGAGGAATAGAAAGCAAAATCGTACAACGCCATTACTAAACTTTCGGTCCTTTCTTTTCTCTCCCCCTCCCCCTTCTCCGACAATAGTCCTCGTAAAAAGAAATCGATTTCGATCTTCCTCCCCCGTCCAAATCGTTTTTATTAGAATTTTTCAATCCCCTCGCCCTGTCTTCGTCATCTCGCGGAGCCTCGCGACGAAACGAGGATATCGAAGCGTAAAAACCTTTAAAAAAGGGGAGGGGTGGGATCGAGATGACGAAGAAGAAGAAGAAGAAAAAGAAGAGGAAGAAGAGGAGGAGGAGGAGGAGGAAGATAAAGGAAAATACGTGGAAAGAGGAAGCAGGGATCCATCCGAAATGAGTTCACCCTTCGTGAAATCTTGGCTTTGCTACTCTAATTTCCTCTCTTCCTTTTACTCCTACCGCTTTTTATTAACGCTCCTCTGTACCCATAGCCTCTAATCTCTTATTCGATTTCCTTTTGTATCCGCTCCTCCCCCCTCCCCTCCGCTGTTTTTGTCCGTCATAATTGTGTTTTTCTTCCATATCGGACGAGCCCGATACGAGCCTGTATTGGAAACATTTCGTTTCGGGGAGCGCCTAATGTAGCTTACAAACCACGTTAGGTTAGGGAAAATTGGTTTTCCTTGGTGTAGCTTTATGTGATATTTATACGTTTCCAGTGTCTCTTTTGTGATTAGAATTTTCTTTCTTTCTTTCTTTCTTTCTTTCCTTTTTTTTTTTGAAAGAGATTTAAAAAAAGATTGATCGATATTATTATCGTTTAATTTTTATAATGGAACGAATCAACGATCAATCTCAACATCATTTCGTAATTAATAAGGAAAGGTTCGTTCATTCTGATCCTAAGTTTACCAAGTGTCCGGAGAGTTATGAGCGATAGCGTGCATATACATCGTAGATCATACGAGGTGTTAGTTCCCGAAGGCCATTCGCGGTCACTTAAAGTCATTCAAAGTTCGCTATCGCTGGACGACCAGGAGACTTCCCTTATCGTAGAAATTCGAGGAGCATGACGCGAACTCGGCCAGGTGATTCGAATTATCGTATCCTCATAATTACTTGAAAAGTAATTATGAAACTTGAAGGGATTGTCGCTTATGGAATCTACCGATCTATTAATTTTAGAATACGCGTTTAATAAGTAAAAATATATATATATATTTTTTTTTTTTATTTTTTTTTTTTTTGCTTTGAAATTTCGATCCATAGAAAGATGAGAGATTGCAACAATTTTAGCATTATTAACACGTATAAATTTTTGTATAGCTACGTTTTATTTTAATGATTGATTGTTTTACTTGTATAATCACACGATGAGGGATAAGGAATACAATAGCAGGTATCGTTAAATAATTAAATTTTTTACATTAATATTTTATAAATTTCTGAAAAAGTTTTAAAATGAAATAGTAATATATTAAACATTTTTCTGTAATTTAATACATGTACAATGTATCAAAATATTTTTATCCAATAATTTCCATACAGTTTTTTTTTTTTTTTGCATAATATGCAAGAATAAGAAAAAAGGATATATTGCATCATATATATTAAAAGGATATACATAACCAAGGTGAAAGTTGTATAACTCAAGAAATACGTGTTTATTTCTTCCCGTAAGTTCGGGTTTATCCTGAAAAGCCTTAAATGAAACTTATTCCCCTCTTGGAATTTCAATAACGACGTAACAGTCAGCGTTAATGCGAGGAGACGTGACGCCAGACGCACCTTCTATTTTGTATTCTATTTTCACAGAACTTCGTCTTATTGCATAATAAATAACACCTTCGTTGCCTTTCGACTAGATTTCTTTTTTCTTTTTTTTTTTTTTTGTTTGTTTATTTTCTTTCCCTTCTTTTTTTCTTGCCGACGAAACGTGCAGAAATGAGTAGAACCCTTTAAAAAGAGCGAGACCTTGGCACAAACTGAAGCCCTCACGATCAATCTTGCGTAGGATGTCGAATAACTTTGGACCTAGGAATATTTTCACGAATAATCGAAGAGTGAAATTACGCAAAGCGGTTGAGTGAGAAGAAACTAATACTGATAATAATAATAATTCGAACGAAAATTTTTCTCATTCCATTAAACGAAACGTTTGCATAATTCGATAGTAAATTAAAAAATTAGAAATTGGTCAGTTATTTTCAACGATCGATAACCACGCTTGCAGCCCCTCCCCCCATTTATTTTATCAACAGAAAATAAGATTAACTCGCCGTAGAAAAATATTTTCATTCGATCTCCCTCCCGATCGATCGATAATGTATTTCTTTCTAGCGAGCTAATTTAGATTGCATTTTATCGATTCACGGGGAACGTTTATATATATATATATATCGGGGCTATTCGTATTCGAATATTTCACTCGTTCACGAACGTATCGAAAATCGCACGATGTTTTTTTGATCACAGGCCAATATTCATCGATCGCGCAGTTAGCTTTGGCAAGAATTTTTCGAACGACCCGATCGAATTTGCGCGACACGCAACGTTTCGGTGTGTACAGTGACGCGTATACGCACGATTGAAACTCGAGTTCTATCCTTCTATCTAACCTTCACGTACCGGGTGACTAATAAAAAAAAGCATAAAAAACATAAAACTGTATCTATCCTTCGATCTTTCAAAAAAAAAACTATTCAAAAAGAAAGAAACTCCTCGATATAAACACGAGGAGAAAATTTGATTTTAAATTAGCGAAGAAGAAAAAAAGGAATGTCTTTCTAAAATTCTGACCGACTTGTCTCGTAACACACCTTTGGCACACCCGGTACGTAAACACATAGCATTACCCCCCGCGATCACGGAAGCTTTCTATTAATTAAGAACGGCACTGGCAAACTGATAACCAACCCCGCCAATCCTTTCAGTAGCCGAGCTTCATTAATATTTCTCGCGCTTCGCTTCTTCCAGAGGGAGGGGGGAGCCGCCGTATCCCTCTCCCTCTCGTCCCAATCCCCGATTCTTTCTTTCCCTCCCTCTCTCTCTCTCTCTCTCTTCCCTTTCGCCACCCGAGCTCTATCGAATTTCCGCGATATTGCCTTTCATTAAACTCCGTTCAGACGCACGCATCGGTAATTACCGCAACTTTTCGCCCCGGCTATAACCGATCACACCCTCATTAAAAGCTCATTACTAAAAGCCGCGGCCGAGTGCGTGAACTATTTCGAACGTTCAATATAAACGATAAAGGAATGTTCCACGACACTTTTCGAGTCCTTTATTAAACCCTGGCTCTCTTTTCCACCCCNCCCCCCCCTTGCCAATGTCCGATCCGGAACGGGCCACGGATGGGAATTGACCTCACCCCCCCTCGAAATTCCCAGGACTTTCCTTTCGCGTTATCGTTGTCGCGAACAACGGGCACAGCCCGTTGAGGTTTCTCGTTTCGATACGCTCGGTTTCATCCTCCTCTCTTCTCTCCAATTCTTCTCCTCTCCTTTGGCCGGGCTAAGACTTCTCGGCGCAAGAATTTCATCTTCAAGGCCGGATCGAATTTGTCCAAGAATCATTCGAGGATCCCGTGTAGCGAGTTTAATTTAATTCGAAGAAGAAGATAGGAAAGGGAACGCGATTCCAATTATTTTTTTCCACGACCGATTTTCTTCGATTCTCTTCGTTCCATTCGATTAAATTTATCAGTTTCACTTTACTTGACGTGTGTTTCAATTATTTCGATAACTCGTAGTATTAATCGTTTAAAACGAGTTTTAACCCTCGAATTAATCCTCGTCCTTTCGTCTTCCTCTTTATCATTAACATTCTTCCGAACTAATTACACCCTCGAGAACTATTAGAATCACTATTTTTAAACTCTTAAAGTCGAGAAGACGTAAAATTATATATATATATATATATATATATATATATATATATATATATATTCGCAAGCCTACGAACTTCTAATCGATTCAACTCTTAATATCGCGTTGTTATTAGTCGCTTTGAACGCCGAGGCAAATTCATACGCGATTGAATCCCTCTCCCCTCGAGGCGTTTACGTTATACGGCGAGCTTTGGTATCCGTAAGATTTGGGGCGAGGGTAGGACGCCAGGCCGGGTAGTGAAATATTCAGGAGGGTAGCACGAAATTCGAAGCCGAACGACACCGGCCGCGCCAAGTACGAAGCCGAGCGCTTGGTATCGCGATTATTTATTTACGTCACGATCGTGGAAACACGGCCGCTGTCGCGCTGAGCAAGTTTCCAGCGTTGCTGGTGGGGGCAGGGAGGGGAGGGGGTGGAAAACAACGGAGCAAGAAGAAGAGGAAAGGGGGAAGGAGGAAAAGTAGGCGAAATGAATAGGGAATGAGGGGAGAGACGAGACGAGAAGTTGGACAAACGAGTCCGTAAGCAACAAAGTGAAACAAGGATCTTCCTTATTTCACCCGATTCTGTCAGATCCCGCATCAATTATTAACGGATTCGCGGCTTCAACTGATAAGTGGAGAGGAAAAGAAAAAAAAAAAAAAGTACGTCGTCGAATAGCTTCACGTAGGTGTGCGTGAAATGTTGTTAACACTGGGTTTTTATCCAAGTACGTATTTATCGTAAATATGAAACGTTTATAAAAAATAAAGCGTTTTAGACTTCAGTTCCTTTTATGAAAACGCCAGCATAATATAATTTATCTTTAATCTTCGTTAAATTTTATGAAAATTAAACGAAAATTTTGAATCGCTATAATTCCGAAAATAATGATTTCTTATCAACGAGTAAACGATTAATAATAATAATAATTATTATTATTATTAATAATATCTTATATATTATTATTAATAATTTATATATTATTAATAATATCTTATAATAATATCTTCGTTAAATTTTATGAAAATTAGGAAAATTTTGAATCGCTATAATTCCGAAAATAATGATTTCTTATCAACGAGTAAACGATTAATAATAATAATAATAAATAAGAAATGTGCAAAATCTTGCTTTTTAAAACGCTTTTTCGTTTATCTCAATACGATTCCCGGTTGCAGAAATATATCATCGTATATAAAGAAAGATTGAAGATAATTTTTAATCATTTGTCTTGATTAAAATTAAAAAAAAACTTTGAATTGATATCGATATTGGAAACGTGGAATGTTCATACAACTTTCTATTACTATCTCCGTCCTTATCTTTTATTCGGACCTCGTCTCGCTGGTCTTCCAAACTGCAGATAAATGACAGATTCCTGGAAGAACGTACTACATATTTTCAGGAAAAAATATAGGTCACTGGTTCAAGGATTCATTCATAATCTTCGCTATCATCTTAACTTTTTCAGTCTTTATATCTCGACAACCAATTAAGATATTGGAATGAATAAAAAAGCATGATATATATTTTCTATATATTTGTTGAATATTTGAACACGCCTGTAAAATTCACAGTCCAATTATTATAAAATACGATTAATGGAATATTAATACGCATAATATCTTGGCTCCTTTATTTTCTAATTTTAATTTACGATTTTTCACATTCATTCGTTTTTATTTTTTCATCAAACAATTGAATATTTTAGAATGTGATAAATACGTTCGCCAAAAAAAAAAAAAAGAAATTGACATTCAGTTACTTTAATTTTTTCCAAATTTCAATCAAATTTCGATCATACAAATCATCTTAGCCGTATGATTTGTTCCATCGTTCCTCCCTCCTCCGGGGATACATACACAAGACTGCACGCGAACATCGTTATTCACGGTAGGCCTTTTTACTAATTCCAAGCGAAACGAAATACGCTGGCCATCGGTCGAGCAATTTGCAAAGCAGTATCGTATATCGTAACCCGAGCCCAGCAGGGAACGGGCATTACCATTGACCGTCCCGAATTGCTGTGACAACGTTTCGCGGTCGCCCGGCAATTCCAACCCTGTACAAAGTTCAGTCACCAGTACTGAAACTCGTTTTGACAATTTCGTCCCCACCAAGATAAAACCTGTCCCTCCCCTCCACGCTTTCAAACGCTTTTCATCGTTCGCTGCTCCCTTATCTTGCTGATTATGGACGTTTTCAAATTGTATTATCCCTGTATCATACCGTTTTGTATCGAATTAATCGAATCGTTTATACGCGTGACAAGTTAAATATCGGGGGAACGATGAGATGTTTAATCTTGTTGTTAATGCCAGTTACGTTTCTTTTTTTTTTTTTTTTTTTTTTTTATTCTTTCTTTTACGACAATATTGAAATTTTTCGTTGTTCATTCGCGCCAAGTGCATTTGCTTTAAATTCAGAATTATTAGCGGTACGCGTCAAAAATTTGTTTTATCATTTGTTAAAGCGAGCGAGGAAATTTAGTATTCATGGCACGAACGCATTCCCACCATATCGCGCAGTGCGGTTTTCTATGCAATGCGGCTCGGTTTAGAGTCACGGGCCACGCATTTCGATTTGACTTTCACGCGCCATCTACGAATATGCGATCTCTAATTTCACGTTATTAGTGAAATTTTCCCTCGATTTAACAATTCGTTATTCCAAATTAATAATACATATATATATATATATATATATATATATATATAATAACATTTTCGTATAATAATATCTCTATGAAATTTCACGGGGAATAGGAGACGGAAATTTTCTCTCTGGTATGATTAAAATGATATCTCCGTTCCATCCGTGTAAAAATTTACCTTTATTGAATTACTATTCTATTCGCGATTCATCGTATCGTACAGGAAAAAATCGTTGGAACTAAAATTTAAAAACGCGTAATTATCTCGTTTTCGAAAAGGTTGTTAAATGACTAATCACCGTGAATAATCGCGGATATCTCACACGAACGGTTGTGCTTTTTCGTTTGAGTTTCCAGTTGATCCCGGCACACGGGAGGGGCTTCGTTACAAATCGTCATTGCGCCATCAGGATCTGGTGTATGTACACGTGGCAGAGGTTTTGGAACTGGTCGTGAGTAAGTGAACCATGGGATGGGACGGAATGGGCCATCGTGGTCTGCGGAATAAATGACCCGGTTTGCCAGTCGCCATGCTGTTCCCAGTATTCGGCTCAATAGAGCATTTAAATGAATTAGAGCAACGTAATATCGGGATTCGTCGTGGTCTCGATTGTTTAGTTCTCGAATCGAGCTGTGTATTCGACTTTTCGTTCCTGTTTTTTTCTTTCTCTTTTTTTTTTCTTTTTTTTTTTTTTTTCTTTTTTTTGCGATTCTTATTTCATCGAGTTCGAGCTTTTTGTCGAATCATTGGATCTTGATTACGCTTCTGTTACGCAGAACCCCCGATTTTGATGAAATCAATTTCCTGCCCTTTCAACCTGTCTCCTACTTCTCCTACGCTCGGATCCATCGCTCGTTCCTTCGAAATTTCTTTCTGTGGACACGATTCACTTCTGCCGGATGAAAAATGAGAACTCGATTCGTTATGAATATAGAACTCGTATTGGAAAAGTAATTCTCGATTGGATTATCATTGAAATTATTATTACCCTTATCTTTAAATGCTTTATTTTTGATTTCTATAAAATTGAAAGATAATGCTTGAAATCAAATTAATCGATAACGAGAAATTTTTATCTCTTAAACTAAAAAAAAAAAAATTGTCTAAATTGTATTCTATATTTCTATTGTATATTTCTCTGGAAGGATAATTATTTCTTTTATTTCTTTTAACCTCGTTTTAATATCGATTTAATTATTCCTTCGCGAACTTTGATGGATCAATTTTTAACGGAATTGAAAGAAATTCATCATAATGCAATTTAGGGGTAGAAATAGGATGTTGAACGACGCGGTCCAACTTTCTTTACCCTCCCTATCTTTGCTCCCCTTTCTTTCTTTGTCCCCTTTTTTTTTTACACCAACTATAAAATCCCCGGTCCCGATCGTCGAAAAACTTTTGCAAAACATCCGCGCACGATAAATCATGTTAGCCCTTTCTTCCTAACAATGGCCCTAGCTGACTTGGCTTTACCGCCTCGAATAATCTTGTATGTGTGTGTTTATGTGTGTGTGCGCGCGCGCGATGACAACGAGGGAAATGAAGGTCCCTCCTCTCTACGAAAATCCTTTAAGAAAAAAAAATATCGATGTATCGTCTTCGGTTAATTAATCTTCGAACATGATAAATATATCGTTTGAAATATTAGCTTGTTACCAGATAAAGTTGTTGACTAAATTCTTAATAATCAAGAGTTCGAAGGTTTACGTTTCTATCGAAAATAATTTTATCAACGATTATAAAAATTGTAATTTTTTTTCCTCCAATTTTATCAACACGATATACACTTAAATTGTTTAAACTTTAAATTGTGCAACAAATTAAAAGATGCTGTAAATATCTAGATATTTAAAATGCTAGGTAATTTCGTCCAACCAATCAATATTTCAATATTAATTCTTCATAATTATCCTTCATTATTAATTAATTTCATCAAAAAAAAAAAAAAAAGGAAATTCATATAATCATAAGAATAATTATTCCTTTTCTCCAATTTAAACAGTATTTAACAATATTTAAATATCAAGCGTTATTACCAACGTGTTATGCCTCGAATATGTATATATATATATATTCGAGTCTCATAAACATAAACAAGAAAGTTTCCTCACGATCGGGCTAAATCAAACACCAAGTCTCCGCCTGGCGGATCAGAAACACAGTCAGCGGGTTGCGTTTTACGGAGTGGCGATTTTGAAATCGAGTTAGAAAATAAAATTGTGGAGGGGAAGGAAGAAGAGAGAGAGAGAGAGAGAGAGAGTGGCTGCGTGTCAAAAAGCAGTTTAAAGGCATTGAATACTGATGAGGGGCGAGAGGCTCCTTCGGGGATTAGACGGATGCGGATCCAGCAGCGGAGGAAACCGTCGAAAGAAAGGGGGGAGTGGAGGGGAGGGATGAAGAAGGACCGCAGTAGATTGAACCCGCCACTGGCCCGACAATCATACCATCATAGAGACATTGATGTCCCGCATACTGAACAAGCTTGGTCAGGATCGCTAGCTGCATATTAATTACTACGTGTGACTTCACGGGCTGTGGTTAAAAGCGTGTCAACCGGGTTGCCGCCTTGCCTGCACGAAAACCATTTCCTAATTTTAATTCAAGTTGTGGTATTCAGTATGCGATTAAGGTGGTATTTATAGTGGAAAAACGTCGTGATGCGAGAAATCGTTTGAATTTTGAGAAATTACTCGAACGACGATTAATTTTTATTGATGGTGAAAAGGATATATAGATGGTTCCTTTTCTTTCAGTAAAATAATAATTTCTCGGTTATTTAGTTCGATTTTTAACGTGGAATTGATGTATAAATAATGGACGTCAGTTAATACGAAAGGAATTTGCAATTGTTACTGTTTGAATGTAGAAATAGAATTGATCGAATTTCCTTTGTTTATATGAAAAAAAAAAAAAAAGAAATTGTTATTTCTCAAACAAATCACGTTATTTTATGAAACAATGTTTGCAAACATCAAAACATATGGGACACGTCATCGGTTACTGGCTAAATTGAGTGTATAAATTTCATCAATATTTCGCGAATGTTAAATTGGAAAGCAATACGTCTGGTTCCAGTGTGTACATTTAAATGTACAAGTGTTGAAACACACGGGGATATTTTATGTATTTGGCGGTCGAGTAAATGTGAATTTTCATTAAATTGCCTGCAATCATTCCCATATTGATAATTTCGAGCGGGAATTGTGATTTTTCTTTCTTTCTTTCTCTTTTTTTTTAAACATTTCTTACGAAAATCAGAAAGGAATTATACCGTAATAATAAATAACTAATAAATCAATCAATCGGAATAAATTCATTTCGTTTCGATTCGATGTTAATTAATTAACGTAAACGTGTGTCTTCTTTCCCAAATATCGAAATTTCATTAAGGGAAAACACGCGCGATTACAATTTAACATTCAAACATCTTCATCGTCTTTCGAAATTGGCGAAAATTTTTTTTACATCCACCCGGTTATATTCATCGCCCATTCTCCGATTAATACTAATTCCCGCCATCATAATGCCATTTAACGAAATATACACACACATAGATATATATATATATAATATATATATATAATAACGGGAGAAATTTGCAATTATACCGAATAGATGGCTGCTACATCACCGTCCACGCCGTGGACGCTTTGTCGTTGGGGCTGGCCACGTTAATTTCACGTATAATTCTGCGTAATCGAGCTGGAAATTTCGCAGAAATATCAGAAGCACGATACCGGGGATGGGGCCATCGATACGGGGCGGTAATCATATGCGCAAACTTGCACGTCATTCACGTGCATGCACATCCGATCGTGCATGCGGATCGCACGGCTGCAGACGTGCTTACGATCTCGGACTTGACGTCCGCGTGGCAGGACACTTTGTATCAGCCGTTGAACGCAACGTGGCTGTGTGTAATTTTCATCCACGATATATATTGCACGTGAAGGATTCCCGATCCCTACTATTACTGCGAAATTAACAATTAGAGAGATCTTCCCTCTCCGTTGTTGCGGTCGTTATGAATCGAATCTTTTTTTTTTTTTTTCCTTCTTTTCCTTTAATTCCTCGATTCTTCGCAAATTATTTCGAATAATTTTGATGTCTGCAAGTTTTTCATCTCTGCTCTCTAGAATTTTTTTTTTTCTTTTTTCTTTTTCTTTGATTCCTCGATTCTTCGCAAATTATTTCGAATAATTTTGATGTCTGCAGTTTTTCATCTCTGCTCTCTAGAATTTTATCTCTGGGAGAGGGGGGAATTTTTTTTATTCAACATCGTAAAGTTCTGCGACACGACGCGTTATATATAATTTTCTTTTTTCTTTTTTTTTTTTTTTTTTGTTTCTAAATTTCATGCCTGTAGAAAATGTAGTATTTCATTTGATAAAAATAGAGACGAGATGTATACACGGAAGAAGTGAAATTGTATTTATACGGTATTTATGTATGCGATTCACTTTTTTTTTTTTTTTTTTTAGGGTCGTGGAAAATATAAATATTTTTAAATCGAATTGAAACAAACATTACACGATATTTAAATTAATTCGAATTAAATCTAATTTGGATATTTATCGAGTATTAAAGAATTTTTTTCTTTTTTTATTTCATATTTTTGATATTGGCCGCGTATTATCCATGCTGGAAATAAACGGTTCGTTGGATATTAAATTAAAACTAGTGATCATGCACGCGCAAGCTCTCAGTCAAGCCAGAGATTCGCCATCATATTTCGCTTGTGTATTGATTCATCCTTAATTAAATACCTCGAAATATTTGGTAAAAAATATTTACGGATGGATGAAAACGATCAACACCGAAACTCTATTGTAACAACATGATTTAATACATTGTTACTTGACTAACGGTAGCCATAAATCGTGATAACGCGCATCACTTTTTCAATCTGATTTCACAAATCAAATATAAAATGCCATTTTTTTTATTATTGTTAAAAAAAAATTATAATATCCATTACACCACATGATCTTTATCCACATACAGACACATATATACACATTAAATGGAATAATTTCACGATATTCAACCGGCCTAACACCTGGTTCAAACAACTGGAACAATTTTCTGAAAATTGAATACATTCACAAATGCAAATGACGCATAGAGGCATAAAAGGAAAAAAGATAAATTTCTCTCTCTTTCTCTCCCCCCCCTCTCTCTCTCTCTCTCTCTCTCTCTCTCTCTACGGAACAATACGGTTTAATGGACGCGAAGGAAAATTCATCGCGCGCGAAAAAGGAAGGAAAGACACATTACCTAGCTCCGTTCGCGTAATCAATGTAAATAGCCATCGTATCATTTCGCCATTGTTCGGCGAATCAGCGGCCCGCCATCGCAAAAACTGATTACGCCCGGCTATCTGAATAAACCAGATAGACGGTCGACCCCCGCGAATAGTCGAGTAATTCCATTCGATGGAATCAAAAAAAAAAAAAAAAAAAAATGAAAAAAGAAAAAAAAGAAAAAAAAGAAAAAAAAATCGATCCCCTGATATAGCCCCGTGCCATATCCGCGAATCGACGTTTCTCGACGTGACAACGACAGAAAGAGAGAATAGACAGAAGAGAATAAAAAAAAGAAAAAAACAAAAAAACAAAAAAAAATGAGAGGGAAAAGAAAAAAAAATAACTGCCAGAGATCGGAGAGTTTGGAGTGACGAAGTTGGGAGGGGGGGGGGAGGCTAGGTGATATCGTAAACAAAGTGTATTAAAAAAGATTGGCACGGTTTACCGCGGCGCGATTACCAAACGTCGAAACAGGTGGCGCGAAACGGCGCCGCGAAGGGGCGCGATGCGTGCTCTCGAATTATCACGCGTCGAATCGTTTTCGAATAAAATCCGTCCGACGGTACGCGCAAGCTTAACTTTATCGGGAGATACGTCGATCGGTTGTGATCGGTTCGATCGGCCGGATTATTTTGAAATTCGCTTTTCGACTTCGAATTGAAACGCTGCCAAAGAAGATATTTGTATGTATGTATATGTAAGGTACAAGATTAGACATGTATATATACGAGTTTGTTCTTCTTTTTCCACTGTGTATGTATGATTATGAAACGAGTATTTTATTTATACTCGTTCCACTCCGAATACACGGGGAGTGGCGGCTTTTCCTTTAAATTTAAATTCTTTATTTTATTAGATAGCGCGTAAAATTGACGGATTCGTTTAAGGAGATTTGGAATTTTTCCAATTTTTATAACGTTTCATTTCAACCGTTTCCTTCCCAGCCTATGCTGCGAAAAAGCTATGCTGTAAAATACTTAAAATTTCTGTGAAAAATATTCGCGGATGTGAAATTATTATGCGTCCACTCCTTCGCGTTTAAACTGCTTGCGAATTCGAAATAAGTACATTACTTGCACCCTCTTCCCTCCCGTAATTTTCATCTTTTTCGTTCCCAACCGGGGGAGAGGGGAAAAAAAAAAAAAAAAAAAAAAAAAAAAAAAACGAAACAACCCGCGTTTTCACCGTTCGTTTAACGCCTAGTTGCTTGATTATGTCCGCGCGCAATTACACGGTAGTTAAGATTCCCCTTCATTCGGTGCCTTGTTAAGGCGCCAGGCGAAACCTTTTCATGTAATAGGAATTGAAGCGGCCGCCTGTTTCCCGCAAACTTTAACGGCCCTCCCTCCCCCCCCCCCCCCCACTCCTCGTGAATGCTCGTTCCTGCAATTTCATCGTGATACGCGTCTGAATATTCCGCGGCCAAAATTTTCGGAGAACGGAGAATAGCCCCTGATTCCGCGATTCCTCCGCGTTAATTGTAACTTATTGTACGCCATAATCGGCGTCCCTTTGTCCTTGCCTCGATTCTACGAATTGTTCTCTGAGCAAGAAAATTTCATCGAATCGTAACGGGATTTTTCCGTTTAATTGTCTCGTTAACAACGTTTTAACTGCGATAATAACAACGGTTAAATGATATTTATAACCCGTGCAACGAAAAAAAAAAAAAAGAAAGAAAGAAAAGAGAGAGAGAAAGAGAAAGAGAAGTTGAAGCAAACTTTCCCGATAAGATGTATATAAAACTTTGCTCGCTCGCACAAGTGAAAACAGATTCTGATTACACATCTGAAAATATACCGATTAATCTTTATGAGATACGCCTTTGCGTGACGGAGCAAAGGCCGAGTCGTGATTATTCCCTTTCGGAAATTATTACGTCGATCCGGGCGTGCGTAGCCCTTTCGTTTTCATTATCGAAGAAATTACGAAGAATCATTTATTTACCGATAATGCGGATAACGTTTTCAGTCAAACGAGAAGCATTTCCGCGTTCAATCTAGCGAGCGAGAGACTCGTCGTCTCCTCGCTTTCCCGTCCTCTCCTCTTTCATCCTCAATTTTTTTAAACGCTCTCTTTCCACGGCGATAATTTAATTTAATTTAAAATGCATCGACAAAGATTAATATATATAACGCGCGTTATTGGTCCACGTGAGAATTACGTGAATACGGATCGGTTATTATAAACGGCCTCTGTAAATAGATTGTGGATAGGCACAGGGCTAACGGTCGATGGAATGAAAATATCGGTGGGACGCTGCTGGAAGCCCGCAAAGGATTAACGATAAAAATAACAATAACGGCAATAATAATAACGAGGACGATAAAGATGGCAATAATGGTAACGATATCGATCGCTCGTCTATACGGTGGCAACGGTGGCTGGTCGAGCAAAAGTCAAGGGGTCGTTCCCGCGCGGAAAATGCCGGTCCTAGAAAAGGAAAGAGGAAGGAAGGGGAGGGAGAATGGGATGGAGGGAGATGGAGAAGGCACGCGGGAAAAGTTGGAGGGAAGGAAGAAGGATGGAAGAAGGGGGTGCAGCAAAGGTTCGCGAGAAAGGGTCTTGGTTCAAACCAAGGAGCCAAGGAACAGGAAATACGGAGAAAGTTAAGGAAATTTACGAGGTTGGAGAACAAAATGGAAAGGACAAAATGGACGAAGTATTGAGACGTAATGGTCACCGAATTTGTAAGGAAGAGACTCCTTTTCTTCGAGTATAGAGGTCGTAACGAGTGTTTTCGTGAATCTTGTATTATTTAAGTTTTCTTAATATATAGGATTCGATGAATTGTATTCAATAAAACTTGGGTGAAATTTAAAGTAAAACGAAATTCCATCCATTCAGATTCATCTAATTACAATGCTTCCTTCTTGCTCGTCATTCGAAATTTATCCTCCCTTTTACGTTCTCTCTCTCTCTCTCTCTCTCTCTCTCTCTCTCTTTGCGATATCAAAGGCAAGATTTTTGTAGGATCCGTAATCTTGGATATCGTTCACTTTTGTTGAAAATTAATTCGTCTAATCCATTTCAAACACCTAGGCCAAAGTTACTTAGTAGATAAACTAACGGGGTATTTCAGCTCGGTATACCTTTGAAATATATCATCTGATAGCAGGTTACGAGATCCACCGCCCTAACTTAAGTGGCTCTCAGTGATCCTGTGCCACTAGTTCGTCCATGCTTTCCTCAGAGGATCCTGGTGTTATCCATACACCAGCCTCGTCTACAAAAGCTTACCTTGCGGTTCCCAGCGGTCGTACGCCACAGATTTATCCACGTTCACGTATCCTTCGGCTCTCTGCGCCGGCCACATACCAGTTCGTTCAAATCTGCGATAATATCCCGGCTTATATACTTACGGGAGCCTAGGTCATGCGATCGTGCCTCCTTTACATTCAACACTGTAAACATTGGAATAGAAGTGAAGAAAATGAGAATCTTGGAAAGCAGATGTTGAATAGTATCTTCGTTCCTTCTTATGGGAATAAATTTTAACGAGAAATTATTTTAAAAAAAATAAAAAAAAAATCGGGTAGCGGGTTTTGGAGAATATATTGATTTTCGAGGCAAAGAACAGAGGAACAATTGCAACGAAATGCAACGAAATGCAACGAAATCCAAATTGACGGCAATATACTTGTATTATTGCACGCGTACGCGAAAAGAAAATCGTTGGAACACGTGGAACACTCTCTTTCATTTTTCTTGGAAAAGTTTTATGGATACGTGTGCTTACGTCGCTCTAACATCGAATCTATGAAAAATTGCATCATCACGGTTTTTTCGTTTCATCGTGGGACTAATTTCCTTCGAAATTTTTTTATTATCGCATTAGTCCTTATCCTTTTTTTTTTTTTTTTTTTATCGTGCGAAAACTCGGGACAGAATGCAGTTTTATGTATCTCCAAGTGGCATGACGTCAATACCTGCTGCTTTGATACTTTAATTTACGATCGCTACATGGTCGTATACTTTCCAGGAAAAGAAGATCCTTGCGAAGTGGAGAGATAAAACGGGAAGAAGACTGAAAAAGAAATTTGGAAAGGGGAAACGTTAAAAAGAAAAATGTTTCTTGTCTTATGTAACGTATAAAGCGTATATATAATAAAATGATGGCGTAAAGAGGGAAGGGAATTATTTTGTTGATATCGTATCGATGTTGTGTAATTCACTAAGGAACAAGGGAACTGGTTTTACCAAAACGTGTAATCTACTCGATGCAGCAAAGTTTGATCCTTCGTAACTTGGACTAATTCCGCCAGTTAATTACAAGTTTTACATTTGAATTTAACAGGTATCCCTTTGCCCTTTCAAGCGTTTACCTATGATTTCCCCGTCTAAGAGCCGTGGATAATACTCCCGCTGAGACTTGTGAGATCCGTGGCTGCTAATTACGCTTGAAATCGTTGCAAATGGAGAATAAAAACGATAATCGCGGATGGAACGGAACCTAAACACTGTAAAACTTGATACTTGAAATTTTTCGCTCGTTTATCCCTTCCTTTCTGACCTACGATACGAAAGTCACGAGCTTTCTATCCAACGACTTCACGAGCTTCTCGAGTTTATCGTTCCAGATCGTTGTTCGATAATTGTTCTTTTTCTTTCCCCTTGGAAAAAGTCTTTGGAGAAATCTTGAAAAAAATTGTTACGGCATCTATCGTTGTTCTACTTCTCTACTTTTTCTTTTCCTTTCTTAGAGAAAATTTTTTAAAGAAAATTGTTATCCAAGGATCGTACATTTTTTTTTTCCTTGCCAAGATATTAGAAACTAGAAATCGAATATTTTTCTGTCTACTTTCTCAAAATTGCGAACACATTGTCGAAGATACAATAGAAAAATAGAAAATTATCGATTCCTCCTTCGAAGCAAATTTATCTGCCCAATGAAATTCAATTAGGTGTACATTAAATTCTTAACGATATTTTTCGATCGAACTCGATCAAGGATTACTCGTACCGTTAAAAAGGATGCCGCGTTATAAAGAAAAATCCATCAACACGAAAATTCTCAGTTACACGGTGGCGATAATACGGTCATAGTTATCGCGCGAGCCGTGATTTATGATGCCATTATACGAAAACGGATCGACTCTCTGGTAGCCGCGCGACGTTATCATCGTAAAGTAGCAATAAAAATTTATTGGCACGCTTTTCCGAACGTTGGTGGACGATGCAAAATAGCAACTTTAGATTCTTCGTTATTCACCATCCTTTTACGGGATTGGTCCCCGTATTTATCAGTGTACTTTATCGTGCGAGTATGGCTGTGGCGTGGAAAATCAAACGAGGGAAGAGAATATATTATTTTATTTTAGATTGAATTAGAATTATTATTATTTTTTTTTTATGAATCAAATTATTTATTCTTTAGAAAACGCTTTTAAAAATTAGTATTATTTAATATTTTATTTTTAATGAAATGAGCGAGTATTCGAGAGTAAAATTTTTTCCCTCTTTTTTTTTTTTTTTTTTTCTTGATGAAACTTTTATTTTGACGTATATTTTTCTATTGCAAATATATACAATGGAATTTGTCGTTCGAAAAATATTTTAATTTTTAATTTCGTTTGGAAGAGGAAATCGATAATTATCGATAAGGAAATAACGTATCGACCGTTGAGTCGATCGCAACACGTTAAGTACACGTCGCAGTTATCGTACATAAAACACTTCGCAACTCCAACTCGTACTTTGAGGAACTTTCGACAAACTTTACGTACATTTCAAACATTTACAAATCCAGCAGTCAACGTCACACGAGCGCTTTAAACATGGAATTTGATTAAACTTGAACGATATATTTGAAATTGGCAACTCTAATTCTTGACACTACTAGGAATAAATAACTAACTGTTTCAAGAATTATTTAATAATTGAGATCTTTGAATAATATCTATTTAAATTTGAACAAATATAAATAATCGAGTAACTATCGAAAGTAATTTTGATTAAATTACACATATAGAAATCGAAGATTTATTTTAAATGATGATAATAGATACAATTTTAATCTAAGTTAGTGTTAATTATAAATATTAAATTATTTATATATAATTAATTTTTATAGGGATTTTAATGATTCTTTATTAGAAAATCGAATAAAAGTTGGAATTTTTTTTTATTTATTTAAGTGAGATTAGTTCGAATTAATTATTTATATAATACGAACCAAAAACTATTTACAATACAAATATTAACTGAAAGTTATTTTTCCATTAAATCTGCAAATATAATAATTTTTAACTATTAATTATTATCGAGATAAATCTGAATAATCCAACATATAAAGCAATAGTGCAATGTGTACTAAATCCGGATTTGAATCTCGATTTAATAATCAGATTAATCAATTTTTTTTTTCGTGCAGTTTTTGAAAATAAATCTTGTTTTTGTAATTCTATATATTAATTTCGAAGCATTTAATTCGCTTCTAAAAATATTTAAATTTACAAATACAACTTTCGATCTACTCTAAATAATATTTTTCGTATATATTTAATTATTTCATTTTCTATATTCTGAATTTTAATTAATGAAGTCACTCTACATGAAAATTAATTTTACGTTAGATTAATTAATAATCTCATTTTCAACCCCCATCATAATATCCCCTATATTACATTATTACAATCATCACCGTTGTTAATTAATCGTTAGTTAAAAAATGTGTACGTAATTTCACTTTAGATACCTTTCAGATACCTTTCTATTTTTAATAATTTTATAATTTCTAAGATAAATTTACTACCATTACATATCGTAATCAATCAATTTTTATTACAAATTAATGAAAAGAAAAGAAAAAAAAAGAAATATTCAAAACGTATACCAATTACCTACCAATGAAATTTCTCTTTATAATTCGATTTGCCGGAAAAATATCGTAAAAATTTACCACTGGGAATATTATGGAAATCATTCGCTGTAAAAATTTAACACAGAAACCAAGCGAGAGAAAGAAAAAAAGAATAAGAATAGAGAGGAGGACAAAAAGAAAGAAAGAAAGAAAGAAAGAAAGAAAGAAAAAAAATTGACGATATTGTTCCACGTAACGAAATGTAGAATTTAGCGAAAGAATTTAACGAAATTCGAAATTCTTCATTGACCGTGGAATATCGGATAGTTCGTTACGACTGCTTGACGTGTCCTCTGCTGCGGTTTCTCCACGATCAATCGGGACAATTAATGGCGAATTCGTTCGAATCACGGGAAACGGAAGCGAAATTCAAACTGACGCAGCTGGAAATCATGGTTGGTTGGATTTTCGTCGGACTTAACGTTTCATTAGTCATGTTCGCCGGCTATATATAGCTCCGCTAATTAAACGCATATATCCCTAAACATCGTCCGTGAAACGTTCATTGACGTGTCGTGCAAACAATCGCACGATTCGCTCGTTCGCCCAAATGTTTCATCCCTTCTCTCATTTCTTCTCTTTTTTTTTCTTTTTCCTCCCTCTCTCTCTCTCTCTCTCTCTCTCTCT
>NW_025224966.1:4084422-4343320 GCF_014066325.1 Apis laboriosa
TTTTTTTTTTTTTTAATTCTAGAATCGCGATATTGGAAGATATTGGCAATCGAACAGGGAAAAAAAATTTGGAAAAATTCGTTACGGGTGATTGTAGGGTACTGCATATTCATGTTCCGTTAGTAAATTATTTAAAATCATTTAGTTGTTGAAATAGCCATTTAAAATGGTTGATCGACCGTACGTAAAATAAATGTCCGCCATTTTTCTTCCTCCCCTCCCTCGAGCAGTAGAAAAATTCTCCATCGATGCCTCTAATTTTAACCTTTCCACGTTTTTTTTTTTTTTTTTTTCCCCATTTCGAATGCAATTTTGTTTAAATTACGTTTGCATTTTATGTATATATATGAAATGCTTCCTCTCGAGTTCGAATTTGATTTGCTAATGTTGCTCGAATTCTATCGATTTACCGAATGCTAATGCTACGCAATTTCAATCGCAATTTTTCGTGCTAATAAAATTCGAACTCGAATAATTCTTTATTTAAAAATTTTCTACGTTCTCGTATATACGTGTTCAAGGAAGAAAAAGGTCTCGAACTATCGACAAATAAATATATTTGCGGACGCGAGAGTGACGCGAGAAAGATACGAATCTGAATCGCAGTTCTGACGGAGAGAAGTTGAAGCTTAAAGGAAAGATTTAATGCCGATCCTTTGATCCGAGGTCTGTTCGAGTTTCGCATCCATTGTCGAACTCGCTGGAAATTTGTCTAGCTACGTGTTCTTTCCCCGCGATTTTTCGTAACCCTTTTCAAATATAATGAAAAGTTTGAAGGTTTCCTCCGTGGTAAAGATTATCATCGTACAGATTTTAACGCTTTTCGAGATTAACGAGGCCTTAAAGAACGCGCGATCAAAAAAGTTTTTACGCTCTTTCTTAACGGTTTCAAAGATCTTGATTTTGATTTTTATATTTTTTATTCGAAGTTAAAGTTCCCATTTAAAAACGAATATTCATGGTATATATACTTTCTTTAATCTCTATAAAAGATAAAATTAAAGAAAATGTGAATTAATAATCTGAAAGATATCGATATACCTTACAAACTGCACAGAGAAATGTTTGATCGAATGAAACCGAGGAATATTAAATAGCGTACATTTTCTTTGTTTCGAAAATGTAATTTAACATGTGAGAAAAAAAATGTTTGATAAAAAATTCAATGCGATATTTACGATAGTCGTCGAATGTAATTTTTATGAATATTCCTATGCACATGTTGCAATGCACGTTTCATAATATCTCAACGCTTAAAAAAAATTTTTTTTTTTTTTTTTTTTTTTTTTTTTTTTCAAGAAATTCAATAGAAAGATTTATAGGAACGCTTTCAAGATGAATTTATTCGTGAAAGATTCGCTTTTGTCATTCCTAGTGATGGCCGATGCCTGAATCCTTGAATTCTAACCTTTTATCCGACTTCCACTTCAAGACATCTAGCTGATCTATGATGGCGGTCTAAGTAGTCTTATCCATCAGCCATTTACCGACACGGTAAACCTCGCTTGACTCGAGCTCAAGGTGATGGAATCGCTCTTATTTGTTCTCGCCGCAGGACTCGACATGGGTCATTCGCGTCCTCGATCCCTTTTTTCGATCAAATTCAAGTTTAATGTTAAATTTTTCGTTCCAATTATTTCTGATAAACATTTCACTTAAATCATTGATAGAAATTTCCAAAGTTTTCATTGTGTTTATTCAACTTTTAATCGATCTAAAAAAAATATTACGAAAAGAAAAAAGACATATAGTTAGTAATGGATTTAAAATAAAATAATTAAATTGATTACGTCGAATAACACGTCAGTTATATACACGTTTATACACTTGCTGTTTTTTCATTTTTGTCTTCCTTTCTTTTTTTTTTTTTTTCTCGTTATAAATTTATCCATTTAATACCTCTGAAAACGTTTGCGTAAAAAATCGAAAAATTAAAAGTTATTTGTCACGCATCGAGTAATAGTTTGAAACAAGTGGAAGCAATTTATATCGGTTTTAAAAAGAAAAATTCGTAACCCAATCAGATTTTGCAATCAGACAAGTATTAAAAACGAATGGAGTTTTAATTTTTATATTGCCATTTTGTTTTTATGCTATTATTTTTTTTTTAAATCTTATAAAAAATTTTGGTTATTGTGAATATATTTTCTTTTTTTTTTTAAATTTACAATAAATTTCAAATTTTCAATTTATAAATTTCAATCTCACTTCAATTTTAAAACAATATCAATATGTATTATATCTAAAAACAATCTCTATCTATTTTTTTTTTTTTTTTTTTTTTTTTTTTTTAAGAATTTTTATACTTTTACTTCGATCAATTGTTACACAATATATAATCGATGAATCAATGGGAACATTCGATAATCCCACGTGATATAACCTTTATCCATATCGAGCTCCACCACCACAAAAATCCCGGCATGTAATATCGAATTACGTTTTAAATTATGCTTTTTGGATTTTATCACTGAATTTAGGATTACATTCTCCGGTTCCCACGGGTATTGCGGCCCATATTAGATATTACGCCAGTAAATTCTACTAATATTAAGGTAATATTCCAACGAAGCTTTAAAAACGATCGGCTGAATATTCTTTTTTAATAACAGAGAAAAAGAATATATAGCAATTATCTATAAAATCTATATATATAAAACTTACGTACCTTTTATATCTTCCCTGTGAAAATTATACGAAAAAAAATTGGTAAAAAATATTTGAATCATCTCATACTCTTATACCAATAATTCCAATTTCGATGAAATAATTCGATGCTTATTATTTTAAAAAATTACATCGGACGAATAACAAATAAACGTACCACAACATCCTGCAAAATAAATACCGTGTAAAATAAAAACTTTTACTAATCAACTTTTGTCTAAACAAATATTTAATCAAACTAACGCAGTCTCCGTTCAATAATAATACTCGACCGCGGCCTCGAGGACTCCATTAACACGCATCACTATTTGTCGATGGATCAAGTAAGCGTGCGAGATATTAACGGCCAGCCATTAATTCATTCGAGCAATCGGCAAATTATCAATCAAGGGCTTGATTCTACAGGTGTCGAATCGGTCTCGCGATTAATTAATTTGCGTAGGGGGGAACGGGGGAGGGAAGGTCCCATCGCAGAAGATCGATCGTGAAATGAGATTCGCCTTTCCGCCTCATCTCCAAGAGAGAGAGATGGCTTCGTTGCGTTTATCACGCGAATCACACGGGACCAATGTGGATGGATGACTGTTCGATCATTGGACCGATTTAACTTTATAAGAACTCGTTACAACTCGTATCGCCCCGAAGGGGGCTGACGTTCCAATAAGTCGAGGGTATTAAAGCCCAATGCAACCTCATTTAAGTACCATTTTCTGATCGAACGTTTTATTTCCAACGATTGTTAGATTAGATCGCGTGAAACGCATTTCGATCGAGAGAGGAATTAGATTGCAGAGAATTCGAGAATTAGAGCAATCCTTCGTAATTACGAACGGCAATTAAGTAATCGTGGAGAGTAAAGGAATAAAATTACACAAGTAATCGAAATTGTTCAATTAGTGAAAATTGTACGTAAAAATAATTATTTGCAGAATATAAGATAATTAGACTGATTATACAAGTCAATATACTTACAAATCAACTACGAAATATTTTCATCGATTATACTTCACCATTAAATTATACATCATCATATTTTGTTAAAAACTAGATAGAATAATTAACTCGCTTTCTACATTTAATTATTTCGTATAACACCTCTCTCGATTATTCGTTTCTATATACAATCGCGATACACTTGGCTACGACATCGAAGATTCGTTTCGTGGTATAAAATTCTAAACGTTAAAACAAATGATCAACTCGATCGAAGAAAGAGAGAGAGAGAGAGAGAGAGTCCTAGAGTTTAACTAAAGATCTTGGGTCGTCCAAGATGAAATAAAACTCGAGTTTTTGCCGGAGGGGCACGTTCCCCAAAGGGAAATGAAAGTGGTCGGAGTACGGATCTTGGCAGAAAAATCGGCAACCGCCGCGTGGAAACACACGCCAGGCCGAGCATCTTATCGTATTTCACGGAGAAAACGAAGTGCACGGACCCACCCTTCCGCCTTCTCCCTTCCGGTTCCGCCGTAAAGGATCCAGTTACCGTGGGGTGAAGGGAACGATTTCATTTTTCCTCCCGGATCAGTTCGAAATCGCGTGTCCTTTTAGCGGCCGATCCACGACCAGCCATTATATCGTATATAGGTCCAACTTCTGCCTCGAAACCTGCCTCTCCTGGCTTTAAATTTAGCAAATTGGACGACTGGCCGTTTCAGGAGTGGAACTTACTTACCAACTCGGAGGACGGCTCAACTATTCAATTGTTGTGCGGGGAAATTTCGAATTAATTACGCGTGAGTTACGATTCCACGTCGAAATAGCGCGGCTGTTCGCAGTTTTCATCTCGCTGATTGTTTCCGCTCTTTGTTTGCCTAATTTTAAAATTATTATAATATATATATATATATAGTCGAAGTGATGGATCCAGAGTGATTCGGTTTACTTTCGATCATTTTTATTTCATACATTTTCTTGAAATAAATTTTATAGATATTGAATTTTTTTGTTTTTATCAAAGAATACGATGAAATATATATATTTGAAGAAAAATAATTAATTTTGGTCTTTTTTTTTTTGCATTAAAATGATAGGTATTTTTATTTAATTTTAATTTTTGTTCGAGTTTTGAGTTTCTCGCGTTTGTTGTTTGAATCTTCTCTGAATATGAAATTTCCTTTCGCAAAATTCAACAGTTAGAGAAGGAGGATATATTCGTTCGCGCTATTCTGACGTGTGAATACAAACGTCGTAAGTTTTTGCGCCGAAATCCGGGGTTTTAAGCCAAAGAAAGCCGTTCCTACGAAAATATGTTGCCAGTCGACGTTTACTTGTGATTTACACGAAGAGAAACGCGTACTGGACGCACAAGAGGCTAATATAAATTACCCAGAGCTTAAATTGAAGAATTAATTACCCTTCCCTCCCTCTGTAGTGGACGTTCTAAGCGTGTTACAAGTTTCACGAAATAAATCTTTCCTCTCCCGGGATAAAAACCAACTCAAATACGATAACAGGACATGATTACTATGCAAATTAAACCAATTTGTACTTATTTTTTATCCTGAAATTATCCGGTGTGTCCTCGTCGTCGTCGTCGTCGTCGTCGTCATCGCAATTTCGTGTTCTCAGAAACGGAAGGTTAACAAGACATCGAGGATCCTTATCTTACGCAAACTTCTTTGATCTTGTAACAATTTAAAAAAAAAATAGGACGAAGTATTTTCTCAAGTTCAATCGTGGTTTCTTTTTTCAAAAGAGAAGAATATCGAAGAATAGATAAGAAGAAGAGATAAATGGAATTTATTATATAGAGGAATATGACACAGGGGAACTTTGCAACGAAAGTGCTCTTTTTTTTTTTTTTAATCAGAGAAGAGAGGCTTTAGATCAGCTTTTCGATAAACACGTCAAATTTGGTATTTCGATTCGATCAGCTTGAAAAAAAAAATTTATATTCGACCAAATATTTAACCAAATTATTCAAAAATCAAATCTCCGTTATAAACTCTCGAACTGATGTTCTTTTCTCTCTTTTTCCCCCTCATTCTCACCAATCTATATATTTATATAAAAATTTTTTTTTTACGTCTTATCGGAATTTAAATCAACCAATTTGAACCCCTCGTTCCGTGGGATACACGGGATACAAAGGCAACGATCGAAGCGTATTTTCGTTCCAACAAGTTTCTTTGCAACGGAGTTGCAACTATGATCCATAGATCGAATTTCGTTACGCACGACTTCGCTTACTTGAAAATCTACACTGTGAATTAGTAACGGGGCGGAAACAGCGGATAAACAGCTAATCTTGATACACGTGCTTCTATGCCGTCACGCGCATGAATGGAGGGGAGAGGAGGATTTCGCGAAATCGTGATTGACATTCGTATCGACATCCCGCAACACGCGTCGAATTCAAATCGTTCGCTGATCAATGCCGACTCATTGCCGATCGGGGAGGTAACAGACGCGTGACAATACTGGGGGAGGGGAGGGGAGAGTTGGCAACATTCGCGGTCCACGATCCACTCTGTAAAACGCTTTGAAAAACGCGTTGAAAATTCGCTCTGAAAGCTGGAAAATAAGAATGACGTTAGATTATTCGTTGGAAATAACTTTTTTTTTCTTTTACTGCGTACGTATTTGATTCAATGCAACTTCGATGAGAAATATTTTTCCGAGGATATTTATACTACGCGTGAAAATTTGACAAGATCGATATTTTACTTCGATATATTTCTATCAATTCGTATATATTTATTCGAGACGTAGAAATCGAGAGATCTCTCGTTTCTTTAAATCGTGATTCGAGAGAGAGAAAATAATACACATTTTAATTCAATGTAAAATATTTTTGTTTAATTCGTGTATATATATTTATAAAAAAAAAATTCAAAATCAACACCAATGTTCGAATATTTTTTTCTAACTGCACATATGTATATATTTATTCACTATTTTAACTATTTTCACTATATTCAACTATATTCACTATTTTAATTTAGAATTCTTACTATTAATCTAAAATTCATCGTTATTCAATTTTACTTTCCCATAAACGAAATCAATATATACATCCGAATCGAAATTCGAAACTCGAGTAGCGAAAAATAATCACGGAAAGGGGTTGGCGCGTATTTACCTTGCTCGAGAAAAAAAAAAAAAACTCTCCTGCACGAAGGAGGAAGATGTGCTTCTCGCGATTGCATCACGAGACGGTGACGAGAGGTCTCCCCCGGAGGAGGAGGAGGAGGAAGAAATTCGAACGAACAGTGATGAATCGCGGGAGAATCGCGCGGAATTCGAGAGCGAAAATGAACGACATTTTCGATGAAATGGGGGAAGATTCGTCGTAGGAGGAAACGACTTCGTTCGCGATATTTCTAGGCGTTCGAGAGACTCGGCGAGAGACTCGTGGAGGAGGGGGACATTAACAACGGGAACGGAACGGGAATTCGCGAGAATTTTTGGTTTCGAAAACGGTTGGATCCAGGTCAAACGTGTAAAGGGATAGTGAGCCGGCATACGATGCCGCATTGCTGAAATAGAGCGGAGGAATTGTCAGCGGGATATTCGTAATTTAAATCGACTGGATGAAACTTCACTTGGAACTGGGTCAAAGACAAAAATCTGGTTGGATGGACAAAGAGGTATCGGTGTTATAATAGAATACTTGCCGGGGGAGAGAGAAAGAGAGAGAGAGAAGCGTTTGTGTTAGAAAAGAAAATATGAAAGGATTTAAAGAAGAGATAATGCAAATGTGAAATTTCCAATTAAAGCGAGTTTCAAGAGGTCCAAGATAATTCTGGCGACTGGATTTGATTTTAAACGAAAACATTATATTAACCGAGGTTGAATATGGCTTAAAATGATAAATTTATGAATCAGAGCATCGTAGTACAGAAGTGGTAGTGATGAGAAATAAATAATAACACCTGTAAATATCCGGCTTACGAAAATTACCTTCATTTCGTCAACTTGATTTCCTAATCTAAGATAAATTCACTGGGTCGCAATTTTTCAAAAGATCGAAAACCTAGATGAAAAATTTCGAAAGCGGAAGAACGATTTCATCCGAAGAGAAAAAAATCCACCAAAAAAAAAAAAAAGGAAAAAATTCTTCGTGAAACGAGTTCAACGAGGCTGTGAGCAACGGTGGAAAAGAGTAAAATATCGAAAAATCTTTGATGGTCTTCGCGCGCGGAGGAAACGAAGCGCGGCCCTCGCGATAATAAGAAAGGCGTGGGTGGAGTGTCGGCGGATGCATTGTTAGTTAAGCCAGGAGATAGCCTGGTGATTTAGAACTGTGGACGTGGGGATCGGGTGTAAGGGGCTCGCCCCTGTGCAGCAGAGATGGCGGGGGAGCGGGGCGGGTAAATGCGCGTCCCAGCCAGGAACAATGGTGAAGCGGTATGTATATCTAGCGGACAGACAAGCGGCCGACTGTTCGGCCAACCGGCGATATCCAAGCTGCCAACCCGGCAATGGCAATGGGCCATGGGGATAGCTAGTAATTGCCGGCTGGTCCTCAAGTGGCAACGACGGCGGTCAATTTCACCCCTCTTCTGTCCCCCTGAACCCGGAACCGCGACGCCGCAGAGACCCCTTTTACGGTATGGAGAGTGGCAGGATTTGCCGGGGATTATGCCGGACACCGGGCCCATGCGCCCGTAATTTACCGCTCTGCGATTCACCGATCGCAAGACATTGTTTTTCTTTCTTTTCTTTTATCGTCCGATACCTAATTTTTATCGCTGTGTTTTCCGAAAGCGAAAGATCGAGATCGGGAGAGATTCAACAAAAAAAAAAAAAAAAAAAATAAAGGAATACGTGGCCGAGAAAATTTTTTTTAAATTTGAATGAATGTTTGTAATTTTATTGAAAATACGCGAAAAGATTTTATATAATAATTTTCCAAAAAATTCTCTCTGACTCGTGTAAAGTTTCTCTGCAAAGCGATGAATTCGTCGAAGATTATACACTCTGTTGATTTTTATCTGAATGAGTGATGGATCTGTGGAAACGAAATATTGGATTTTTACGATTTTGAATTACAGAATTTTTGGAATGGCTCTTGAGCGGAGAGAAACAAATGTGTTGAGAGAGATTTAAGTATAAGTTTTCTTTGGTAGATTCTGAAGATTATATTGAACGGACTCGTAATAAACCTGTAATTTACTGGTGTATTGCGATTGGCTTTTGAGAGAGGAGGAAATCAAATTATATGCGAAAAGAGTTTGAGGAGTTATAGATGTTTGAGAATGTATATATGACACGATATCGAGATAGTTATTGTTCTAATTCAGTCGAATTGACGTGGGTGATCGTGAAACACTGTGAGACAATCGTAAAAGATAAACGACCTGGAAAACTCGATAGAAAAGTTGTCCCTTTCCATTCCTATGCTCAACCGCATTTTACAGTTGGGATATAAAAGTTGTTGAATAAACTACAATGGAAGCAATGTGGAGGCATCTTATAATTCAAACATCTGCTCATCCGATTTTTATACATTTAACCGAGTATACGTGGCTGAGAAAAATTTTAAAATGGACGACAAAGCGAATGAATGTTTGTGAATTTTATTAAAAATACACGAAAAGATTTTACATTCGACGAATAATTTTCCAAAAAAGTTTTATCAATAGAAATAGAATATATTATAGCTGATAGTTAAAATTTATTGAGAATTAGAATATATTCTGTTAAATCTTTCGTTAAACGTTAGTTTAATATTATCTCAACTGCAAATTGTACGATAATCTACCCGAATATTTCATAGGAGTATATAAAATAAATAGGGAATTCCTAATTAGCATGTGACTGCAATATAATATAATATAACAGATGAAATCTCAGAATTAAATCCGTTGCATGATAAATTGAAGATATACATACATACATACGTATAATTCGGATTTAACTTTGGCAAATTAAAAATACCTGTTTATATTAAAACGATTAAAAAGATATTAGACAACAAGATGTATAAAATTATTATACTACTATATTATATTATTATATTTGTATATTTCTTGTAATTTCTCACAATTCTTTTTTTTTTTCCCCAAACACGGTTCACCATGTCATAAGAACGAATACACGGAATTGTAATTCCGCAAACAAGAAGAAATGTTACGTTCTCTTTAACACGGATTCTCTGTTGCTCGTACATGAACCAATTAGCATAGTGTTTACATATATATAATAGCTGGAACACACATACAGACATGTCTATGAATATTTAGTTTCGCACGAGCCCGATATATGTTCATGAATATACGATCCGTTTGACGTAAACAAATTGAACAGAATTAGACTGTATAATCATCTTGAGATCAAATCGTGGCAAACAAAATAAATAAGAGCGATACAATTTAATTACGTAATTCTAAATATAAAAATAAAAATATCGTTTCGCGTAGTCGATTGATTTATTTATCGATATTTATCGATAAATAAATGTTCATCGTGCTTGTTACGTTGCACAAATGTGACTATAAGGTATTTAACATTATCTCATTTGCTCTAATTGTTACGCACGTTATGGAAGTAGTGAACTAAAAGACGAACTTGATAACGGCGATGAATTATTATAGGGGTTAATGCTCCTTTCAAACCACGATTGAATGCATTGCTAGTAGGCTGATAGAAAAAAAATGTTCATGAGTTTTTCACTACGATATTGATATCTTGTTTAAATAAATGGGTTTTACATAGGATAGAGAATGGAGAATATTTGCACATTGTTATAAATATATGAGATGCAAACTTTTTCGTCTCAAGTCATTCTGTTATATAACTCAATTTCTCCTCGAATTGTACAGAAGAGGAAGTTGAAGTTGCGAAATCGCATTGAAACCACCAGGGATACGTACAATTTTTTCACTGCGAAGAGAAAATAACATTGTGTATCGATTGATCGTTGATTTTAAAAATGAAGTATTGAAAATTTATTCTTTTATTTTATTTATTTTTTTTTTTAGATGATATTTGAAATAAACAATCTATCTTTCAAAATATGTTTTTCGAAACTA
Source organism: Apis laboriosa (assembly GCF_014066325.1). NCBI lineage: Eukaryota > Metazoa > Arthropoda > Insecta > Hymenoptera > Apidae > Apis > Apis laboriosa. The sequence goes on from NW_025224966.1 coordinate 4,095,066, forward strand.
ACAATAAGATACTTTTTTTTTGCTTACTTTTAATCTTCTCTTAAGTCAGAGTTTTCGTTCCTTTTTTTTTTTTTCTCTCACTTCTTCGTTTCCAGCATTCTTGCACTCCCTTTTCTTTTGCGCTCTCCACCCCTTTTTTTTTTATTTCCTTTTTTTCATTTCACGCTCTCAGACAATCGTTTCCTCGTTTCCTCGCGACATTCGTCCGTTTTCAACTTTAATTTCAAACTTAAATATCGAGCAAATATTTTTTAATCGATAATTAAGCACACGCTTAAATCGTCATTTCATCGCTGATATATTAAAATGCAATTAAATCAAATATCGAGTATTTAAAATATTTTTCGTTTTCGATGAGATTGAAACTAAAAGATAAAGATTGATCAAAATTCGAGAAAAACGATTTGATCAAGAGGTGTATATTTATACTGGTCAATGCTATAACTTCGAGTTAGCCCCGTCGTATTACGCCCCCCATTACACAAATTAGCTTTATGAGGGTTGTTGTTACGATCCATCTTACTTGATCCTTCCTTCGAGCATGCCTTAATCATTATTACTGCAATTACTCCGATCATTTAAGCATATTTTCCCATATTTATATAATAATAATAATAATAATAATAATACCAATAATCGCGAATAAAGAAAATCATAACGATCTTAGATTTCGATCTTTCGAAATCTTCGAAATCTTCTTTCGAAAAAACGTAGACGGTATTGCGCGATATATATCGAACTATGAGAAGACACGTTTTAAAGTCTTATCTTATCGGACACGAGAAATCTGGATCCGGACGTGTATACATATTTTCATACGCGTCACGGTTATTGTTCCACGTGAGGAATATCCTGTTGAATATTTTAGCCGACCAAACGACGAGCCCGACACGAGACGTATTTACGGATTACTACATCTGTTTCTCGTAAAAATTCTTGCCGTGAATCAGGATAGACGCGTTCTACGTGCGACATACATAACGTGGCCAGGATTTGCCAAGGATTACCATCGACACCATAAGTCCTATTCTCTATATGGCGTGTCCGATCGATTGGACCAACAACCACCAGCCCCGACGACCTCTTCCTCTTACGTTTACTAAAAATGTGAGAAGAGTGGGTCTCTCTCTCTCTCTCTCTCTCTCTCTCTCTCTCTCTCTGTTTCTGGTCAGAATTCAAGGACGCACGGACACGCTTAACCCCCTTAAATCTTGATTGATCACCCAGTCTTTAACCGTGGCCCTCTTCTTGAAAAGAATGTCGACCCTCGGTGTAACAGGGGATGATCGGAGTAACGTTGTCTTATCGCCTTAAACGTCTGTCTCATTTTTCTTTACAAATAGAAGTAATCGCGACCGTCGCCCTCGTAACCTTTTTTCTTCCTCGCGGATTATCCACTCGAGCAACTTCATCTTCGAGTATATATTTTTTTTTCTTTTTTCATTTCGTTTATTCTTTTATGCAAATGTAATATCTTGCGCGAAAACGTGCATTTTTCCACGTAATACTGTGTGCTCGATCCTTGGAATAGGAAAAAAGAAACGTCCGTATTGACGATATCTAAATATAAAAACTCGAATTCCGGGATGCTACGTAAAAATACTTTTCGATTTTAATTAACCAAAACAATCATACGAAGAATAAAGAAGAAAGAAAAGAGAAAAGAAAAGTAATATCCAATTTTAAATATAAAAACATCCGTTCGAAATGCACGCGTGCATTTCGTTCGTGCATTTCGTAAACCAGTACATTACGATCAGTGCATTCGTAATAGGCAAAGGGGAGCAAAAAAAAGACTAATAATAAGAACGCAATTTTTCACTCGCTCAGGGCCGGTAACACGACTCTTCCGGTCATGCAGCTTCTTATTTTATGTAAAACAAAAACACGCGGAAAAGAAACACGCGAAGAATGTTCAGAGTGGGTGGCGCGAAGTAGAAACATCCATATCTCTGTCTGCAACAGCCGAGACCTGTACTTTCTCAAGTAATGGAAATAAAACACCTCGATTTTGTGCAGTGCGAATAGACATACGGACGCCATATGTAAACAGATATTCGCACGCGTGAGATCGTAAATTGCCAACCTTTTTTTTCCCTTTTTCTTCGTGTATACGTTTGCAAATACGCGTCGTCACCCGCTCGAATCATTTTACACGAGATTCGGCGAAAATTTTTTCGAACGAAGACCCGATCCTTGCGAACGACTCGATGCCGTTTCGCTGTTAATTGTTTCCTGGCGCGATATAATACTTTGGAGTAGCAGATGTTGGCCGTTTGTCAAGCGTATTTCGACTCGTGCATCCGCTTCGAAATTCGTCATCCTCGACTTTTTTCTTTTTTTTTTTTTTTTTGATTCGAAGTGACGACGCGGCAACAAACGCGAATCACCATCGAGAATGGAGTGTCTCTCGTTTCCATCCGAGAAAGTCTCCGGCGATAAATAGCTGTTGGCAAACGTTTCGAGAGGAAACGGAGAAAAAACGAGCGTGGATATGGGGAGCGACAGGGAGGAAAGTCGAGGAGTGTCGAGAATTTTTACACGTCGAACGAGAAACTTGGCCTCTGTTCGAAACATTGCGCAGGTTAGAAGAAGTTATCTTTCCTTTCTCCTATTTTTTTTTTGTTTTTTTTTTTTAAATTCTTTTCTATATTCTGAGTTTTCCTGTACTGTAAAACCACCGTTATTTTTCCGTAACCTATGTTTCTGTAAAACATTCGTTTCTCGATGTGATTTTTGTTTTCTTCTTTCCCTTCTTTTCTCTTCTTTTTTTTTTAAAAAAAGAGAAAGAGCGGAATAAATAGAAAAGAAGGAAAAATGGCAAAGATAGCGGCGATCTGGTCAATGGTCGACACTTTTCTCATCCTTTCACCACGAAAATCGTGTTTTCGCGTTCGCCCCTTATCGGCCACCGAGTTTCGGATTTTTCACGATTTTCTCGATCCTCCGATGACTAGTAAAATTCCAACTACGCTCTCTAAACTCCACTCTTTCGTTGCACTCTTCGTATCCGTGGGAAGTGGAAGTTCTTTCCTTCTTCCGTTGGAAAAGATGAGAGAAAAGAAGAGAAAATAACAATAATAATAATAACAAGAATAAGAAACACGGGATTGCCAAATTTTTGCCTCCTTTATTATACCTACCGGTTGAAATCGGTAGTTGAAGTTCATCCCGCACGATAATGGAGACGTTTTTATGCCACTAAAGCGATATTATCGGGCGGAGCACCGCCCCCTCGCTCCCTGGAATCGTTCCAAAAACAGGGAGGACGAGTGTCGCCCCGTGGAATTACCTTCGTAACGTAAAATACTCGTCGTAGAAAAATAATCGGGACCCGGTTAAGTTAGGTTAGGTTAGGTTAGGTTAGGTTAAGTTTTCGCGCGAGTGATACGAACGTGGTTTCGCGCAGGCATTAATTTCTCCAGGGATCGAAACGTCCCCTGGAAAAATGTTCCGCCGATTCTGTTGGTTGGCAAAAAGACCCCTCCCCCCTCCTCCTTCGTTAATTTCAATGTTATTACAGTTTTTGATGGGGAATTTTTCGAACTGCTTTATCGAACAAACTTTTGCATTTACGTGCAAATGGATATGGATATTTTCGCGGAGCGATACAGGGAAATACGTTTTAGAGAGGTGTTAGTGTGTATTTTTGTAATAACGCGATTTCTCGCGTCCACGTCTTCGAACACCTTGCCTGCTTTTATCTTCACCGCGTTGTAAAGGCATTGACCATTGCCTCCATTGTTATTTTTACAACGTTCAACGTTCAACGCCATTTAATATAGGGGAAGGAACATTATCGGGTGAAATTTTACAGGGCGGGGACGTTCTAATAAATGTAGGGGCGCATTTGCATATTCAATCAAGAGATCGGTTAGCATGAAAAAGTATTTTGTATGCCTCGTTGATTAACACGAGGCTGCCGTTATTTATGCAGATAAAACGCGTCCAAATATGTAACAAGAAATATGTAAACAATATGGTAAATTATGCGAGATGTATTCATATATTTCATACATATTACATGTACATTTGGCAAGTAATTTTATTATGTTATCTTTACACGTGTTGTAATTTTGTGTTAGAACGTGTAACGGTGATCGTTTAACGCACAGAGAAATAAATTCGTACGATGGAAAAGATTATATCGTAAATTGTATTACAAATGGAACATGTGTAAAACATCGTGTTATTCTGAAGGTTTTCTGTTCATTTTAAATATACTTATATTAAGAATTTTCACTATCGAAATTATCTCGTGAATAAAATTTTTTTTGAGCAATTAAAATATATTCCTCACATTTTTCAACGATTTTAATTTTCTTTTATCGATGTAATTGGAAATTTTTTTTCTTTGCCAATTTTACAGTAATTAGAACAGGGACCAAAAAATCAAAATGAAATTTAACATATGTATATTACGTAAATAATTAAAATACGTTTCTCACATTTTTCAACGATTTTAATTCTCTTTTATCGATGTATTCAGAAATTTTTTTTTTTCTAATTTCATAGTAATTAAAACAAGAGAACCAAAGAAATTTCAAAATAAAATTTAACATATGTATATTATTGTAAATTTAATGTAAATTTTAATTGTGTATTTAATTCAAAGCAATTCCCAAATAAAACTCTAACTGTATAAATATAAAAATCTAGAATTGCACAACCAATCTAACGTTTCATATATATTTCTCTAATAACTATAATAGTTCGTAATTCACTTTTCACTTCAATAACTGGTAATTGTTACGTATAACGTTCCAGTTATCTCCCGTTGAATATCCCTACGCATTGTGAATCGTTTACAATTCAAACGAATAGAATATTTCACGTGGGGGGATACAAGGGAAATTATTGAAGGGCACCAACCAATATCCGTAAATTTTTGCACGCGTTTCGTTTATTGCCGATCAGTGTTCAACAATTCTTTTGAACGGTATAGATAAATCTGTTCGATAGGAAATTTTAATATTTTTGTTATGCAAAAAGAGAAAAAAAAAAATTCTCGCGTTTCACACGCGCGCATTTTAATTTTAATACCGAAACAATGATAATAATGGCGCGGGCTATCTCGCGCAGATAACGAGCATTTTCAAGCTCGTCGAAAAACAAATTCCGTATTCATGATTTCGTCTCTTCCTCTTTTTTCCTTCTTTTTTTTTCACCCCCTTTTAAAACTGCATCCAAAGTAACATCGATATTTTATTAAGTTATTTTTATCCATTCTTATAATAAATCTTATTAATATTTAGTTAAATACAAAAGGATATTTAAATTTGTTGAACGATGACAAATTATTCTTCGAATAAAGAGGTGATTTTGATCATGCAAAAGCGTTATATATATATCTCATTCATACTCGTATACATGCATTCTAGATACCTATTCTTTCAAAACAATTTATCTCGCAGCACGTAGCAACTAATTTGAAATTCCAAGCGGATGATAATCAGGACTCCTCTTGATTATTTTAATCCGCTCGCTCGCATAGTATTATACTCGCTTCAAAAACTTGCCGGGGAGTAAACGAGGGACGAACAATCGTATCGAACAATTGAAATTCCATCGAGATTCAAGATCGATTCATGGAATAACGAATTAAAATTACGTAAAATCCTCCACGCAATTAAGATCATCGAACACGTTCGTCCATTCGTTGTAAATACGCAGACGCGTTTGAACTGATCGCTAATTGACGAGGTTTCAACGCGGCCAGTTATTTGGAAAAAGTCCAAAGTCACGGGATTCCAAAAACTGCACGCGGTTCTCGCAGCCTGAAACAACCTCGTAAATCTTTGGCTAATAGAGAAAAATGATGGGAACGCGGGGGAGTTAATCTGCGGCCGTGCTTGCGGCCGCTGGCCCCCTCGTTCAGCGTCGTCTCTAAACGCGGCGAAAAGTCGTAAAGAGGCTTGGAGGGAATAAACGACGAACGATAACTGTCATTAGCCGGGGAGTAGCATTCAAACAATTCCATTCCCAGCCCAGATTTTTATATAAGTATGCGGCACCGCGAATGTCTCGTTACGATGGGGGAATCATCGAAGGGTGGTATGGAAACGGGCACGCGAGGCGGCCGTTTTTAATCTCGGATGAAAGGGAGAAACTGAATGCGCTGTATACAGGAGATGAACGGTTTTGCGTGGTTCGTAATGATTTTGAACGAGGATTACGTTCCCGCCTTTGGAAACGATGTCGCGTGTTCGGGTGTTGAACAAACGCATTTATTAACGATATTGGATACGTATTGCGCGTTGTTTGAAGTCGTGATGGGAGATATTTTTAAGGTAAATAAAGTTGCATCGCGAATTTTTCACTGTTTTATGTTTGCGGAGATTACGTTGTTTAATATTTCTCCTCTCTAGAAAGATGAGATGTGTTCTTTTGCAAAATAATTTTACTAGGTAATCCGTGCTGTAATGAAGTTTTATGTTATGAAAATTTTGCGCGAGGAGAAATGTTTCTTTGGATTTACATTGGATTATTTACTCGTATCTTATAACTTTTGAAAATGAAAATGAAAAAAAAAAAAAATAGTAGTAATAGAGTTAGTCGGGAAATTAACCTTCTCGGGAATGGGATAATGGAATAATGGAATAATCTAAAATCGCAAAATAGTCGATCGTTCGTTAAAAAAATAAAAAAAAAAAAATAAAAAATCAATCGACGAGAGAATTAGATTGTCGGTACGGTAATGAAAGGAATCTAAATAAAGCCACTTTTTTTCACGCTTAAATTGTTCGAATTAATTGTCGTTCGAATTAATCCAGACAATTGAATTCGCGTGTGGCGGAACCACTACATTTAATTTGAATTTCTATTCTCCGTGTCATTTTTCCGTAGTTTTCCAACCGTTTAAATTTCGCGAGCAGCGCACCAGTTAATGGGCAAAACCGCTATGCACCAGATCGCAGATATCACGCGTAATGTCGGCCTCCTTTCAAAAATTGCGAAAGCGACGTTTTAATTTCAGATAAAAGTGAAATAACTCCCCACGGCCAGATAAAACTTCCTATGCGCCACCCTTGAGCGTTGGACCCACTTGTCACGCATGACTCTTTGCGCATTGGATTTTTAAATGGCAACGATATTTTTTGACAGCTATACCCGCGATACTTTCGAATCTTTCTGTTCTTCATTTTTTCTTTTTTCTTTTTTTAAGGAACGTCTTCATAAGCATATTTACAACAATGAAATTCGTTTGCAAATTATGGAGGATCATTATTATGTCATATATATATTATGTGTGTATATTATTACTGGAACAATTTTCCTTTCTCTATTCTAAATTCTTATATTTTATATACTTACTTTATATTCTTCAACCGAGACAATCATTCTTTCCCTGTTCTACAGTCTCTTTCATTGAGTTTAGGTAAACTACTTACACAGATATCCCCAAGACACACTCGATCAATCCAAAACTTTGGATGGCCATGCTACACGCCCTAACCTCAAATGCTCGATCTTCAACGCTTGAAACTTAGTTACAGCAAATTTTAGTTTCTATCTAAAGATAAGATAGAAAGAAAGAGGAAGAGTTAAAATGTTTTAAAACGCAAGATTTTTTTCGTTCGCGATAATTATTAACGAGGGAAAGATAATCGTACGTAATCGGGGAAAGAGATGAGATCGGATGATGAAATTTGGTAAATTTCCTGCAGAGTGAAATATAAAAGGAACCCGATCGTGATATGGTTTTCGTCGTTAAGCAAACGCGAAAGATGTAAATGTTCATGCATTAAAACATGAACTGGCTTTAATGTGTACCGATATTACGAGGATATGAATTAATAAAACATGCACACCGTTGGATTTCGTTGTGTTTCTACTACAAGAATAATAACAATCAAAATGTGTCAGCTTGGAAATCGTAATTTTGATTTTCAATTATAAGAACGAAAATTTAAATTCCAAATTAATTTCAATATTGTTTTCTCATTTATTAATGAATATATTAAATATACAGTTTGAATATATAACGATATCTTTTTTTTTTATGTGTATACATATACACGGAAGATAATCAACTATCAGCTTAATTTGCAGTAAACAATATTATTTGATACAAAAAGGAGCAACCTCATCATTGTCATTAAAAATAGCTGATCACGGTTTTCAACATTTTCCACCATCCCCTTGTTTGAAAATATTTTTTGGGATGCGCATTTCGGCCACGTAATGCGTCAGCAAAATTTTTCAAAGAAATTAATGAATGAATCGTGTTAACTCCCATGCGTAAAGTGCAGAGACGTGCAATGCTTTCATGAATCATATAATATCGCCGGACATTTAATACGCACAATGAATGTAAAGAGCACGTGTCCGTACGAAATTGTGTGAACCATTCGTCCGTGGAATATAAAATTGAAAAAAAAAAAAAAAAAAAAGAAAAGAAAAATTGTACGAATAATGGAGATATTAAAAACCATCGATTAAACGATCTTCCATCAGGATGTATATCAAATATCCACAAAATGAACATACTAATGACTTCGATCGATCGTTCGACGCGTATACTTCATTATCGTATCCTTTCGATGCGACGTTACACAATTTACACACGAATTCGTGTACACATAGTGTACATTTTAAATTAATGCTAATTAATATTTGGTCTAAAAATATCGCTCGAAAATATGTTGAAATTTTGAAGAGAACATTGAGTTTAGAGCCGATGGTCGCATTTAATTGATTAAACCGTCCCCGAAACGACATTAAACTAATGAATTTAGAAATATTCGTGTAATTTTGAAACATTTGAAAACACTTGAATAATTTCTCCGTTATAAATTCCCCGCTATCAATTTCGGGCATTATCAACCTATCAGCCGCTACGTGGTTTCACCTCGCGTCGTATCAATTATCCTTATTTAATAATTGCGAGTAATCGCGTTTATCGTAGCGAGGCATCCTATTTTGATGATATCGTTGTTTGCGGAACGATTGTGATTGTTACATATACGCAGGTTTTAGGAAATCATGAACAAAAATCGTTTGCAATCACGTTTGGAAATATCGAAATTTTCGACGAACAAAATTTTATACGATCATGAATTATTTAATAATTGTTTATATATTATACATATATTTATGTATATTATGGAACAATTGTATTATTTATGAACATCGTTCGTATTTAATTCAACAATAAGCGGTCTTACGCAACACGACCATCATTAATGATAGAACGCATCATACATGCATTTCGAATCCCGTGCGGTACTACATATGGGGTTTACGAATGGTCAATCTCGTGGAAGCCAGCCAGACAGATCAATATCACATTACTATAAATAATTAATAGGTACTATATCCCTTTCTATACATACTGTGATTCTTCATAAATTTTTCTGTACCGTTTACGCATTGATAAAATAACGAAAATGATTTATCGCAGTAATATTGATTTTTTATCGAAAGAATATAGCGGTGAATAGAAATGAAAAATTTGTGATGCTTTCACTGCGAAACGAAATTTGGAGAAATATCGTGTACAGTTGCAATTTTTTTTTCGAACGATTTTTTTTTTTTTTATTATAAAATTGTCGTTTATTTGATCAAATTGTGTCAAAATATTTTTATTAATATTTAATAATTTGATATCTTAATTATTGCAAATCTACAAAACGAATATAGGACGAAATAAGGCAAAATTTTTTATTTGAATTTAAATAATTAAAAGGTTTAGAAAACAATTTTTCCAATTTATCCAGTTTAAATTTTTGCTTTTATCTGGAACAAACTATAATTCAACCCTATGTAGGTCGAACTTGGAAATCCTCTGTAATACTATTTTTTATGGCTTACGCTTTTCCTAATTTAACTTCGCATCTTCTTCTTACAAACTGCATGAAATATATAACCGGGAGGAAAATGTTAGCAATTTGTACTCAAGATGAACGTTGCATTCCAAGATAATTTGTTTTATTAGTTGATATGATAATTCTACGAGAAACGTGTTTCTGCAATTCCTTAAATAATTGACTTTATTTTTTACACGTTGCATATAAAAATAAAAATCATGCTTTATATTTAACTTGCTTAAGCTTAATGAACTATTACGTACGTTTAGATAAAATAATTTTTTTTCAATATTTCTCGTCTCCAAATTTTAATTTCGCTTCCATCTAAAAAGAATAATTAATTATTTAAAAACTCTAGAAACACCGTACATTACCTTTATACGTTTCTATTAAAATTACAATATATAAACTTCAATATTTCATTGAATTATCGAATTTTTCTTTTTTCTTTTTTTTTTTTTTTAACCAGCGTGCAATTTAATATTTCATCCCCATTTCCAGAATATTCCATAATCACCAAATTGAATATGTGATCGTAGACCCCTCGTATAACTCAAAACAGATAGGAGATCTTTAACGCGTAATTAAACACGGAAAATATATAACAGCGACAGTAGCGTAACCGAGTGCAAACTACGAGGGATTTTGAAAGGATGAACTACGGAATCCTTGATCAATGCGTATCTGATCCGATAATAATACCAATAATACCTTTCCGATACACAAGCTAATTACTGCGTTAGACATTGGAAACCGCAAACTATGCGCTAATAACGTCGAATCGATTCTAATAGTCGGGATTCGAATTAAAAAAAAAACTATTATATACAACTCGAATGCCTATCAAAAACTATTGTTTCCTTATATAAGATGGAATAATATAAAAGATGGATAGAAATCGTCGTGAAATATATTTTCATTGATATGAAATACGATAATTTCGGAACAGTTTCAATTTTTGTGCAAATTGAAAACGATGATTCTTAAAATAGTGAAAATTAATCAAATTTATAATTTGATTACATTAGAATCAAGAGAGTTGGAAAATTTAACATAATTTCGAAGGAGACCTAGGTTTTTGGAATTCAAAGAATTCTTTGGAAATACACGTTTCATCCTTTCGATTTTAGGATGCGCGTTTATTAAAATTTAATCTAATTTGATCGAAGATCGCGAAGAAATTATTTTAATTTATTTTCTACGAAAATTATTTTCAAGGAGCGTTTCGTAGTGGCCTCAGTGGCACAGTCGTCCGTCCATCAAAGGTGGACACGTATCGGTCAATGGCTCAACTAATTACGAAGTTCGTTAGTTGAGACGAGCATCGTTATCCACTTGTGCGTTCACAGTTCTCTCGGTTCAAAGAATAAGATGACGATAATTCTGCCGCGAGAGACGTGAATTTCAAACGTTTTTTTTTTTTTTTTTGATAAAATATAACGGATAAATATTTAAATCATATGTTTTATCATATTTTTAATATAAGATATAAGATATTAAAATTAAAATTACGTAGATTTATCCGGTTAAAAGGATGGATAAAGATTCATTTGAATTATTACAATTTTACAAAGAACTGTAAAATCTTTATGAATTTTATACAGTGACTTTTATGTCGTATTTTTATGTCGAAAGATTCGAATCGATCCAAATAATATTTCGAGCATTTCTCGATCTCAACGTGATTTACCGGAATCTAACTATTTTTACGATTTCTGGAAAATATTCATAAGTTAATCAAAGTTTTCCCATTTGAACTCGTTTGGGACTCGGATTGCGAATTTTATTTAGTTTCACGGCGCTTCAACTTTTATTATATTCATTTAAATGGATATTTTTCAATCGACATACTCTTTTATTATACCATTCTGTTCGATTAAAATGATAAATTTTATTTTATGATCATCTCATTCCCTTAATAAATCGCCGTCCTACGATAAATCCTTTAGATCGATAAGAGAAAAGATATTCTGAATTAGTAATTTTACAAAAAGTACAAAATATTTCCACCGACCCTATAACAGTTTTCTTTTAAAACTTCTAAACTAAATTCTTCGCTCAAGATTTTATTCAAATCAATACAATTAGAAAAATTAAAAATATTTCTAAGATCCTTACCCTTCAATCTTCTCTCACATCCCCTCCACCGAGCTATCCCCTTTCATCCATCCATTTTATCTATTCACAGACGCTAACAGCCATCGATCCATCTTTTAAAAAGATCGTCCAAAACAATTAACATAATCGAAAAGAACCTAGAATAAAAATCTTTTCTCACTGAAAATCATAAGCGTATATTCGATCCATTTTCTGGATCGAAAAACTCTAAAATATATATTTCCTTCGATCTTCGAATGTTTGGAAAGAAACGAAACACGCCCCCTTTCCTCCGAATATACAGAAAACAACCTTTAACAAAATCGATAATCCATCTCATCTCACGCTGCATCAAGACACCAAAGAAGAGACACCAATCCATCGTGTATATATATATCGCGAGATGGGATCGGTGGGCAGCAAACGAGGCGAAATAAGCGGAAAGAGCAAAGGCAGCATGGCCGGCCGATATACACAGGGGACACGTAAACCGGAACCGTGTTTGCGATCTCGTTGGCCATTCCTCTGGCCAACTCAACAGGAATTGTCCCGAGTACGTCGTCGCCCGGATCCTGGAACCGGGGAGGAGGGGGCGATAAAACTGCATCTAAACAACGTGGCGGGGGACGAGGGCGTCCGATGGAAGATTGTTGAAAGGGAGGGGAGGGGAGGGGAGGGGAGAGGGGCGGCGAGGTCGGTCGAAGCTGCGTCGTTACGGAAAAAGGTTAGGTCAAGTGGTCACGGTGACAATGGTGGGTGCACCTATAGTAATAGCCGCTCGTTACACGGAAGCCACTCCACCGCGTACGTATTCTTGATAACTGCACGGCCGACTGCCCCTCGAGAGGTCGTAGACGTTAATAACTACGATCACAGATGTTTTCGATAATAACCTCGTGTGGACCTCCTCGTGTTATCCTCCAGTGCTTCTCAACAACGCAATCATACGAGAGGGGATGATTAAGAATTTAAACGTTGAGAAACGATCGATCGTTTAGAAGGAATATTCCGAACAGAAATCGATACCTTTCGGATTTCCTTGTGTTTTCCTTTGTAGAATTGCAGACGAAAATCCTCTTTTATGCGTAATTAATATCAATATTTTAAGGAGGGATTAGATAGAAACTTCGCCCTCGATACAATCAATTCGAAACAATTCGAACGCCAAAATTTTCGATTAACACCTTTAAAAATCTTTCGAAAGATAGAAGGAACGAGGAACGATATGAGAGGCACTGTTTCTCGCTCGACGCGATCACGGGAACGGCGATAACGTTAAAGATTAAATCCCGATGATATCGATGTCGAGTCGGGCATAACGTAAATGCATAATCCGGTGTAAAGCCAGTGTTCGTTTCCAGAGGTTGTAACGCCTCACTCTCTCTCTCTCTCTCCCTCCCTTCCTCCCCTCCCCTTCCCCCTTCTGCTCGTCGACCATCGAGTTAATAAAGTTACCGCTAACAATAACTGTAGCGATACCAGTTCGATAATGATGTCGTTAGTAAGAGCGGCGGGCGTAGCGGTGACGTTAGCGACATTAGTCTTATTGTTAACCCCTCCTCTCCGCCGATAACGATATCCAAACCGATACTGTACGCGGTTCTGGTAATCCTGACTGCAGCCTGAGGTATCTGTGGTGGACCGCCGGTAACGATACCGAGATGCTGGTGGTGGAGAAGTGGCGCATCTGGTGTTGGTGGAACGGGATGAGGGGAGAGCAGGGGAGGCAGGGGAGGGAGGGAGGGTGAGGGATTCTACCCAGGGACGTGATCGCGTTGACAACCAGGCCGGGAGATGGGGGAGGAAGGGACGGTTTCGAACGATCCGGTTTGAATAAGTAGTTACCGGCCTAATAGTAGTGCCGAACCGTGACGCCCGTTGAATACAGAATTTTCAGCTTGCCACGGAACGAGCAGATTGGTCTGGAGGTAGGGTGACCCCCGAACGAGGCAACCGTTGCCCCCTTGAGACTTGGATTCGCGGCGTCAAACGATCATAAACACCTTACTCTCTCTTTCTCTCGTTCTTTTTTTTTTTTTTTTTTTACTTCAGTTTTGTGTGAAGGCGAAGGATATAAAATGTTTTGCTTGATCGGTTGTTGGATTTTCGAAACGTGTGAATATTTAGAGTCGAGAGAGCAAGTAGATACATGAGATAATATGGTTGTAAGTGATTAATTTTCGGTGATCTGAAGTAGGGATAAAAATCGGAACGGATGAGATATAGGTTTTTAATTTAAAAGCGTGTTCTCGTATCGATATCGAGCATACTTTTCTCGAGCCAAGTAATGAATTACGTTATTAATTAATTTACTTGGACTGGGTCGAGTATTACTCGATTAAATCAAATTAAAGGTAACGCTAATGCGTAAGTTATAGTTAATCGATGAATGATGAGAACGTGGCTCGATGGCTACGGTCGTGTCACTTCTGCGAAAGTAATTCTACGTTAAATTGCCATTCTATCGGTGTGGACGATTAGTAGAACCGTATGTCGGAATTATCCTAGATTATACTACTGAATTGTATCAATATCCGAAACTGAATACCTAAAATTGTTATGCTATTAGGTATATTTCATTCAACTTCTAATCACTTTTCTTACGATAAAAATTATATGTCAGAATTATCCCAAGTTATACTACTTACACCTTATACATTGAACTGCTACTTAGTCACGTATCGTTATATTCCATATACTATCTACTTCCATTCCAAAATCACAAAACATCACGATCGATCCTCCCTCTTTTCATTATCTCACGCATCTTAAGTACCATTGTTTTTCCAATCCAATCGACTTCTTCGATGCGAAAAAGTTCCCCTCTCGACACGATTCTCATGACCGATGATATAACCCCCTCCCCCTCGAAGAGATTTTATTCTCGTATCTTTAACTTATCTCAACCTTCTGTTCGGTCAGATAACAAAAACCAGCCATTGGAAACGTGACTTGCGGGTAATCTGTATCGGTATTATATTCTTCTTTCTCGAAAAAGAAAAAGAAAAAAAAAAAAAAAAAAAAGAAAGGAATACCGCCCTTCGACCCGCATGTGAAAATCGTACGATCCGCACTTTCGCCCTCCTTCTTCATCGCCGTTCCATTCTTGAAAACGACGGTCGGAGAATAATCGATTCGGCTCGGTATTAACCAACAATGGGTTTCATTGAAAACTCGATAACGACGACTTCTTCTGCTCTGGCGATCAAGCGGCTACGAGAGGGTTTAACACGTCGGCGGATAAGATCAGCCCGGCTTTAATCCAGTTTCTGCAGCTCTGGTGAAGATCGCGATTGGGAAGAGGGGGAGGGGAGGAGGGAAGGAAGGAGAATAAAAGCTCGGACGACCCGGCTTTTTGTGATTGGAAAAATGTCAATAAAATCGCTCCACGGTGAAAACGGGCTAATTTAAAAGGAAAATTTGTTGTTTCCTTAAGAATCGCGAGTTTAGAGTGTTAATGGAAATGAGAGAACGAAATGGATGTAATATATATATATATATTAAAAGAATCTGAAATAGGAATTTTTGTTTATTTTTCCTCTTAGATGAGATTTCTATCGAAAGAAGGATTTCAGAAAAATTGTATTATTGTATAGCATGACGTAATATAATGAAAGAAGAGGTTATCGATTTCGAATTTCTTCTTCTCCTGCACTTCCAAAGGAAAAGAGAAGAAGAAAAAAAACAGATCTTCCGGTTAGATACGCCATTATGTAACGCGCTACGCGGAATTCTAACGTCTCGCTCGTCGGAAGTGAAAAAAACTTTCTTTTCTTCTTATACGTTCCTTCTTGCACACCCCTTGAAAGTTTGAACAAACGATAGAATATAATCCTGAATTCGTAATAATGAAATCACGAGATTGTTATTCAGCAGGTTGACTGTAAAAGTTACCCGTTTATAACCTGTTTAGCTGTCAGATTGCCAGACGTATCAAATTGCAAGCCAAGGTGCGGCACACAAGAGTTCCCATCCTACCGACTATTTTAAATTCTCAACTTTTGCGATACGATAGTTTAACCCGCGCGAACCCGTTGCCCTTCAATCTTCCACTTTTAATACTCTTTCAGTTTTCTTTTCTAGATTGTCGATAATCATATCGACGTAAAGAATTTTAATAAAATTATACACGATCGTTATTTAACAACAGAATGTTGTTAAAAACGTGTTATTTTATACTGGAAAATATCGAAAAATCTCTGCAAGGGTATATATAAAGCGAGTATCGTTGTAAATTTTTCAACGGAACGATTAAATAATTCACCCCCCGTTTCCCCTCTCGAGTCTTACAGTCTTAGTTCACAAATTACAGCTGAGACGTGAATTATCTAGGCAAGCTAGGGTATCAGCTCAATCCGATCAATCTGTAATAATACATAGGCTATCGATTTCCCAGACAGTACACTCGGATAAGGAGAAAGGTAAACAAGATATGAAACACCGTGAATTTGAATACAAATTACATACCTATTTCGATTGAAATATATCCGAATCTATTCATCAACCGTGGATCTGTACAATTGAGGCGAGCCTCGTATATAATTTTATTCATTTATTCATTTCGAATGAATCGACTGGAAGCCATCCACTGGGGTGTTGATCCACGTATAACCTGATAGAATCTTTCTATTTCCTTCTCCAACTCTATAAAACTTTCTATCATTAATCAAATACAAGAAATTTCCCTTTAACTTGCCACGATGTTTTTAAATTAAATTAACGAACCTTCTCCCCCCCACTCCCCTCCAAAAAAAGCGAACGTTCCTTTTCTCAATTTCCTGTTCCCGAAATAGAGTGCATCGTTACTTGTAAAAGTTTGATAAAAGTTTTCAACTTGGGATGTGCACCCCACTTGTACAAGTTCAGTGCGAACGCGGATAGACAGATGCGTGTAAACAGGAAGTAAACGGTCAAAAATTAAAACGTTATACTTTGAAAAGTATATTGAATGTAGGATGGAAAAGAAGAAAAAACTTCGGCTGGCCGTTTACATGGAAAGGGCGGCGGTGGACGGCGAGCATCAAAGCACACTTTCTTTCTAACTTTAACCCTCGCGCGGTGATACACGGACAAAGAGCGGGACGGTGCGCATATTTTAAAAAAGCCTCGGTAAGGACGTCTCGTGGAAGAAAAGTACAGAACCGTCATCTTGCTGGTCGCTTTGTGGCGCGTATCAAATTGCGAGGGAGCGAAGCCTCTTTTCTTCGCGCGACGACACCGGAAGGGCCCTCTTCGCGTTAATTACGTTAATAAGCTGGTTAACTGAACCTTGACGGAAACCACGTTATCATAGAAAAGATGAATGGAAACTTGTGCTCGTCGAGGAAACGTTAGATTTTCAAATAATTCTTCGAAAAACATGGGAAATATCACGGTGGCGAGCTATTTTATTTTATTTTTATTTTATTTCTTCCCTCCAACCATTTTCAAATCGTGCGTTTTCACAAAGAAAAAATCATTCCTCTGAATGAATACGCTGCCATGCCAGCGAGGTGTTCATTTCCTAGAATGAAATTTATTTGTTAAAAATCAGTGAATGAAGCAGTGATGAAGATATACAATCTCAAAAGCGACGTGATACCACGAAATTATGTAGAAGAAATGGTTTCACCTTTTCAAAAAAGTTTGGTATCCATAACCATTGATCCCTCTAATTTTGTTAAAAAGAAAAAAAGATTTTCTCGTCCTCCTATTAATTCATATATTTATACGATTCTTATTAATAGAAAATAATCCAATTTTACGTTCCACGTTTTCACAAGTTAAAATTAGACACGTTAGACTCGCACGTAACAAATTATCTGGAAAAACATACAATATTCAACAAGCAATATTACACGCAATATTAAACAACAGTTGAACAACAAATATCCCGGTTGTTGTAAACGGTTTCGTTCATGAGAGCGCGGTTTACTATCTGGTTTCTGTCCGCTTCCGCCACTTACTCTTTCCGCGTTATTTCCGGGGAAAACTCGTGCATCCACTCGCTTTGGGGGAAAAAAAAAGAAAAGGAAAAAAAAAAAAAAAAAAAAAAGGAAAGAAAGAAAAAAATAGCGACCGCCCGATCCCGCGCAAATTATTTCGGAGATTGCCTTTTTTAAATGCAATACATAGTGTGAATAAAAAAGAGGAGAGGCTCGATACCATGGTCGCCGGTTATTATCTCCTCGCAAATTACACCTGGGCTCGGAGCGGCGAGAATTTCCGTCCCGGCTACAATAAACCGAGTTACCCTTCATCCCTTCCCCCTCCATCTCCCTCCACCCTCCCTTCCCCCTTTTTATCTATCCATCTCACCCTCCTGCGCCATACTTATTTTCAACCCGTGCAACTTCTCGATAGGCTCGAGCCTTATTTACTTTGGCCACCGTGTACAACGTGCGCGTGCACGTTACTTATTACTCCCCCCTCCTTTTGCTGCCCGTGTAACGGAATCGTATAATGCTCCTCCCTCGTGTTCACGCTCGCGATACCGGGCTAATTTAATGTTTCGGGAATCAGGATCGCGGTTGTAACGAGAGATCGGTATCAAGTAAGCGTGGAGCACCCGAGGATGCTAATTATAATTTGTTGTCGTGGAATATTATCTGTGCGCAGACCGTGTTACAATTAATACGTACAATCCTTGCTTGTTCGAGGGGATGGGATTAGATACGAGTGGGTGTCGAGTGATTTGTGTTTGGTGGAATTGAGGTGATGTTTGTTATTAGATCTTTTTTCCTCTTTCTTTTTTTCTTTTTGTTCTTTTTGTTTTTGTTTTTGTTTTTTTTTTTTTGATATGTGAGAAAGGAATCGATGCGTTTGATTGGAAGAACAAATTTTTCTAAAAATATTGAACGTTGTTACGGCAATTGTATCCTTCTTCTTCTTTTTTTCGATAGTTTTTATTTTATAAAATAAAATCGTGAAAGTGACGAATAAAATGAAAGTTTCACAGGCTAGACGAAATCGAATCGGGAGTCTTTGCATTCTCAAATGTGTATCTTAATAATTCTGTTAAATATTTTCATCCAGTCCATCATCAATAGAATAAAAGAAAAAAGTATTGCAAAGAATGTGCATTGAAATTCTTAGAGAAGATTATTAATGCGCGATAAATTGCTGGAAGTAAGCATTTTATGGAAGTATTAAATATGTATTAAAGATAAGGACTTTTTAAAGTTGTTTAAAAGTGGCAAATTGAAATATAAAATGAAATATTGATGAGTGGGATTAAAAAGTTTAACGGAAGATTTTTTATAGTAGAATAGAAAATATTTTAATATTACGAAACAATATATATAAAAAAAAAAAAAAAAAAAATAACTAAAACTAAAACGTACATTCATTTTAAATATATTGTTGGTTCTAAAGAGATATATTGAAATGTTACTTATGTATCGAATATTTTATCAGCACGGCTTATTTATGTCGAAATAAAAAAGATATAACAAGTATATACGAATAAACAGAAAAGTATAAAGTAACAGGAAGCAGTAGTAGGTAATAAAGAGTGATATATTACAGATAGAAGTTAGAATGAAATGTAATGAGCGTGCATAAAACTCATGATAGCAGACTATAAACCGCGTGGTGCAATGCATTCAACATGCCTTGTACGACCAGTATTTCTTGAAATTGTAAATTATTTCGTGGAACAAATAATCTTATTACCTGAAATAATCTTATTATTATCGAGGAAAAAATTATCCCATCTGATATGAAAATTGATAAACTCCTGTATATTCTTCTATGCGAGAATCGTGCATACCAATTTACACAAGTACTATAATTCACAGTGTAATAACTATCAATTTTCCTACAGTAATACAGTATTATTATTGGTCAGACGTAAAAGACGAAAGTTTTACTGTTTTTCTATTACTTATTACGTAGCATTGCGCAGTTATAATTATATTAGAAACGAAGATAATTATTACGTAAAAATATAATTTATAATAATTGTTCGTATTTAATTTTCAGACTCCATTATTTCTAATTTTAAAACTTATGAAAATATATTGATTGAATATTTTCAATCATATTTCTTTTAGTTGATTCGTTAAATAAATGTAACGTTATCCATATCATTATATTTATATAATGATATCAATATTACAATATTTAAAAATTATAATGCGAATTTTTATATACGACAATAAAAATATTTAAAATTTTTATTAACTGTATAAACGACGTGCATCATTCGTTTATATTCATTATCAATAAGAATTATACCGTTATCCTGTACATTAAAATGATTTAAAAATTGAATAAATATTGATATGATCGTTGTCATTAATTACACCAGCCGCGGTAAATTTAATTTGCACGATAAATCTTCGGGAAATTATAGATTGTATTAAATTATTTTCATCTACTGTGGCACGTTTTATAAATTAGTTTACTTTCTCAGGTTGAAATACGTATTGTGGAACATTTGTTGCGAAAATATACGACTGTTATACGTTTTAAGCATTTACATTCAGGATAATGCCTGTTTTATTATTCATTCGGTTTTATATTCGTTGGAATGTTTAATTTTAACCAGTCGTAACTTTGCCCTTCTTCGTAGTGTCAGTTCACATTTCGCTCGATTGTGGAAAGAAATAGAAATAATTTCAGGGAAAGATATTGAATTGGGAAAGATCGATGAAACGAACTGTCAGAATATATTGAAATCAATTCTGGAATAGATTCGTCTTATTTACTGGTTCCAGATAACTAAATAGATCCGATTAATTGGATCAGTTCTGAACACAATGCATAGTTACAGATTAAACTTTAATAATTGAATTGCTTCTTCTCGTTTGTTCCAAAAGATCTATAGTACGAATACTTTGGTAAATTACTAGTGGTTCTATAGATATATCTCTTCTCTCAATTATATCAAGACGTATTTCAGAAGTTCCTAAAATTGGAAGCCAGATTACATCGATATATTTTATTCAAAGTTTAATGAATATTCGATTTACGATGTCTTCTAACTTATTTATTTTCCATCTCTTTTATTTTTCTTTACGCACAAATAACGCAGTTGATCTATTTTCCTTGTTTTCAACATCAAAATATATCCAGGTAATAATTCTAGGTTGATTAAATATAAAGCTCTTCGATTCATAAAATTACTTGAAATTGCTGGTGACATTATAAATGAACGTCAATCTTCATTACATTATTAGACACTTTATCTAATTATATTAAATTTTCTGAACTTAAGATTTCGATAAAATTTTCCATATAAACATTTGAAAAGATATTAATATTCATAATCACATTACAGAATTTTCGAGAATAGTTAAAGCTTAATTAAAACAAAAATATGTGATTTTATTCTTCAGAAAGAAATCGGACAAATGTTAAAATAAAATGTAAAATTAAATTTTTAAACGAAAGATTTCTCGATTCTTTTGTGTTCGCGCGTAAATTAATGGGAAAGTAATTCAACGTGACTATCGGAAATATATATATATATATTTCTCTCAAAATAGATCCGATGCTTGCAATAAAATAATAATCCTTGCCAGTGTAATTTCATCGGATCAGAATATCAGATGAGAATCTTTACATAGAGCAATGATACGTCGAAATTCTATCGTCATGGACGTGTTAAGAGCAACACTATAATCGCGTGTAAATCGTCTTTGTACAGTTGGGACACCTGTATGCGCATACATACACACGCACCTGTGTACACGCAGGTGCACCATTATACATTACCATAGAATTGTCGAGACGATCGATAAGCCTGTAACGAGACATAACCTAAGTTATCGGGAGACTTTGGCCATGCACCGTTGGTAATCGTTGATCCGAGAGAATGTACACGGATACACGTACATGCATAAATGGTTGATCTATCAAATGAGCCCGACTTTGGCAATCAGACATTGTTTCTTACTTCACGTATCGTGTAAAATTGTTTAAACGTTCCACAATAATATATATCACGAAATATCAAATTGCTTTAAATTCTAAGTACAATAAATTTCGTTTCGAGATAATTTTGATAATCGATAATTATCAAATTAAGATAAAAGATGAATGGTTTGCAGACTTTTTATTCTTTGATAATTAATAAAAATATATCTGATGATATTTTTTGAATAAATTAACATTTATTAGGAATTATTTTAATATTTATTGTATCATGTGAAGATATATTATGTTATATATGTATACAGAATGTCTCGTTTTAATTTCTTTGAGAAAAAATGGGATTTCAAGAAGATCATATTTGGCAAAAGTTCCACTAATAAAAATTTCAACAATCAACAACTCAAAAACGTGTCACTAACTTTTTTGACTAACGTTAGAAAGTAACACCATTTTTAAAAAATAAACATTTAAAATCAAACATCTTAGCAATCTTACAACTTTTGTTTAAAATATTTTTTTCATATTTCTTCATATTTTCCAAAATCTGTCCAAATGGATTAAAGCAAAACACTCTGTATATTGTTTCTAATATCTGAAAGAGGCTCGAACATTGTCGAACGTGTTCAGTTTCGTAACTCTTGAATAGATATGCAATCCCTAGATAGAGTTCGAGCCCTTTACAATTCTAGTACCTATGAATTACATTATAACTATCTTGTACCTAACAAGATTATATTTCAAGATTAGACCAGTTAACAGAATTCGAGCGTATAATTTACATTAGTGTGAATAAATGTGAACAACGGACACTAAACACTAAATTAAACTAAACGGACAGAGAAAATATCGTTGCATAAAAATAAAAACAAATGTGTTTCTCGTTCGTGTCGTTCTCCCTATTTCTCGATATTTAAAGTTAAAAGGTTTTTTTTTTAATTACAATAACGATAGAATCGATTAAAATTCGAACGATTCTCAATCAGAAATGAACAACTAACAACGTTTCCATTGTAATAAGGATTAAATTCCCATTCTGTGACCATCGAATACGTTCGCCAGGTGACTATGAATGGAGGCGATAAATATTTCAAGATATTGATTCTCCGTATTGACAACGGCAGCACATGATTACAGAAATATTAATTTCAAACAAAATCGAAATTAAACCGTCGAAACGAAAAAAATAATCCACAAGAATCTTTTCTTTCTTTCTTTTTTTTTTTTATTAATATTAATAACACGGATTCTCACTCACACTTGTGACTATTTTTTATGAAAAGTTTTTTTCTAATGTTCGTAATAAGCTCGACTCGAGCAGAAAATTCAGAAGCTACCTTCCTCTATTTAAACCGCAAAATTATACATAGTCAAATTCCATGAGCCAAATTACTCTTTGAGCAACAATGTTTGCAGACACTTGCAGAACTTTGTTCCTTGGTATTCATTTGAAATGGATGACAAGAAGCATTGTTTTCCCCCTTTTGTAAACGCGAAGGAGGCACGGATATTTGTTTACAAACAGTTGTTTGCAAACATAACTGCAAACTGTTTTGGAAAAACATTGGAAAACATTTCGGAAACAAGAGAAACATCATTTGCATATTTACATTGGCAAGCAAAGTTTTCTGAAAATATTTCCAAGTGTACGCTTCGCTTTACACGCAGACACTCCATAATGCATACGAGTCCATCAGTTTTAAATAAGTTTTAATCCTGAATTTATTTATTAGTCCACATTTTTTAAGAGGTTCCCTAAACTTTCGAATTTATTTTTTCATCCTTTCCCACCAGTGGTAAGCAACTTTAAAAATACAAAGTTAAGAAACTTAATATTCATCCATTGTTCTTTCTTGAATAATCACGGTGCTGCACCTTTTTAAGAGATTTTTCGTAACGTGTATTTAACAATTTTTCGTTTAAACACACTCCTCGTTAGGAGAAACGTTTTAAATATCTAGAATCCTCGTTGATCGAATTATCAATAGAATCGCGTTTCCTCGAAGATATTTTTCAGCGCAATGGCGTGCATCGTTAATTCGTGACTCGGTCCTCCACGCGAAATGGAATGCGGAAGGGCATTATTAAATTCTTCACGCGCAAGTGGCCAAACAAACGAGATTAATGCTTTATTCGATTTCGTAGAAAATAAATAACGCTCGTCTCGCTCGCTCTTGAGCGAGATAAATTTTTCAAAAATTCACAATTTTCCACAACAGGTGTTATTTGTTTCCTTCGACGATCGAAGGATGTACGATCACACGTGTCGATGACGCACGAGCAGAGATAAAATTGTAAATTTGCGATCTACGTGGAATTTACGTAGATTCAGTTGGTACGCTTGTTTCAATGAATCTCGATTAATATATTATTATTTTATCTCACGAGAGATAAAAATTGTAATAAAATCGTAACGCAATTGTATCGTGAGCAATCGGGTGTATTATTTTTCTTTTTCTTTTTCAAACGATATCTCATTATCGAGTCAGCGTTAATCGTTTTTTTCCAGCGTTCCAATAATATTTATTTATAAAATTTTAATATACCGTGTATATGATACAATTGCATTAATATAAATTGTATGTTTGTAATATTCGTTTGTAATATTATGCGGTTTATATAAGTTCATTCATTTCACGATGTTTTTGAAATACGATTTTAACACTATTGGTTGAAAAATATTTTAAATGCATATTTTTACCGATTAAAATTTTACAACGTGTGAAATATTTCGGTTTAAACGAATTTATTATATTATTATTAAAATTTATATTAAAATTTCATTTATATTTAAATATCATCCTTGATCATCTGTAATCGTCTTTAAAAATTATATAACAATGCACGCATTGAAAATACGGACGGTTAGACTATAATGAATTAGTTTCTGGACTCTATCGTGGTGAAACGTTACCTTTCTAATTCTTTCTCCACTAAGATTTTCAGATGAAAATTCTTTGCGAGTTTTATTTTATCTCTGAACCGGTGTTCTCTGAGGCGAGTTCAAAAGACCACGGAAAGGAACAATTAAAACTTTAGGTTAAAATAGCATCGCCGTCAACGTCACTTGAGCAAACTGAATTCTTCGGAAGGCGAGAAAACTTTTCCCTGGCCGTAACAACACGACACGTTTAAAACAAAAACTTTACACGATGATTTAAAATACTCGACTTACTTTTAAACAAAAATTTAGATCTAATGTATTCCTAACTTTCGGTTTGAAAAATTGCGCTTCCTTGAATGCATTAAAAGACAATGCAAAAAAAATTCTTTTCTTCGTGTAATCCCGACAAATTTTGAAACAAAATTTCAATCTTGAATTAACTTTCATATCCTAAAAAAATGATAAAATTTCGAAAACGAATTTTTCGAACGGAAAAAAGAAAAAGAGAAAAAGTATTATTTCGAAAAGTTAACGATCAGAGATACGTTGGAAGGGCAGAGACGAATCGTGGCTCGCTCTAGCGTGACTTTCATAAAGCGAGGAAAAAGGATAGCGGCCGCGAAGCCTTAGAAAATTTGCCCCGTAACGAAGCTTTGTGCCGATCCAATCGTCGGTTCCACCGTGTGCAATTTTTCCCTGGCCATCGTATCTAGCCTGTGCCCGCCTCGGCGGACTAGTCGAAAATGTAATCGTCTTTCCACGGCCGCTTAATTCGCCGGTCGGGTTGTCCGCAATGCAGAGAAAAAAACAAGAGGGAGGACAGGGAACCTACGGGATCCGATTCGATCGGATTCTGCATTACCGCGTACACGTGTGAACCCTCTGCCTCGTTTCAGTGTTCTCCAACTTCTCTTCACCCGTGAATCTTCTGATACAATAACTTGTAATTTTTTTTTCATTTTTCCTTACTTTCGATCATCGAAAATGACGAAGAATAATTTTTGATGATCAATTCTTTGTAATTTCATTCTCGAATTCGTCTCGTTTGGATTAAACAGCGAAAGAATTAATTTCTAGTATCATTGTAAAACGAATAAACGTTGAAAGTAATTAAATAAAAACGAGATGAAGATGACAGTTCAAAAAATATCTTACAACCCTCTTGTTACATCTCTTTTCAATAAATACTTTAGGGTAAAACGCTGAAAAGTTCCAAAGCCAAATAATTCTGAGCTTCGATAACTCTCGATATTTTTTACTCCCAGATTCGTCTTTCAATTCAGTGATGAAAAACCGTGATATAATCCTCATAAGATTGAGAATCACTGTTTTCGCCGTTTTCGAAATTTTTTTCGCGTAAATTAATCGAACCGCAACCTCCGCTTCTCTTTTCTTCCTGTGGCTCGATCCTTTTCTTTCTTTCTTTCTTTTTTTCGATAGATTTTTAACGAACGATCGAGGGATCGCCACTTTCGAAGCACGAGGTTACGATTTGTCGAGTCTGGGACACGAAACGGTTCGAAAAAGCACACCATCCCCCGACATCCATTGATTCTCCTCCAGTCGAATTCAATAGAGTGGCCGCGGGAGTCGTGGTCGGTCCTCTCTGTATTCAGGGGAAGGTTGGCAATTGTTTGCGGGAATTTTCGTGCCCACCACCACGAAGAAATAGCGTCGCGCGCGTTTCGAAATTTTGCACGTGTCGTTGCCATGTTTTCACGCCACCCGCCACGCCACAACGGTCGGCCGCGATGCACGGCTCTCTCTGCACGTGACGTTCTATTTTTACTCGATTGCTCGATGATGAAACTTTGCTTCGAATTCGATGGATTCGATCGTATCGAGATTTTATGGCGTTTCGAAACGAAATTCCCTTTTTTCCCCCTTTTTCATGTATTTTTCGGCGTATGACGAGACACGCGATTTATTTCAACTCTCCCCCTCGATACGCGTTTCAAGAGATACGTTGTGAAGATATTCCTTCGTCCTGTTTTCAGTAATCGAAGAGGAAAATGTTGCGCAAAGCCGAGGAAAGCAGTGGGAGGAAAATGTGGAAAGTCTTCTTAACGACGAGCCAGGTAAAAAAATATCTCGATGCAATTTCCTAATGAAATTGTTGAATATGTAGCTTCAACGTGTCATTCCTTTAGATGACGAGGACGATGACGAAGAAAGGGAGGCGGAGCCATATTCTACGGTGGTGGAAACCGATTTCAAGTTCTCCGATTTCGTCCACAGGTATAATACTAATAATTAACAAATGGATATTAATATCGGTCGTTGTTTGAACAACTTTTTTCCCAAGATTCGCCAATGTGAAGATCGTGAGAGCAATGCTGATCCTCCTGCAACAATTTGACAAGAACACGGACGAGGTGAATCATTACGTGAACAAGATGCTTCATCGGATAGCGTGGGACTGCAAGATGCCAGGAATGATGTTCCAAGCGTCCATGTTCCGAGTTTTCCAAAGAATCCTCGAGTCCAAGCATCGCGGTCACAAGGTTGGAAAATTTCTATGATTACTTACTCTATGATACAAAATATTTTCCAACGATTTTCCAATGATACTTCACCATCAGAGGATGCTGTTTTCCTCTTCTTAACTCGGCGAAAACTTGGTCCTCGGTTATTTACATTTCTTTCTGCGCGCCGTTCAACAGCCGCCGGAAGAAGCGCGGTCGCATCCCGATCCACGAGATGTTTTCCCCCTTTTTACAGGAACTGCAAAAGTTCGCGGTCTTCATAATCCGCCGTTTCATCGAAGTCGCGCAGAAGAACCGGAAAGCGTACATGGAGCTGCTCTTCTGGAAGACCACTCGTGACGCGACCGAGGTCGTCGAGGGTTACAACGCGGAAACGGATAACAAGAAAGTTTCGCGCAACCTCTGGACCGAAACCCAAGAGGACGAGTTACGCACTCTCTTTATGGAACATCAGACTAACAAGTATCCCCAAGGTACGTTGCCTCTCCTCTCGACCTTGCCTCTCTCGCTAAATCCTATGATTTACGGGGCTTCTTTTAACCCGCAACTTCTCCTCGATATTTTTCAATTTGTCGGATCCGCTTGAGCGCGCCGGATTAACGTTTAAATGCATTTCTTAACTTGCATCTAACCTTTGCTCGATGCTTGCTTTGCGACCATTGACTTTTAAATTTAGGAAAATTTTTATTTTCCAAAAATATTCAAAAAAAAAATATTTAGGTCATTCTAAATGTAGCAGTTGAATACGTTCGAAAGAAAATTGTCAAATATTGGAATTAAGACGAAAATTTGAAAAGTCTCGTTTATACGCGATGTTTCGTACAATTTGTATAAAATCTAATTAATAATATAATCAACGTGGCTGGAAAATTGAGAAAACTAGGACATATTTATTAGAAAAAAAATTTACCAATTTATTGTCAGGATGGAATTCTTTTAACCTACGATCTTTCATATTATGAAATTGGTAGATACTAGAGAATCGTCGATAATATCAAATTACTGGTAACAACGTCTTCATTTATCAGCTAACCCAATCACGTATCCCTGCGATCGTCCAGTTATTCTTCTCTTTTCTACGATTCAATTCGGGGGATAATATTGATTGAATATAAATAGCACGTTCGCTGAAATACTTTAGCCACAACTATTAAAGATAATTTTTTTCTAGGTCTATATATATATATATATTTTTTTTTAGATGTCATCGATTGGATACTTGAGAATATTAATCAAGAACGAACACGTCGTGGCATCATAAAGAAATTGAAAGAGATGTCTCTGATTATCAATTCTAAGGTAAGTCATTTTTTTCTCCTTACTTTTTTTCTGGTAAGAAAAATTGGACGATCTTAAATAGATTTATTATATTTTTTAAAGAAGTAAATTTTCTGTTTTATTATTGTCTTACATATTGCAATTTTCCGCTGTCTTTGCCAGATTTCTCTTCGAGCTAAATCGAAGAAGGGTGGAAAGTTGCAGAGCTATCAAAAAGAGTCAACTACAAAAAAATATATATATATATGTATTTGTTATACTTGGTGGAGATTATTTTCCTCGATGATGTATGGACTATATGAGACTGACACTCCCTACGAGTGGGTCCTCAAGCTGATATATACGAGTATCAGCGTATCTGCTAACTTTCATCTTTCTGCACAACTTTATTTTCAAAAAAATTATGATCCAAGCATTTATCCTCATCATCTTCGGCGAAAAGCTTTTTTTTTTCAATCAAAATTTTAAAATTACATCTTCCTCTTCTACGATGTATTATATATTACACGTATTACATCGAATCGATCGGACGTATCCACCTATGCAACGTATCCATCCTTTCCAAAAAAATATTCGACCGAAAAAAAATGTTAAACCGTAGTATCCCACGATTTTCCACTATTCGAAATAATAACCGTAGTGAGGAAATGATTTTTCAACAATGAAGCCACTCAATGACGCATAGCCTCGTTTTATTAAATCCCTCGAACGATCGTTCGAATCGACTGCGATTTTTCGATCGAAAAAGAAAAAAAAAAAAAAAAACTTTTTTAAATCGCATCCTCTTCTTTGATTCACAATAATCGCACTGTGTTCCAAATAAACAAACGATCTTCCTAAACAACGAAGCCACTCAATGCCTCGTTATCCCTCGAACGATCGTTCGTATCAATCGGACGATATGCGACCAACCCACCCTTCCCAAGAAATATTGGATCGAACGGTCGACGATCCAGCTTCAATCCTTCCCCTCTTCCTCCCTCCCCCCTGGCAGGGGGATCGATGATTTATCGAGGAGCGCGAGAGAACGGGTAAGGGTAGACGAGCCTTTGAAAATAAGTTTCTGGACTGGCTGGTCGGTGACATGCTGAACATATGCAAAAAAATGGAGACGGAGAATTGCTAGTAGGAACTGTAAATTCTCGGGAGACAATTCTTCCACGAAGGAAGGATCTTTCTCCTTTTCTCCTTCTTCTCCTTTAGAACGAGATCCTCCCCCATGTTCCTGTTCCTGGATCACGACTTCCGCTGTGCCAGCAAGACTTCTTCCCTCCCCCTGTTTCTCTTCCCTTCGTGCCAACCAACGGGGATGGATGTATATCAAGATCTTTTCTCCCCGTCAAGTGTTCCTTTTCCGTGCTGTTCCTCCGGCGCACTGCGAAAAGCTATCGCTTTGTTTGCGCTTTGCCTTTTCCAACAACCCTGTGAAGATTTTCGGGCGGAATCCTAGACGCATAAATAGAAGGGAGGCGGCCTTCCTTAACTTTGAATAGGGGCCGTTCGTATCGTCTCGGTTCCCGCCCTATTGGAATCGGTTCAAAAGTTGACAATTAATCTCGTCCAAAGTATAGTTGTTCCTTATCGAAATTCCGAGGGGAGGGGGGAGGTACGAAATTTATGGGGGACGCGTACAATCGTTGGCAAAAATCTTCTTCCAGTGAGAAAAATCTAATTTCAACCGATGATTTGATGCGCGTAGAACGTTCGAGTATCGGATTTTTCTCGCATTGCGGGTATAATAAAATTCGATATAAGTTTAGCTTGTATTATTACGAAGTTACTTTACTTTGAAAAAAAAAGTTTAAGGGTTGATTTGTTCGGTCTCTCGAACTGAAGTATTCCAACAACAAAGATTGTACAATAATTTAAACGAGAAATGGAGCACTACCTTCCCCTCTTAACGCCACCACCGCCATTGGTAAAAACAATTCAACGATATTATTCTTTGACGGGAAGTCGTACGCCGGCGTCTTGAAAACGCGGCAATAAATTTTTCCTTTACTCTCTTCAAATCGTGGGGGCAATATTAAAGTTTCCGTTCACGAGTTTCCATCGTGGTTTATTCGTTCAAGCGCGTTATTTCCCCTGCCGCGCCCCCTCACCCCTTTCGTAACCCTCGAGGAACTATCGCTTTGTTTGCCTTTTGCCCTGCGAGACACGTATAAACATTTATATCGAGCGCGAGAGTAAGGCGAGGCACGCGCTGCGTGAGCTTAACACCCTCCTTTCGAAAATTTATTGCGAGGAAACGACGGGAAACTATCGAAACCGGTAGCGAATAATTTTTTTCTTTTTATCATTCTTTTACAATCGATCCTTTGTGTATTGAAAGAATTGCATTTTGGGTGTAAGCGAAAACAACACGGTGATATATAGAGATAAGAAATTTTGGAACTCGATGAAAAAGAGGCAAATATTACGTTTACATTGACGTTGATGAATGTTTTTGTTTTATGAATCGACCGTGGAAACATATATATTTCTTTTTTCTTATTTTTAATTTTCTTTTGTCGAGAAAAGAGAAATTATATAAAAAAAAATAGTATTTAATTTTTGCCTAAAGAAAAAAATTTATGATACAAAAATATGATAAAAAACAATTGTACTTTTTCTATAAATAGTGAATAGAAAATACCATGATGAAATCGCATTCTAAGATGAGAAAATTCTGAACAAACGATTATAGTTTTTCGATTCGATGTTTATTTCCTCCCTAATTTTATTAACGACGTAAAATATAAATTTGCAATGACTGTTAATAAATGTTCTTAGTACATCGATTCTTCAAGTGTATTTGTAACCGGTTGAAAAAAGGAAAAGAGAAAATGGAAAAACGAATTTTTACTCGTTCAAAAATGCGATACATTCAGAATCATCCTATTCGATGAATAAGGAATACACACACATACACACATACGCACGCATTGTGCGAATTTTCCACGTACAATAAACGAGAGAAAAAGGGAGAAGGGGAATTGCACGACTACTGCCTCGCTACTAAATCATTTCAATAAAATCGAGAACCAGTGGCAAAGGGATAACGTTTCATTTTCAACCAGCGCAACAATGGCTATAGAGAAGATTATTAGATGGTAAAAATGGGGTAGCAAGGAATTAAGAAGAGTGAGAAGCACAGTGAGAAAGCGAGAAGCGATTTCAATGAGTTTTGTTATACTGATATTCGCTCCCTCCCCCCCCCTCCTTCGCGCGTGTCCTACTCGCTTTTGAATAATCCTTTATGCGACAACTTTTCAGACTAGTTACAATACGATTTTAAACAAAAAACCTTTTGAAACAAGTGACTACCGTTTCATGTATTATGTATTACATAGAACCGGAAAACCAGAATTTTCCAGAGCTTCAAAAAGTGCGAATGTAACGTGGTGAAACTTTGAAGAAAATTTACATGAAAATGTAGCCCGAAATGAGATCCACCATTCGCATGGACGTTAAATTTCATACGTAACACACTTTTAAGCGTGTTCCTCGCTAATCGAATAACGCGATGAAAAAGTAGGAGAGGGGGGGAGGCATGAATATCGTAATTATTTATTCTACTCGTCGTGGAGTTATATATATATATATATATATATTTTTTTTTTTTCATCATCGTTATTCGAACGATACGTAGCCAAAGATCGATATAAAGTTATCCGATCTCGCCTGTTTAATGTTATTTCGATTAAAGATTTCAGAATCCACGAGTCTCTCTCGCTTTGTCAACGAATTTGAATAGAAATAATACCGAGGTCTATACGATACGAAAATTTATTCCAAAGCCAATAAAAATTTCTGTTTACATTCCTCGTTTTTCGATAAAGTTTCAGCCACGGATTATGTAAAACGGTGTTTTCATTTTCTAAGAATCTTAGGATTGGTTTTATTGTATAATCATCTACGAACCAGTATGCTAATTAGGAAGAATATATATTATGCATTGTATTCGATTTCCTTTCCATTACTCTTTTCAAACTTGTTTTATAAAGGTTATTTAATTTTTTTTAACTTTCTTTAAGTTCTTCTTATCGAAAAGTATAAAATCTGTATAGGAAACTTTCCTCTAGTTTCTTTTTTTTTTTTTTTTTTTTTTTTTAATACTTTTCTTGTTCAATGTCTTATTACATTTATAAATTTTATAAATTAAGCGTATAAATTCGCGTACGAACCATTTCGTTTAAATCCTATTGAATTTTCTCTCTCGTCATATCCACCCGTTGTATTGTTCATTCTCGGCGAAAATTTGCAAACAATTGCACAATATTGTGGAAGTTAAAGTGTCGCAAATGTTCTGCATTTCCAGGTAATAATTATCGAGCCGAACGAAACCGTTTCTGCGGTAATGAAATTCGAAATGACGATAATACTCTTTCCACGTACGAGATACAATATCCTTTCTCCAAAGAATTATCACGTCGATAGTACTCGATAAATTCCACGTATACGTATATATATCACCTATATAATCCGTAAATCATGTTACAAATTCATCCTCCTATCATATTAACAAAAAATACTTTATTTTAACTTTTCGAGTTTATTTATATAAACATATTATAACTTTAACGTATTCAAACTGAAATTTTCGAACGAAAAACGATTCCAAATTCTTCGAATCGCACACGATCAATGATCGACGAATTTATAATAATTTTAATATTAATTTTCATCGAGTAATCGAATCTTTCAAACGTGATTTCTCGGTGAAGAAAATTGGCGATTTAACCGGATCTTCCTCGTTACATACTTGCGTTTGTCGAGAAGCTATCGGACAACACCGCGGCGGAACACGTTATACCGATAATCTTGAGACATTACCTGGTCTAAGACGGGCGAGGGAGTCGGGAGCACGTGCGCCAAAAGAGAAATAGAGGGGAAAGTGGGGGAGAGCGATGGGTTAAGGCGACGATATATCCGTTAAAATGGTATTACCCCACTTGGAAATCGACGATTAATCATCAGGTGTGCGCACCCTAGGTAGGAAAGGAGGGCTGATTGCCCCCGTACCATTGATTCGGGGACAAACTTGGTAGTAAGGGGTGTTATTGATTTCTTGACGGATCCTTACCCATCGAGATCCCCGTGCAGCTGCCATTTGGGAATTTAACGAGCGACTGTTTTACCACCTTGATGTATGCGCCGATCCAACGGAGGGGAAAATTTGAGCAATTACTTACACCGCTGTTAGCGTTGAGTATCGCGTTCATTCTTCATACTCGTATAATCGATTCAACATTCACAATTCTAAAGTTGAACGTTACGTGGATGATATAACGATTACAATATATTTTATCCTTGAATATATACTTCATCATAATGGATATGTTTAAAAAAATATATTTGCACATTTAATAGAAGCTATTCCTAAATATCAATTCTTTTTAAAGGATTTTTCTGTGACATCAATATTCGAAATGATTTTTATTCAAATTTCATTCAACACTCGCCAACAAATTTCTTCTCCAAAAGAATTCACATTCTGTCATAAAGAACTTCTCTCGAATCTTTCAATCTCGCCGTAAAAAAAGAAAAAAAATCCTTTTCTCCCTCCCCAAAGAAATTAATAAACCCTGCATCGGTTTGATAAGAGCAACGTTTCGTGATCGCGAGCGGTACGAAAACAACCAGCTATTTATCGTGCAAATGAGGTTCTGGAGGAGAATGCTCGCCGTCTAATTCCTTGATCCTTAAGCCGTTGTTTCCTCGCGAGGAGATAAAGGGGAGAAAAAATAGGAGGGTCGTTTTCCGACGATTACGCCTCCCCCTTCGAAAGCTGAGGGAGGATGGGCCCTCCTTGTCGGTGGATCCTAAATGGCCGTCGCGTAGAATCGCGCGACTTGGCCGACTAAATGAACGTCAAATGAACACCCTTGGCCCGATTCAGTTTCGAGGGGCGAACGGTATCCACGCATGAAATTATTTAAATGAAACGCTTTCACGAGCGCCTAGCCCGCCCCCTTTCGTGAATTTCCTTCACTCGAATCGATAATGCGTCCCATCCCTTTTCGTACACACAGCCTCTTGCCGATCCTCATTTGCCCGATCCTCCACGTTTCATCGTCCGCGAAATTATGATGACTCTTCGAGATTGGCACGAGACGAACGGTATCGGAAGCGAAATAGAATAGAAGATAAATAGAATAGAAGGAATTCGTCGAATGATCATTGCATACGTGGTATTGGAGCGTATGTCGAATCGAAATGGAACGCAATTCGTTTTATGCGTTTTATTTATTGTTTAGAGAATTTGTAGATAAGATAATATATTATTATCGAACGTGAGATTTGAATCGTTTTTTTTTTCTGAAAAGAGTAGAAAGAGTTTAAGAGACGTGTACGCGGACGGAATTAATGCGTATAATTTTATTAAACGTCTCGTTAATATATTCGGTTGACGAGTTTTAGAGAAAGTACGGATCTTTCGATCGCAGATCTCAGCTTTAACTGAAGTACAACATTTCTAGTAATTAATTTGATGTGAGATAAACTTTGGAGGGACTTCCCTGGAAGGAATTTGCCAGGGAATCAATAATATCCCGAGTAATTCAATCACCGCTTGCTAAGGGTGAAACGGCAATCAATCTATTTTCTGCTAATAGCTAGGTATTCACTAAGAAGCAATTAATCATCAGATTTGTAAAATTTCGTAAAAATATCGATAAAGAGATAATTTATAATAGAAAATTTTATCTTTTCCAAGTTATTTGTTATCTGTAAATAATGTAATTTTTCTTTACAATTTGAAATAATGAATATACTGTTGTTATAAAATATAATCGAATGTAAATATATAGATCTATTACTAATTGAACGTAAAAATATAGAATAAAGTATTTGTTGCCTCGATTTCGAAGAATCGTTTATACTCGACTGATTTTTATTATATTAACGAATTTGTGCTATTGATAGTGTACTTCAAAAAATGTCGAAAATCTTCATGAAGTGGAACGAAGAATATAGAATATAGAATACAAAAAAAAAAAAAATAGTCAATCATATAATATCATATATAAATTCACGATATTTTTAACAATCCGTTTTTTAAAAAAATTAATAAATAAGATATTTATAAACACATTTTATACTTATTTACTATCTCGTATTTTTCTAATACCTTATTAAAAAGAAAAAGAAATCTTCTCAAAAGAATCTATTCCCGAACAAGATGAGAAGTTTTTGGAAAAAAAAGATCTCCAAACGTAATTAACGACTAAAAAGAAATTCCTTGAAAGTTGTCCGAAACTAATTTTATAAAAATACATTACTTTCAAACTTTTCTCAACTTCCAAGTAACCCAATACAAATCGTCACTTAACGACATCCAACAAAAATTTCTTTTTCGCAAAACTTTTTTTTTAAAAGAGATAAGATAACAAATTTAAAATATTCACGGAAACAAAAATTGTTGCAGGCTGTACGAAGCGAAGTGCAAAAAAGGCTTCCAAAGGAATGGTCCGAAGAAGAGATCGCTCAGCTCACCGAACTTTGGGAACAATTAAAAAATGACGATGGTAATTCTCTAAAAAAAAAAAAAAAAAAAAAAAAAAAACAACTGCGAATTACTTGTGCAACATTTTATCCAACGAAAAAGGGAACCAAAACGAGAAGAATATATTTCACATGGCAATATATACATACTTGAATATCGAATATTTTTGATCTTTTTATATACATCCATGCACTTTTTTAACGCTCAAATTTTCCACAAATGAATAAAATTTCGCAGTCAATTAATGAACAGAAACGAGATATAACCCAAAGGGATCAGGAATGATCGATACCCGGATGGCCGCGTCTTGAAACAGTCAAAGAATTCAGCGGATGCTCGTTTGAGAATTCATTAGCACCCGATGACGATTCCCGAAATTTAATTAAGCGGCGAGCATCGGGTGACGACCGGCTGCTGGCTGCAGCAATAATTCGAATTCCGTCTGAACGGCGAAGAATAATATCCTTTCGGGACAGGAAGATTTTCAGAAAGTCTTGTAAAACTTGCTTCATTCTCGCGGGCTGACCCCGCTTTCTATGATTTTAATACTGGCAATTATTCTCACCCCATTCTCCATTCTCGACGAAAATTCCCCCGAAAACTGCGATATCAACTTCGCCCTCCCCCCCCCCCCCCACTTTTCCTTCGAAACTTTGATAATATCATTTTTACCTCGAATACAATTCTCGTTCTACGAAATTGCCGGGTTTCGTTTAACGAGATATCAACTTTCAATTTTTCCCCCCTACAATTTCTCTTTGCAATTGTAATTACCTCTCCTAGCTTCTTTTCTGATATTTTTTTCCCCCCTTTCATTCTTGATTTCTTTCCAATTCAATTAATACAAAGCGTGGTGATAATAGCAGGGAAAAATTAAATTGGTGGAAAAGAAGAAGAATTACGAAAATATCTAAATCTGCCGTCGAAATATTCTTCTCTTATCGATGCAAGGATTCAATTTAATTTCGCCTCCCCGTTCAATTTCATCTTCTTGAACGTCGAATTAATACCGATACCGATTTACCGTTGTTGTGTACAACAGATCCCGTGGACCTGATCTTCAATGGGCTGACAATAAAGCGACCGAAGCCAAAGATCAAGGAGAAGCTTTTGGAATTAGGATTGGCCACGGATCGCAAGGATCTTCGCAAAAAGCGATCGAGAAAAAGCAACCACGGTGAGTGTGTTCATCCTCTCTCTCTCTCTCTCTCTCTCTCTCTCTTTCCCTCTCTTTTTCCCTCGCTTTCCCTCGCAACCCTCTTTGCCCTCCTCCTCCTTCCCTCAGCCTTTTCTCCGGGTCTCGAGCGGCTCTGAAGCACCCCTTGTTCCGGCCAATCCTATCCCATTCCATTCGCATCTGTCTTTCTTACCGCCGCCCTTCCGCGACTATTCCCATTCGATCAGTCTTTTCTGCTAACACGATTGCGACCGACCGCGTGCGATTGAACTCGGTTTTTTGGGCGGAGAGGAGGCGACACTTGACGCGAGCTGAATTAAAGAAAGTGAACTAGGGGAGGGGGGCTAGGATAAATATCGGGAGGGGGAGGAGTGATGAGATCAATTTGGACAGGGATCGAACCCTCGCAGCATCTTTCTTTTGATTGCTCACGATTCAGCAATATTTTTTTCTCCATCGAATAATATCCTCGTGCAACGAGTTATCACTTGTTTGTCCTCTGCAAGATTGATTAATCCAATCTCGGATCATCTTCCGGGAGCATCGTAAGATTGTTGAATGTTGATTGTTGATTGTTGAAGCAAAATATTAATTGTACTTCGAGTTTTTTGTTTTTGTTATTCAAAAAATTTCGTAAAGAATTTCGTGAAGAATTCTTAGGCAAATTTTAATTTCTTTTTCTTCAGAATAATTTTAATTTTAAAAGGAATTAAATATACACATGTGTGTCAATATATATAGAGAGGTTTGTTATATAGATTTGGTATACAGATTATCTTTAAAGATAAATGAATACAAAAGTTGATGTGTAAATATATCGAGATTTATTTGTTATAAATTGATTCAAGACTTGGTGAATATTTATGGAGTTAATCGAAATTTGAACCACGTTTGTTAATGATTTAAATAACCGATGGAACAAATATTTACTTTAAAATGAAACGAACACATCATTATCACTTATATACCAAAGTGACCATAGATTCGACCAACAGTCGACCAACGAGTAATGTGTACGCAGAAGATACGGTTGAAATAATATTTGCGTTCCTAGTTGGACGTTATGCAGGAGCTTGCTAGCAGTTCATGGTTGCTATCGTAGGTGAATACAAATCCCGTTATTTAATATCGAAAAACGGGGATTCCAGACGTACGTGTAGTAGTCTTCCCACTTCTGTGCCAATATCACTCTTCCCTCGCTCCCATTATACCGCCAGGAATTTCATATTTATCATTGTTATTGTTTTTCTCCATCCCGCCTCCTTTCTTATTTGTATTCAATGCGCCGTCATAGATCGTGTCGTAGATATACTTTGAGGTTAGGAGAGGAGAGGGATAAAAGCGAACTTTTGTCTCGGCTCACGATATACATTGAAACAACTGACTTTGCTCGATGCTTTCGCGAAATGAATGGTATCACGCGATACCATTCATATATATCTGATATATTCGTGGATGCAATGGAGGATTCTAGAGTGTGAAATTTATATAAGAATGTGAAATTCGAATAATATTTTTGCTAAGAAGTTGATCGAATTTTCACTTTCGACGCAGTCATGTACCATTAACGAACGATAAATATTTGAATTCTCAGAAGTTTTAGTCTCTCGAGAGTATTTTTCATGAATGGATGTTAAGAGCGACAGAAATTTTCACTTTGAAGGAAATTATCGAGAATATGAAATTTTCAAGAATATTACTCTCAAGAGTAATATTCTAAGGTATCTATTATAAAAGATAAGAGAATAAAATTTTTTAAAGAGAATTCTTCGTAAATGTAGATTTGATTATACGAGTTTCACTCTCGATGCATTAACGAAAAATAATTATTGAGAAAAAATTTAGAAAGTTTCACTCTCGAGTGTATTCATACTCGTTGAGAGTAAAACTCTGGACAATTACTCTCGAGAGTATTTTTTACAAGTGGACACTGGCGTTGAAAATAACTCCACTCTTTAACTTTCACTCTCTATGCTGAATCCAATTCTCGAAAAATAACTCTCAAGAACAATTCAATAATCTTTTTTTTTTTCTTTTTATTTTCTATTTCTTTCCGTGTCGTTTTGCTTCATCTATGATATTAGACATCGATTTATCCACTAATTCTATGTTATTAATTTTGCGCTGATTCGATCGAAATTTCTTACAAGTTCGTTAATGTTAATGAACTTCGTCGGAAATTTGAAGTTTCCAAGTTTGAAAATTACCAAGTTGCAAGAGCATTCTTCTTTTTCTTACTGATAATGCAATATACATGTAAATTCTGATCTCTTACTGGAAATTTTTTCGGAAATTCAATATATACACGTATACGGTGACATTTCTATAGAAAAATTTGAAGAGTTTTCTTTTTAATTTTATTATCGCGTAATAAGAATGCAGATATGTAATTTAATTGAATATAGTTTCAACTTGTGTGGATTTTAATTAAAAACTTGGAAGCTCAAAGTTAAAAAAAATAATTTCCAAGTTTTTTTTTTTGATTTTAAATTAAAATTCTACTTTATCGTTTCAAAAAAAAAATTAAAAATAATTTAAAAAATTAAAAAATAAAATTAAAAAATAATTTATTAATAATCTAACACTATTATTCGATACGTGACTTTCGAATCGTGTATTTAAAATATATATTTTTCTCGCAACAGTTAGTATCGATGAAAAAAAGTTTATATCCATTTCCCATTACTTTGTAAAAAGGTAAATCGTCGTGGGAAACGGAGTCTGTCAGTAATTCCGACGAGGATAAAAGCAGCGACGAAGAAGCTGGGAAATCCTCGAGCAATAAGAACACGGCTCCCAATAAACCAAGGAACAAGGGAACGAAGAAAAATGCGAAGAAACAGACAACGATGGTTTACACGGATGTACAATTATCTGGACTCTTGAAAGATGTCATCGAAAGAAGTAAGTAACGTTATAACATTTCCCCCTTTTGCCACTTTTTCGCGATAAATTTTAGTGATTTATGAGAATAAAATTCGTGCTACTTCGAATATTATTACACTCTCTTTCCTTCTTACGTAATTTTTTTTTTTTTTTTTTATGTTTGACAAATATCTTCTTAGAGAGTTATAGAACGATTCGCAATTCGAAAGAGAAAAAACGAATGGAAAAATGTGACGCTTTGTCAAAGATACTGTCGACAAATTCGTGTGCTTTGCATCACGAGATCCAGGATTTTGTCAAAGTCGTTACAAAATCTTAATTGTGTCTAGCTTTTTACTAAATGCTTTTTATCATTGTATAAATAGTATTACTATTTATTAATATAAATATTTCATAGTGCAACGTGGACATATATCATAGATGCAGGGATTCTTTTATGAAAAAATAACGGATCTTTTTGATAAATCAGATATGAGCGAGGCTCTGGAATGGATCAAGGAATCCCTACTGGATGTCCTGGACGATCGAGACGAGGAAAGCTCCGAAGGTATTCCCTTAGTCCCGCTGACAGATTATTCGTCGGCTGCGATGGATTCACCGAGCTTTCAGAAGCTTATTCGGGCTATGGGATTCACACCTCCTGCTGATGAACAAGAATCTTATTGGCGCATACCATCTAATATGCTTAACTCTACGATTCAGAAACGATGTAATCTTATTGATGCTGCATTGGCAGGAAACTTCTCTGTTGAAGGTAATTCTTTTTTTTTTTTTTTTTTATTTTTCATATACATATATAAATTAACGAAATTATATTCTTTATATTCTTTCATATTTTAAAAATAACACCAGAAGAGTCACAGAAAAAAAACGAATCTGACGATGATGAAGGTAGTGAAAGCAATGATGATGACGTTCTTGAAAATATTAAAAAATATTTCAGTTCCAGAGGTACGTATAAATCTTATAAATTTATTTTTAACGTTGCATACTATGAATAATTCGTTTTCATTCGATAAAAGTAATATTATGCATTAATAAATTTTTGCTCGCTCATAACAATTCTGTCTCTGAAGAATACTAGACAGGTATCTGACATTGTTAAAATATTGTTGAAAAGGAAATAATTAAGAAAAAAATCTAAAACCTTCGTTTACTCATTAGCAGAGCCACAGCTATCGACTTCTTGCGAGCCTGGTATTGAAATCAGTGACCATCCTGTACCATTGAAAAGCTCCACAGTTCTCTCTACATCGATCGAACGCGTCGATACAGAAATGGAGGAAGCAGATGTAGAAAACTCGAAAAAAATCGGTACGTTTTAGAAGAGTTAGCTATATATTCTTTAGTTCAAGATTAATCAAGTATTTTGAAATTTATCGCCAGAAAAATGTGTTCAATAATTTTTCAATATCTTTATCAAGCTAAATAAAAAATATTAATTTTTAATAATTATAGAAAATCCAAAACCTGAAAGAAGAAAATCTAGTGGTCGTATTAATCTACTTGTTGATTCATCTGATTCTGAATTGGAAACAGAAATTAAATCTGTTAATGCTGAAGGTAAATAAAAAAGTAATATCTGTGTTAAATAAAGATTGTTAAAAACATAATTTTATTTTATTTTTATAATTCAAATTTATATAGACGAAGAAAAGAGACGTCGATCTGATGAATTTGAAGAAAAAAATGAAACTGTGAAAAAACGTCGTTTATTGGATAGCGATGAAGAAAATGAGTCATTAATGTCTCAAAATACTGAACAGAAACGAATAAAAATGATTATTAGTGACGATGAAGAAGAACAATTAGCACCAGAGCAACATAAAAAACAAAAATCATCTCGTATAATCATTAGCGACGATGAAGATTAATTGAAGAAAAAAATTGTACTCTTGTCAAAATTTATATTTGATTATATTCTACTTATATTATATAATTACTATATGTTTGTATAAATTACGAAATATAATTTACTTTATGACAAAGATTTTATTATATCCTGTCATTAACACATATAATATGAAATACAATTTTACTCATCAAAATAGCGATAAAAATTAATAATATAATATTCTTATTTCTAAATTTATAATTTTTTTCAAATCTTTGAACAAAGACAATGTATTAAGAACCTATATAAAAAGACTATAATAAATTTAGAAAGATTAAATTCAATTTTAAATACTCAAGAAAAAACATATAGAAATTAAATGGAATGAATTCTATTATTTTTAATCAACAAGTCCGATAATGATACAATAAATTAATTAGAAATCGACATCTTTTCTACCCATGAATTCATACATTAAAAATGAACAAAAAATCAAGTTAGTGAAACAAAGATAAAGATAATATAAAAATATTCAAACTAGCACTATTTTCAAATTCCCACAAATGAAATACAAAAAAAAAAAGGATAATAAATAATAGAAATAAGAAGAGAATTGAATACTAGCGCCATCTCCTAAGTATCAAAGTATCTAAACCTATACCTGGTAGGTCTAAAAAACTTTTTACCCAATATCACCACTATTAATGTATCGATTTTTTTACTATTAACCATTCCATACTATCGTGTTTTATTTTCACATATCATTATATATAATAATATAGATTCCTAGTTTCTTTTAGGATAAGAAGGAGAAGCTAGGAATGAAGAAAACAATTTGTAAATCACTAGGATTATTTTAAAGCACGACGAATGGACTATTAGCTCCATCTATTGATATCTTTCTAAAAATACTATACATTCTAAAAAAATGGCGCTAATTCTCAATTTTTGTGTTATGAGTATTGCGAAAAAATCGACAATAAAATAAGTATCGTAATACAATTTTACAGCCTAATCATAATGTGAAAAATATATTATACATGATTACTAACTTGTCAGTCACTGATAAAAATTTAATTTAATAAATTCTGATCATATCAATTACCTTATTTTCACTCAAGTAATATCTGGATGAATGAGATCAAAGCAATAAACACAAAAAGAATTAAATTTGAAAATTCTAAATTAAATTATTTTTTCTTTAATAGCCTAATGTAGATTATATTCTTTGATTTTAAAAATTTAATGACTTTTTATTAATTTAAACAATGAAATTTTAAAATTAGATAAAGGAATAAAGATTTAATAAAAAATAAAAAAATTATTTATAATAAAAAAAAATTGAATGAAACTAATTTAAAACTGAATAAAAAATAAAATAATTGATTCTATATTAAAAATGATAGAAATAACTTCAAGTGATTTTTTTTATAACACATATTTTCGAAAAATAAAAAAGAAATGTTCAAAATTTTTTGTTTTGATTTTAAAATTTATCTATAATTGAATGACTGAATTAAAATGCAAGTGACTCACCATTAGATGTAAAGATCGTTGTTATATTATTGAGAATGCAGAAATCATCAAAAAGTCTGTAACAAAAAGGATATAAATGATATAATTAAAATACAGTCCAGATTGTTTAAAAAAAAAACTCTAGACTAATATAATAATAATAAAAAATTAAAATTTTATTGAACTTTAATAATACAAATTGAGATTCTAATAAAAAATCTTGAAATTTAAAAATTCTAATAATTC
The DNA here is from genome assembly GCF_014066325.1 of Apis laboriosa. Taxonomy (NCBI): domain Eukaryota; kingdom Metazoa; phylum Arthropoda; class Insecta; order Hymenoptera; family Apidae; genus Apis; species Apis laboriosa. Next base: position 4,138,619 of record NW_025224966.1, read on the forward strand.
TAATAATTCTAAAAAGATAAAAGAAAAAGAAGAATTCAGATAAAGAATAAAAAATAATTACCTCTTAATGATAGATGACACATTTATTCTTTTGAGAAAAGCACTGACTCTAATATATCCGAAATAAATATTTAAAAAACAAAAAAGACTATTAATATGTTTATAGTTATAATCGATGAACAAACACTGACTCTAATTTCGCGCTATCCATTGAGGATTTAAAAAAACTTTTACGTAAACAAATACTAATTCTACTGATTATATTTCGCGCGATTATAAAAATTTTTTGAAAGTGAAAACTATATTAGAAAAGGATAAGATAAAAAAAAGTATGCAATATGAGAAAAAAAAATATAATATAAAAAAATATGATATATATTATTATATATATTATAAATACATTATATATATATATATATATATATATATTTTAATATATATATAATAAGTAAATTAGAAAAAAAAATTGAAAAGAAAATTAATCTAAAATTAATATAGTTTTTAATTTGGCATCAAGTTTTCAAAAATCTTTCTAATATAATACTTCTAACACAATCTTTTTAATGTAATATTTATAATACAATCTTTTAATAAATTTTTAATCAATTAATATATTATGAAAATCGTTGCCAATTAGTAATTAGTTTCACCAATGACACATTGAAATTTATATAATAAAAAATAAATTTAATTATATTACATTACAAAAAAATAAATCTATAAAGAAAAAAAGAGATAGATGAATAAATAAATATAAATATAATGGAAATATTAAACTAAATTAAAAAATGAAAATTAATAAAAAATTATAAATAAATGAAAATAGAAATATAAATTAATAGATAAGTATACAAATGATTAAAAAAATAAATAAATCAAAAAATAAATATTTAAAAAAATTAAAAAATAAATAAATATTAATTAAAAATAAAATAAATAAATAATAAATATATATATAATATATTTATAACAATATTAAATATTTATATAGAATAAATTTTAAAATATAAAATAAAAATTGTTATAAAATATTTCATAAATAATTAAAAATTATTATTAATGTTATAAAAATTTAAATTTGTCTTATAATATCGATCCTTTCTCCATAAAAGTTCATTACGAAATGACTGCTCTCTCGCGTCTTACCTTTTATTTATAGACAATCGAGACAACCGAAGCTCGACGAAAGTATACGTTCTTTGTCGATTGTTAGAAATTAACTTTTCGAATATATTAATCAATGATTTAGTAATTTTTAGCAATTTTTTTTATTGTTAATTAATACATATGAAAATTTATTATGATTATAAATGTAATAATTGATATACATTTTTATAAATTAGTTTCGAAGTTTCGAATTTATTGTTTTATTAATAATTTCGAATTATAACTATATTAAAATATTTTAATTTATTTTATACGGAATTATTACAAAATAATTATACTAGTGATTAATAATTTATATATCTTCTAATTTTTATATTTTTTTTTAATAATATATATATATATATATACATATTTCATTTATTATAAAAAATTAATATATTTTAATAAACTAAAATTGTATTTTTGTATTTCTTTCTATTTTTGTATTTAAATAAGACTTACCTTAACAGTCGAATAATAATTTCTAAATAAAAATCAAAACCATAAAACAAATGTATAAAGAAATTATATTAAAGTATAAAGTAACAAATGAATTCAAATTTTAATTCAACGAAACACGAACTACTGATAACCTCAATGATCGGTGGAAAAAACACAAAGAAACTCAAAACATTAATTAATTTCGTTATTACAATAATAAATGGATTATTAAATAAACAAAATTTATAATAATTTATAAATTTGAAAGGAATATAAAGAAAATCACTCACTACGTAATCAAATCTCCGACGTTGCCTATTATACATTCTGTCACGATGACGAATAAGTCGATTATCGATTTATCGATTATTTATTTATTTATTTGTTTAAAGATTTATACATAAACAAATTGATATATATAATTAAATGAATAAAACAAAGAAATCTATAAAAAATTCTATAAATAAAATATTAAATAAATGAATAAATCTATAAATAATCGATAAATCGATAATCGATAAATAAATTAGTATGTAAATAGAAGAATATAAAAATATAAAAGTCAAACAAATAATTAATAAATTGAAAATGAATAATATATAAATATATTAATAATCTGTTTCTAATATATTTTTAATTAAAGTAATTAAAATATATTATGCAATATTTTAATTTTCTGCATGATTTCTATTGTAGAATTGGCTTACAATATTAGCCAATCAGAGAGCTGTTAGATGAATTGTGGTGTGCAGCATCTCCTGTAGAAAGTCATCCTAACAGTAAGTATAAGTAACTAGTTTTAGTGATTCGACTGTGCAGTAATTCTATTCATATTTCTTGATTGTACTTATTACTCTTATTGAATTTATAAATTACTATCAAATAAATAATAAATAATAAATTACTATTTTATTATTTATTTACTAATCTATTTATTATTGAAATTAATTAATATTTTAAGTGTTTCTGTGTGTTTTTTCTATTGATCCTATTGAGGTTACCGGTTGTTTGTGTTTTATTAAAATTTGAATTCATTTGCTTCATTGTGATATCATTTTTTTATATTTACATTTTAAGATTTTAATTTTCATTTAAACAAATTATCGTTCAATTGTCGAAATATATTCGAAGGAAAAATAATTATAATACAAATGATATTTCTAGCTAATGATTTTGATTTTATTTCTTTTAACAAAATTTAATATTAAAATAATTTTCTATATTTTTTTATCTGTATTAAAACGAATATATGAAATCAACTTTATTTTATTAAATTAAATTATATCAATAATACATATGTGTTTCTAATGTACATTGTCTATGTATGTGTATGTGTAATGTATATTACGTAAGTATTTGCATATTTATATATATTTTTCTATTTTTTTCAATATTATATATTAATAATCTTATTTAAAGTCGATGACATTTTTTTTATAATATAAATAATTGAAGATTGCATTATTGGATATATTTCGATTTGTTAGTGAACTGTCGAGTATCTTTCTAATTCGTGATTCGATAATCGAAATTGTAACGTAACATGGTGTCGTTGTACTCGATATTTGTGCAATATAGTTCTATTCTTTCTTGAGATTGTGATTTATTTCCTGTGTAATATGTAAGTATTTGTATATTTTCTTTCATAGTTATATATTATTTATTATTCGTACATTATCACTTAATTAATTTGTATTTATCGCATAATTAATAATCTTTTGAGTGCTAAATTATATTTCTTTCTTTCATTTATTTAACCGTTTTCAATTAGTTCATATTATGACTTTTTAAGATAAAATTTGTGTTTAATTATTGTTAATTATTTTTAATATGATTGATTAATTTTATACATTTTATGCATTTATTTAAAAATTCTTATTTTCTTTTATAGATTATTACGAGATAATTATCTGAATCAATTTTAAAGGCGGCAAAAGTTCCAATATGGATGCCATTGAATCTTTCCAAAGAAAAATTTAATATTTTGTTTGAATATGGTATGTATTATTCTATTTTTATTTTATTATTTTTATATAACATATTTCATTATTTCAAAGTATTTTTATTTTTTTAATAAATATTATTTATTACTACTAATATTAACACTTTTGTTTAATAAATTTTAATAATTTAAAAATATACATTTTATCTTTTTACATATAAAATTTTTTTATTTATAAAAAATTAGTAATATTAGTTAATAAATTCATTTGAAAAATTTCTGAAATAAATATTTATTAGAAAAAAGAAGGACAATATGGAACGATTTTTTTTTTTTTTATATAGATCTCTATTAATATAATTTTATTTCTAGAGAATTTTTATGACCGCGCGCAATGTGGTCGGTAGATTCAGTGTTTGCTCCGTAAGTTTTTTAATATTTTAAAGGATAACAGTTCTAATTAAACTTATTTATTATAATCGCGAAATTAAAATCAGTGCTTATTCGCCGATTAAATTAAATGGATGCGTTAGTAATTTTTTATTTTTATTTTTTTTTAAGTATTCGTTTTCGGTACAAAGTATATTAGTGTTTCTCAAGGGAATAAGGTCTCATGCCATCATGCCAAAGGTATTTATTTTTGTATATGTTTGTATATGTTTCAATTTATTTTATTCTTTGTATTTTGCTTTAACTATTGATAAGAAATAAAAATAATCTTTAGTTTAAAGAAATTTAAATTTTTATTCTTCTATTAAAATAAAATCATTAAAATTTTTAATTTCTAGATTCGTTTTTTTTTCTTTTTTTTTTTTTCTTTTATGCTTTAAATATCAATTATTTTTTATTTTCATAATGATGTAAAATATTGATAGAAAGTCTTTTAATTTAGATTTTATATTTAGCTATTGATAGCTATTTAATACTCCTATATGTAATATTCGTATATGTATCGAAAGGAAACTAATCTAATCTTTTTTCTGATAACCATAAATCACGCCTTTCAAATGCTATTGATAAAGGTAGATAGTTATCTAATGACTTTAAATGAATTTTTAACATTTTTAAATTTTATAATTCAATTTATAGTCATATATAATAAAACTATATTTATTCCTCTATGTTAATTATTAATTTATAGTTGTGTCATTTTATGAAAAGAATGTGATCATAAATGAAATGACGAATAGTGATCAATTGAAAATAATAAATATTAGTGGAAAAATGAACTTACCGACGGCTATATCGATAAAACAGTATTTCAACTATTTCAAAGATTCAACTTGAAATAGTTACTAAGTGTGATCTCGGTCGTCTAATATGCCCTTACAGGTAATTGGACGCACCCGGGGTACACTTCAGGGTGCCAAGAAAAACAGTTCCCGAAAGGCGTCCACATTTCGCCAAGTAACTACTAGGCGTACATGAATAAATAAGAGGCTGGAGATGTATTACACCATGTAGTGTATACACAACCTCTTCTCTTACATGTAAGCCGATTCCTTGGTTGGCCAATGTGGATGACTTTACGTCTTTTGATGGGCAGGTGAGGAGTCTTGGCGAGTGTCAACGATATATACGCATGTATCGAAATATAATCGCGGTCGAAGACTAGCCCTTTACCTTTTTCCATACACCTTCGACGACGCGACCGCGACTACGTTCGTAGAATGATGCATAATGTGGCCGCAAGGACTCCGCGAGCCGCGGATTGGTTACTAGGCGTTCATATTGATACAGAAGCTACAAATAACAGTATATATGGTTACATATACATATTAGTATTTATTCTCTCATAGATATATGAAACATAATAGTAGTAAAATCGATTTATTTAGTTTATTTATATGTAAGATAAAATCTTCAGAGTTCTAATAATAAAAATAATGTTTATGTGTGTCAAAAATATTCTAAAACTTTAAGAAATTAATTCTTTTTCTATATTATTACTTTTTTATTCATATATAATATTACAATTGATAATAAGTGATATTTTGATTATCACATATTTATTTACTATTTTTTATATCACGTAATTTTACTACAGAAATATAATTATATATTATAAATAGCTTCTTTGTTATCACGATTTACAATATAGAAAATGCTACATTAATATCTATAATTTCCTTATATTATTAATAATTCTTTTTTTTTTTTTAAATGAATTGGATTGATTGTTTTATACAAGGTTATTAATATGATATTTTTAACTTCAAAACTCGTTTATTGATTTTACTATATATCTAAATAGGTAGTACATATATATATTTATTTATTCTTAAAACTCGTGTTAATTTTCGACTCCAGCTTAGTCATTTATTAATGTCATGATAATCGTAGATCGAATAGATTATGATATTAGATCTCAATATCGTAATATTTATGTTTAAATAATTTTTTTGCAAGATTATTTTCCAAGATTAACAAGCCAAATATCATAAAATATGAAAGTATTGCCCGTAATAAAAAGATAAAAATTTTTTTTAATTTTCAAAGAAAAAAATTTGAAATTTTTACTTATTAAAATATAATTATATATTTATAAAAAAAATGAATTTCATCTTATATTTCTATTAATTTTTGTTTATATTTAAAATGATTTTAATAAATATATACATTTTGATAATTTTTTTATATGATCGCATACGTAGATATTTATATATATATATATATTATTATGAAAAAATACATAATTTTATAATTTATTGAATATTTATCATTTAAATATTATAAAGTATATAAAATGTACAAAAAATGTAATTTTATTTTCTTTTATATATTAGTAGCATTTAATATATAATTCTTTAACGGTAATTAACATATAAGAAATGGAATTTAAAAGATTATTTTTTCATTTAAAAGAAAATATAATTACTATTAAAATAAATCAAGATTTAATTAAATATTGACAAAAACAAAATGTCACGAGTCTCGTAACAGTTGTCAGATTATGAAACCTTATATAAAGAATATAATTTGAATTTAAATTATTTGCTTGCTTCGAAAGTTCTTACGGGTATAGGGTATCAGAAGTATTATTGACGATTGCGTCAATCGAGATTCCGGAAGGGTAGCCACGTGCATTCTAATATCAACTTCCAATTGCCAGGCTCACATGATATACGTGGAGATCGTTTATCGATGGTCCACCGACAGATCGACGTGCGTCGACAAAACACGTGGCCGTAGTACTAGGAGTTCAGAACAGCGAGTGAGTAAGCGCGACCAACTCGTATCGCATGCTCGCCTAGTAAATGCGCGGGCTCCTTATACGGTTGTAGGCGGATGGAATCCTCTCATTTCCCCACTCTTCGTGATCTCGCCACTGTTAGCATTATTGATAGCCTATTGCATCATATTGCATTATTGAATATAAAGTATGCATATGTCAGTTGTTAATTAACTCTTATATTATTTATTTTTATACAAGTATAAGCTATTGTTATTAAATATAAAGAAAGAGAGTTTCAATCTTTTTTTAAAATTTTTTAAATTATGTGAATAATGAATAAATTAAAATTAAAATCAATACATACATATTTTACATCATTTAAATTAATTTTTGTTGCATTATATAATAAAATATTTTTGATTTTATGTTTCAAATTGGCACTATAAATTTATAATAGAAGTAAAAAGATTTTCTAAGATAAAATTTAGCACGAAATTAAAACCAGAAATCATACGTGTTATAATTCTTATATAATTCTTTATTTAGAAATTTTTTAATAAAAAAGAATACGATTAACTTGAAAATAAATAAATAAAAAAAAAAGAACAAGGTTAATATATAAATAAATATTTTAACAAATATTTTTCTTCATTATTTGTTATCCAATTATCCAAATATATTCGTTCATTGTTCATTTTAATATATAGCAGTATTACTAGCGTAAAAATGGCGCATCCATATTAAATGTTGTCATGTTATCTTCGCATGTAATGTAATTCGTGTTCACATGCGCGCCAACTGCGCGAGTCATCTGCGGACACTTGCTCTTGTACGAGGATATCATGAATGCGAGTAGATCTTTGTTCTTGAACTATTGAAATGCGTATCAATGGCGGCACTTACGTTATAAATACATCTAATATTCTCTTTAAATTTAATTTATTTTACAATATTTATTTCATTTTTTATTAATTATCAAACTCATTGATAAAATAAAAGTAAATTTTTTTTTATTACGTGTATTGTTCATCTAGTGAGATATTAAATATTTTCCATTTTTAAGTTTTTACATTTTTATTCTTACATTTTTCTTTGAATATATAACGAATAAATTTATTTAATTATCTTGTCTTAAAAAGATCAAAATATTTATTAGTAAAAATTCTAAAATACATCACGTATTTGTTTGTTCATTATAAGAAAAAATTATTGTACGAAACGAATGATTAAATACTTATAAATACTTATAGATGTATATTTTTATATTTGTTTATTAATCTGTCTATTTTAGTATGTCTATTTTGTGTATAAATACACAATTGTTTTATTAAAGAAATATCTGATCGAGAAATATACATATATATTTTAAGGAAAACAAATTTTAAATGATTTTTTTTTTTTTAATTTACTAATATGATAAAGATATTTTACATTTTATAAATTATGTTGCATTTTTAATACAGACATTATTATTATTCGTTTCTCTTTTACGTTTAAGAACATATTTTCTTTTCCTTTTTCATTCCTCACGCACTTTCGTGTCCATCCATTTCTACGTTTATCATACGTTCACGCATACCTATGAGTCCAGATATCACAGCATAGTATACTACACGAAGCATTATAGACGTCAGTAACCAAATTCATGAAGGTACAACATGAAGTTGGCCCACGTTTTCGGTGGTATCGAACGTTTCGCCTGGTCCCTCCTCCTTTGCCTCTCACCTCCTCTTATCCCCGTTTTGTGGTCCCGAAGAACTCTACTATGATGATGGTATCCTGCCGCTCGTGTTGTCCACCGCGTTGCCGAAATTTTCAGATGATTGATGGCTATTGATGTCCGGGCCAATCTCGACCCGCCCGTAGCACGATGCCAACATATTCGTGCAACGTGTCTTCTTTAGCATCAGCTTGATTTTCATGTATGCGTGCTATGTATGTGCTATGAGAGCAAAGGTGTCTCTAGTGCTCTTGGATCCTTGGGTTATCGGAATTCTGATTTTTTTTTTTTTCCTACTAGGAACGTTAATTTTTTATCGCAAAATTTAATACAAAAGTTAGATATTTCTATACATTATCTGTAATTTTTGTAATTCTATGCATTTTATTTTTATATTTTATTGTTATAATATATCATAGAGGAAGATTAGATTAAATAGATCTTTTTTGCAGTGATTGTTTTGCAGAGTAGAATAATCAATTTGAATAACAATTTTAATAATTGGAGAATCTTCACAAATTTTTTATATCTTTTTTTTTTTATGTTTTCTTAAAAAAAAATATATATATATTTTTTTAAATTTTTCATTATATTTGGAAAAATTATGCTTTTGCCAACAAAATATTCATATCATTAGTTAAGGAGATGATTCGAATAAAAAATTTATTTTTAATTTTTCCCAATTTATAATAACGTTCCTTGAAGGAATTGCATCCCTTAGAAAAAGTAGAAAAGATCGAATCGAACGAACCAACGACCAACGAAATTAGGGTTGCAAGACTAACTTTCTCGATTTCCTAGTTCTTCTTTCTCTTCTTTCTCTTCTTTCCAAGGGTGTAAGAGGTAAAACCTGATTTGTACGATCGACCATCGCGCACAGTGCAACATTTTCATCGAACTGCAGCTAGCGAAGGGAAAGGGTAAGGGTGGTCGAGGGGAGAGGGGTAGGGCCGAGCGTCGATGAAAAGGTCAAAGGTTCCAGGTGTGTTTGCGTTTCGTGTACTGGTGTTACAGGTGCAGCCTCTTCTACGGCTCTGTTCGCCGTTGCATCAGCAACATGTGTGTTCTTTATTAACAACAATTAACATTTATCCATTGTTTAAAGGCTGCTACTTTCTGCCCTAATTGATATATTAATTCGGCTCCAACTCGGATGATATTAGGGAGAGCATAGCGATGTTATATCGAGGAGGCCTCTGAAAACAGTAGGCCTAAATCAGTGATTATTTATTGTTGTTAAATTTTCAACGAAATGTAAGTTGCAAAATGAAGTAGATCACGTTGTAAATGCTGTATAGACCCTGTTACATGCACGCTATTTTCGCGTTCTTTATTATTTTACATGTTGTTAAATCATAAATTATTTTATAAATTTATTTCATATGCATGCAGTGAGAGATAATTTATTAGAGAATTAATTTATTTATATATTATTATATAATTTCGCGTAATTAATGTATTATAATATTTTAAATTTATTTATTGATATTATAAAATATAAATTTTATTATCAGTATGAATATAAAATAATTTTATTCCTTCCTTGAGTAATATTGGAACAATTTGGTGTTTCGTTATTAATTAAGGTTGTAATAATAGTTTATTTATTGTTATATTTATTTAATTTGTAACATAAATAACATTTTAAATTTTTGCAATTTCAGAATATTTAATGTTTTAAAAATGGGATATAAAAATATCTGGATTTATTGAACTGAATCATTTATTAAATTATACATTATTTGTAGTTTTAATTTTCTCTGATTTTCTTTTTATAAAAATTCTTCGCAATTGTTACTTATTCGTTTAAATGAAGTTATTATAGATAATACAAGCAGCTGGCTTACTATGGTTTCTAGATAATAGGAGAACATCCATTATACCTAGTATTTTTCTATTTTCTAGTTAAGTTACACATGTATGCAAATGAATAATATTGATATCGGATGAAAAATGAATTGTTTTTAAAAGATTATTTTTATAATTTTATTATTTATTATTTTTCATATCATTAAACATAAAACATGTTATTTTTTATTTTATACAAGAAATATTTTCAATATTGAATCAAAAATAAAATATTTTCTACAAAATCTTTATTAAGTAAATATAATATTTTAAATTAATATATTTTTATAACTTTGAAATTAAAATTATTTTTAATTTTTTTTTTTTATTCTCTTTTTAAATTCTATTAAAAACGTACTTACCTATTCTATTGAAATCGTTTTTGTCATATGTTGCCGCTTGCGAAAGTATTTATTATGCACCGGTCGATCGACCAACACATCTTTTCTACTTTCCCAATCCTAAAATTTACCAGTCTCCGGTTATGTCTGATGCACCATTATTTTCTCGATTACCGTAGGTTAGTTGCATCAGATACGTCACATTTTTCGTCAAAACACGTCACGAAATCAGCAATTATGTATATTAGTTTGACAAATTGCATACTGTGTTGCGTATATTGCCATTGTGGCGTCACTCACGCGCTTTATCATCACAGTCGATCACAGCATATATTCTTAGCGTTCTCTGTTCATACGTATGTATAATATATATACTTAGATCTTTCTCCATAGTTGCTCAAAATGTCTCTCATTTACTCTAGTGATATAAATTTATATTTTATTTTATTTATTATTTTAAAATAAGAATACGTAGAAATAAAATTTTATTTTATAAAATTTAATTTTATAATTATTTGAAAACGAATGACATGATAATGAAGATAGAAATAAATTATTTTTATTGATATTCTTCCGTCTATAAAGTAGAATTTATTTATAGCTTTTCATGCATGATATGGGTTAATAATATTTTTGTATAAAATATTTCCAATTATTTTTCTAAAATAAACGAAATAATAAATTTATAATTAATAATATTAAATTAAAAAATAACAGAAATTATTTATTTTATTACACGTAATTTAAATGATGATAAATTATTATCTTTCATATCTGATGCATATCGTGTACGGATAAACTTGACCAGCAGTAAAGTCGGAATCAAGGATATTTTTATAACAGTATAACAGGAACGATAAGAAGTTAGTCTCGAATCTGTTGTCATAAACATGATATAATTATTATTTATTTTTAATTGTAGAATGTTAAAACTTATTACGTAAATTGAAAGATAAATTTATATATAGTTTGAATAATAAACAAAAATATTAAGATAAATGAATATTAATATTCGAGCAGTTAGTTTGAACTTAATTTTTAATAAAATTTAAAAAGTAAATAATTTTTTATAAACTTAGTATTTTTTTTTGATAAAGGAATCGTACATTGAATGAAATATACGAATAAAAATAACACATTTTATGTATACGTATTTATTTACAAGATAATTATAAACATTGGAATATTGGGATAACAATCGTAATATAAAATTGGTCATCGAATCGATGTGCTATTTTTTTTTTTTCGGACGGCAATAAATAACATTAACAAAATGCTTTTTAAACTAATGAATTATACGAATGATATTTATTTCTGAAACGATTTCATAAGAAAGTTATTCATTCTCATTTTCTAACAAATCCTAAAACGTGGCATCCCTATAATTTTTTTCTATAACAATTTCTGAAATTCTACTTTATAATTAACCCTGCATTTTGTGCGTAATTTAGTTCTTCTCTTTAATTTAACCTGTTTGTGTTTCTCTTTTAAAAAACGTAACATTTAAAAATTCATGGATCGAGGATATCATTCAGCACATTCGCATTTCCAACTCATTAATTCATCGTTATATAAAACATAAAAAGATATTCAACAATATATACGTCCTCTGTAATTAAAAGAATTGAACAACGGAGATTCTTCCACGAAACAAAACGATTCTAACATTATTACACTACCTTAGGACGGAGGTGTGGTACTGTCTGAACGTAATTGAGAGGGTGCCGCTTCGCTATACGCGATATCGAACACACTCTTCTTTTCCAATAATTGTTGGTGTCGCCTGTTTCCAGCCTGTAACGACACCGCTATCCCGGAATCGAATTCTTCATCCGTGCGTCCGCATTCCATCGTTGGCGGAATTTCGAAATGTTCTGGCGACAGTTGGGGCGAAGGGTGAGGGGGAGGAGGGGGATGAAGGTAAAACGGCGCGGGCGCTTTCTCGTATTTATATTCAGAATGTTGCACCAAATGATGCTTGGGATCGTGGGGCGGAGTCGTGGCGAATATCTGTATCGGTGGATCTTCGTTCCTCCCTCCTTCGGCTCTCCTTAATTTTCTACCTTGACGAACAATGGCCTTCAATTGTTCGGATTCGACGTTTACCAAAGGTTTAACTTTGCGCCTCGTCCGCGGTGTCGTGTCAGCGGTTTTCTGACTCGACTGCTGCTTTTTATCTTCCTTCTCGGCTCTCTGGCTTCTCATGCTTCTTCGTAACCATCGTGGAAGCTGCTCCTCGTCATCCGTCGCCATTAATTCGGCTCTCCTCTTTTCCATTTCCTCTCGGTTCTTTTTGTACCACGCCATGTATTTCGGCTGCGTTTTACTCGTGTCGATCTCCCCGCTTCTCGACGGGGTTGGATATTTCTCGCTACCGCTCGATGATTTCTTATCTTTGTCGATCTTCGATCTCGATGCAAATTGTTTTTGCTTTTCTGATTCTTCCCTTCTTCTCCCTTGTTTCGTTTTATCCCTATCTTTTTGCCTCGATCGATCTTCCAAGGGCTTCCCGCGTGCGCGATACCCACCGTGACTCGCTGCATCGTGAGAATGCGTTGTTGTCTTCTCTTCGTCCGGAGATTCCTCGGAACAACTTTTTTTCTTCCTTTGCGGGGGTATTTTTTTCCTCTCTTGTTCCTTCGCCTTTTTATCGGCAACTTTGAAAGTATCAGTTTTTGCAAGTTTGGAGGCCGATGACGGTTCGTCTTCTCTATTAATCTTTCCATCCTTTCCATGTTTCGTTTCAGATTTTGTATCTTTCGTATGTTTCGTCGAAGACTCTTTGTCTATTTCCGTATCGCTCGTTGCCCTTAATTTTTCTCCACTGAAACGCGGTTGTACATTTATAAATTCTTCCCTCGATCCAGTTTCTTCACCTTTCACCGCCTCGGTTGATCTCGTCAAAGGAGCTTGTTCCGCGTCTTCAACTTTTTCAAGCATCCTTTCCTCTTTCGGCGAGTCCACGTTCCCATTTCCTATCACCTCGACAGCTAATATCGCTTGTTCCTCATCCCCGACACTTTCAGCCACTTCCTCCGTTTGGCTACTCTCTCTCTCGGAAACCTGTCGAGCACGATTTCGCGGGGTTTGATACGGTCTGGTGGTTAACGTTGTCTTCCTGGAAATATCGCTCGATGAATCACTGTCCTCGGAATCATCCATCGTATCTATTATGCTTGTAAAAAGTGGAAGGCTTACGTATTCCTCTTCAACAGGTATCCCCTCTTCCTCTATATGCTTCCTCAAAGTTTTATCCATTTCCCCCTTAGTTCGATCTTCTCGCTTATCCGATTCGTCCCTGTAAACAATCGTGTGTACATCAGATTCTGTGCTCCGCGATTGTCCCTCAGGAGACGATGCTCTCACAATGAAACTTTCTCCCTCGACAAATTCTTCCATTTCTTGTAATTCAATCTGTTTGCTTTCTGCTGACTTCAATTGCTTTTCAAATTCCAATGTTTTCGCGGAATCTGTTGAAGTTTCGGATATAATGGAGTCAGAGACTAACTTTTCCTTCTCCTGTGTAGTCGTCTGAGAAGAACTTCGAAGCGATTCGATCTCCTGAAAACTAGTGCTCGCTTTGCTTGACGTTGGTACGCGCAACAACTCCTCCTCGGTGATTCGTAACGGTTTCACATCCATCCTTTCGTTATCTGGGATCGCTTCTTTCGATTCCTCGCTTATCTCGATTGTTTTCTTCGATGATATTTCGCTGGTGTCCTTTCCATCCTTTAGTTTTTCGTCCGCCGGTTGTATCAACGATGCTGGATCGTATTTCAAAGGTTTATCAATTTCTACTTTTTCTAAGAGAGGTTTTTCTAATATTAATTTTATCGTTTCATCTTTGTCTATCCCAAACTGTTCATCGGATTCTGTTTTCTTCGATTCTGACACGATATCGATTTGCATACTCTCGCCTGTCGTTTCCTCTGGACTGATAGCTATTTTGTCATCCGTGGAATCGAGAGGTTTATCTTTTGATGTAATTTTCTTATCGTCCATTTGCTCTTCCATTAATTTTATCGAATCACTACTTACTCGAGAAGCGGATGGCTCGCTGGTAATCGAACTATCTTCTTGACATTTCTCCTTGTCATCATCAGGATGTGCCACTTCTTTCTGGATAATTTTATCATCTGAAAGTTCAGTGATTGCAACCTCTTCTACACTCGTCTTTCTTGATCTTTTGCCGTTCGTCAATTTATCGACTAACGAATGGACAGCTTTAAACATTTCTGAGAAAACACTATCCTTTTTACTGGCGTGATCTTCGGTTGATTCTGTGTCTGTTGATGTTTCTTGTTTTGCATTATCGTCGATTGAAGGGACGATAGAAACTTCCATTGAAATTTCCTGAGTTGAAATTTTTGACGAATCTTCTTTTTCTTTGATCTCGTCATCTTTATCAACGTGAGATATTCTCGGAGGTACATCTTCTTTTTCAATGCGATGTTCTTGGATATCATCCTGTTTTTCAGCAATAGGTATTTCTTCAATTTCTAATGTTGCTGGAACAATTTCTTTGTCACTAATTTGATGATCATCGATGATTTCTTTTGTTTCTAAAATTTCTTTTTCGATAATTTTGTGATCGTCTATTATTTGCATTTCTTTAATTGTTTCTTTAAATGATCGTCCATCAGTTTCTTCAGTACTTTTTGTAATTATTTTTTTTTTTTTTTTAGAATCTTCTTCCTTGTCTTTATCATCGGTAATACTTTCTTTTTCAATTTTATCAGTTTTTGGAATTTCTTTTTTTTCTTCAATAGCTAGTTCTTTTTCTTTGCCAATAAAAATATCTTCTTTATCACTAATTTTTTCATCGTCACTTTTAATTAGTTCTGTCACAACTTCTACTACAGGAAGAATTTCTTTTATTTCAGGAGAAATACTTTTTTTTTTTTGACTGTCAATTTCTTCTTCAGTATCCAAAACCTTCTTTGTACTGGTTTCGTGATCATCTGTATCAATTTTTTTAGCAAATGTCTTTTCATCAGAATCCTTTTTTTTATCTAAGAAAATACTTTCTTCCTTGCTAATTTTATTATTATCAATTTCTGTTGAATCTTGTTTTTTATCAGATATTTCTTCCTTAGTAGTAAAGTCAGTTTTTATCAGAGATTTATCATCGTCAAATCTTTCTCCAACTATTGTGTAATCCTCCGTTACTTTTTCTTCCATTTTATGATCTGTAGTTACTTCCTCAGTTATTTTAAAATCCTCAGTTGCTTTTTCAGCAATTCCATAATCCTCTGAAATTTTTTTAACCTCTTCATCCTTAGATGTTTGTTCAATACGACTCACAGTTATTTTTTCAGAAATGCCGTCATCCTCCATTGTATCATCTTTAATTTTTTGATCTTTTGGTATTTCTTCAATAATTTTTACAATTGCTTCTTCAGGAATTTTATGTTTTTCTATTGATTCTTTATCGATTATTTCATCCTTAGTTCTTTCTTCAGTTATTTTGTGATCCATACTTTCTTCTTCGACGATTTTATAATCCTCTTCTTGATCTTTAATTTTTTCCATAGTTAACGCGCGATCCGAAATTGCTTGTTTTTCATCAATTTTTGAATCCTTGGTTTCTTTTACAATAATTTTATGGTCCATACTTGTTTCTCCTTCGAATTTATGATCCTTCGTCTCTTCCTTATCAATTTTTTGATCCTTTACCGTTTCTTCAGTTACTTCATAATCCACGATTGTTTCTGCATCAAATTTTTGATCTTTAATTTCTTCAGTAATTTTTTTATCCTGACTTATTTCTTCAGTAATTTTATAGTCTTCCATCGTTTTTTCATAATCTTCTCCTATACTTTTTACAATAAATTTTTCTTCGTCGCTAATTTTCTTCTCTTCGCTACTTGTAATAATACTTTCCATGACTCGATTATCAGGCTTAATTTTAATATCTTCTTTTTCTTTATCATCTATTTCTCGATCATCTAAAAAAATACTTTCTTCTATTTGTTTATCAGTTTCTATCATTGATGTAGTTTCTTCTTTATGAGGAATCTCCATACTTAAACTAATTTTTTCTTTATCACCACCATTGAATGCAATTTTTGTCGAATCTTCCTTTTCAAAAATGTGATCTGTGCTTGAAATATCTACGAGTTTTACTTGTTTTTCTTCCTCTAATTTATCCTGTATATGTACATCTGTAATATCGAATTTCATACTATCTTTTTCATTGCTTAAAACTTGAGATTTTACGTCCTTTTCCATTTCTTGCGTTGCGCCCATTTTGCCATTGTGCTCTTTTTCTATAGGCATGTGTACTTCTACTTGTATCCTTTTTTCTGCCTTCTGTCTTGCGCCATTTTTATCCTCTATATCGTGTTCACATCTTGACAATACATTCTCTTCTTCTTCTTCTTCTGATTCTGTTTTCTTGGACTCGTCGCGTTTCTTCTTGAAATCTTCTGACATTTTCTCTATTTCTTCTTTCAAATATTTATACGTGTCACTTAATTCTCTGTCTTCTTGTTCCGGTTCTTCTAGTCTAGTATCAAGTTTAGTTTCAATTTGTTTTTTAAAACCATTCAGTGGTTTATCCCTTTCCATGTACTCCTCCAATTTATCTCGAATCCGTTCAATTATTTCTTTCTCACTTTTACTTACTAATTCATCCACACGTTTAGTTTCTTTTATTCTATCCTCTTCTTCACTATATTTTATACTCTCATCCTCTCGTTTCATTGGTTCTTTGATTTTCATAGGTTCTACTTTAGACGCCATTTTATCAACCTTCTGATCTCGTACGACAATTTTACCTAATTCTTCTTTTTTAATTGGACCCATATCGATGAACTTAATATCTGTAATTAATTGTTCCTTGGTATGCAAATGAGCCGAATCATCTAACGCTTTCTTTGAACTAACACGTTCTTCCTGTTCTCTCGTAGATTTTTCAAATAAATCTTCACTCCTACGTATCCCATTTTTCGATGATTCGACCATACCAACTTTTCGTTCCTCCATGCTTGCTGTATCTTCTTCCGTGGAAGTAGTCACTTTTTGTTCACTGATATCTTCCCTTGACCTTTCAACAAAATCATCGCTAAATTTTTGAATTATTTTCTTCTCGAGCCTCTCCCTTTCAGGTTGAAACAAACCGTTCGAATCTTTCTCTGAAAAATCCGTACTGCTCTTTTTCTCGAAAGCGAACGCACCCCTTTCCCCTTCCCTTTTCTCTTCCGTACTAGTACTGGTTTCCTCGACCACGTTTTGCTTACGAGACACAACGCTTAATTTCGGCGCCTTTGCCGCCATCTTTCCAATCTTCTCAGATTTTAATTCACCTTTCGGAGTTCCTTTCGATAATCCATCTTTCCGTTTCTCCGTTTCCTCATCCTTCGATTCAGACACTTGCTTTTTCGATTCTCGTCGATCCATCTGTTGTACCAATCGTTTCACTTTCCCATGGTTACCAACAGATTGTTTCTGCTTCGTGCTCTCATGGCGCGTCGGCTTCTTCGGTTTGTCAAACCCAAGTGAATCGTCAAGTTCCGAACTACCTGTACTCATGACTTGACTCTGCTGATACTTCAACTTTTGCTTCGTCTTAGCTATAGCCGAATCTTTTCTCTGCTTTCCTTTCTGCTCCAGTTTTGACGTCGTTTCGTGCTTCTGCGAGGTTGAAGGGTCCATTTTTTTCGAACTCTTTTGATCCGAGTCCTTTCTCGCCTCCTTGGAGTCAGACTTTTCTTGACAGGTGCTGTCACTGCTCTCCTGGAATTTCTTGTCCCCCAACTTACTCAGTTTCTTCGTGAGCAACGTAAATTCTTTCTCGAGAATCCTGAAACTTGGCTTTATCACTCCCTCCGACTTCTGCGCCTTCGACCTCGTTTCCCTTTTAGGACTTTTCTCCTTGGGGCCAACGTGTTTCTCACGTTGAACTTTTATCTCTGGCGAGGACGATTCCGTGACGTTGTTCACCCTCCGATCGTCCGTTACCTCTTCGCTACTTTTCTCCTCGCTACGTTTCTCTTTCCTCCTCTCCTCGGAGGATCCGCTCTCCTTTTCGTTCAATATTTTGTAACTGATACTCGTTTGCTCCGTTGATTTTCTATAACTCCTCATCGTTTCGTCTTCCTCGCCTTTGCACGAGCTTCCGTTCCCGTCCAAAGAATCCGAGATCTCTCGCAACACTTCCGGTTCCAGAGAAATCTTCCTCCCTTCCTTCACCTCTCTCACTTTCTTCCTCAGGATGCTCAATCGTTTATCGAAGCAAGGGCTGCCCTCTTCCTCGATCGGCGACTTCATCCACAGGGTTCTAGACCGTCTCCAATCCCCGTCCCCCCCGTATTTCTTCCTAGATCTCAACCTCTTCCTGTATCTGGACTCCTCGTTTTCCGACTCGTCGTTGTCGCTTCTGCTCTTCACGTGGCGATCCGTCTGAGTGGCCGCCGTTCTATCCGTTTGAGTGGCTATCGCCACCTGGCCGGGCAGACTCTGCGTCTCCAGATAGCTGGTAGAATCCATCACACCCGCTCTTCGATTTTCCTTCTCCAACAATAATCGTGTCAGCAAAACGTTTTGCCTTGCCAATTCCAAATCGTGGAAGGGATACTGGGCGTTGTTCGATTGATCCTTGGCAACGATCAACGTTGGCCTCTCAACGATCGAGCCGGCCTCTTGCCTCGTCGTTTCTCTCATCGTACGAGACTCCTTCTCCTTTCGAGCCTCGTAATCACGATCGTGATCGATCACGAGCCTCTGAACGTTGGGCCCGATCTCCTCTACGTGTTGCCTGTGACCGAGCTCCAACCTTTCCGGTATCAAGATTATCTCCGGTTGCTGGTTGCAAACGTCTTTCGATCGTTGATGAGATTCCATGCTACGAGCTGCCTCGATGTCCTGCATCGACAACTCGTGCCTTGACTTCTGGTCCTCTATGAACCTTTGCAGAATTATATCCTTACCGTCTATGATTAAAGTTGGTGGACGGTGAGGATGTGGTTGAGGATGGGACGTCGCGTTCTCTTCTACTTGTCCTCGCGTTACTAGTCGAAGGACTTCGGCGTTTCCCTCGCGGAAAAAGTGTTGCTCTCTCACCGCCGTTTCTTCGTTCGTGTCGTGTTCCACGAATCTGGAACGTGTAATCTGCGATGAGATTTCTTATGTCTTAAATTTAACATTTAATTTTCTTCGCTGAATTTTTTTTATTAGATCGTCTTTGAAAAGAATGGATGAACGAATTTGTTGAACGAATTTGACGGTGAGACGAGGGATGACCGCTTACCTACCTTTGCCTGTAAGCATGTTGCTGTTGCAGATCCGAACCTCTGTCCATCTCGTGCCGTTGCAAAGATTCCAATTCGGCGGTGCGGTAACCTCTTCCCTTTTGATCTTCGATATCCTCCATGTACATTCTTTCTTGCTCGTTCATCCTACTCCTCCTCGAGTGATCGTAAGAACGCCCCCCTCCCCCGTCTCTCAATCTTTGAGCCTCGACGCTCATGCGAATATCGTTCGGTTGCCCGGAAATATAGGCAACGTCCCCAGGTAGGGAACAATTTTTCACGTTTCTTTTGTTGAATTGCCAATTCCTTCTTGTTGGATCCGCGCTCCACGCTTGTTTCCTTCCATTCCACGATACTGGAAATATGAATAAAGATTCGCACGATTGAAATTACGTACGAACACGATTATAGATGAATAACACGGTTTACCACCTTCGATAGGTATTGCCGGTTGCCGATGAAGATGCCTCTTCGGTCTTCCGTCCGCACGTACGACCAACATTTCTGAGGAATGTACTCGCCTTTTCCTGGGCGCCATGTAAAACGGGCATCCGGGACATATGCAGCAAGCAATCAATATGGCGACGGCCAAGAGCATGAGTAGACCCAGTATTATCAGAAGCCAGAATAACAATTTGTTTTCTGCTTTGTAAACGGTCTGAAAAAAAGTTACCTTTTTAAAATAAAATACTTTCAACTCAAATCTATATAGAAGTTTAATTACAATTAATTCAACTTTAATTTCAAGATTTTAATATATATAAATATGTTTGTATTACACACCACTTCTTCGTTTTGAGCAGTGGTAATCGTGTTATTGATAACAGTTGTTTGGCCATCGTTAGCAGTGGTATGTCTAGGCGTTCCGTCAAGTGGAACCTTTGTATTGTCTATGTTCGTTGTATTCATAATCGCATCGGTTCCTCCTATAATCCCAACCCCATTGGCAGCCAAAGTTTCTCGAATCTTCTCCACATCTACCAACGATGTGCCTGGCTCCGTTTGTTCAACTCGAGCTATAACGATACTCCTGAACAAGAATATCTTTAAGTTATATTTGAAATCGATTTGCAACTTGAATTAAATAATCAAATAAACGTATTATGATTATCTTCACTGACTTTTTCCCTCCTCCTCCAGCGAGAATCCCTGTACCTCCGGTATGATTCTGTTGAATATAAGGGCGAGTTTCTAAAACGGTGACTCGGCCACCTGTAATAGCAGCTAAAGTCTCGGCAGTTTTCGTTGAATCTGGTTGTTCTCCCGGCACCACGAACATCATTATCCGCGCTTCCATAGCGACGCCATTCAATATTCGAATTTTCGTTTCGCTCGAAAGATGCGGTACACCTTCAATTAGTGGCCAATTAATTATACTTTTCGTATATTTTATTTCGTAGAGGGGAAAGAATTTTTTTTCAGAATTTACCTAAATCGTATGCCCTGGCAGTAAGAGTGTACAATGGGTCATCGTTGGCTCGTTTCCGTCGCTTCTTTATCACCTCCATTATCATTTCCCCACTTAAATTTCCCGAGTTCATCCTGTTTTGATTATTCATCGATAATTCGTTTCCGTACGCGTGATCCATTTCTCCCCGATTTTTCACAAATTTCGTTCCCATTTTCTTCGAAAATCTGTCATAAGCGCTCTGCTTCTTTCGCCTGATTTTCGTAATTGGCGACAAAAGTATCAATTCACCGCTCGAATCGTTTAAATAAAATTTGTTCTCGTAATTCCCGTGGATTATCTCGTATCTAACCACGTTATTGGGCGGCTCTGAATCAGCGTCGATAGCCTGTTCATATTTCGATCGATTAAAAAAAAAAAAAAAAAAATCTTGAATCTCGAATATATAAAAAAATATATATATAAAAAAAAAATCGTAAAAATTATACCTTTATAAAAGCTGGCAATGTAAAGTTGGTGAGATCAGAGTTCAACGCGAACTCGTAAACGTCCTTTTCGAATATCGGTGGATTGTCATTGACGTCTAATAAATTAACTATCAAAGGAACAACACCTCTGTTCCCATTCCCATTCTCGTCTCGTGCTTCCACGGTTAACACGAATCTTGCCGCGATTTCTCGATCCAAAGAAGAGCCCATCGCGACGGTTATCAATCCTGTGTCTGGTTCCATGGTGAAAGCTTCGCTCCCCTCTCCTCTTATATCGGTATATCGAACACTTCCGTAGATACCTGTGTCTTTGTCGGTTGCGTGCACCTAATAAGAAAAAAAAAGGACGGATTATCACGTGCGTTCGAAGCACACATGTGTCGATGTTACGAAAATATTTCACACCTGTGTCACGCGCGAACCTTCGGTCACGTTTTCGGACAACGTCACTTCGTACGATTCTTCATCGAATATCGGTGAATTATCGTTGACGTCTCTTAGAAATATAATAACTGGCGCTAGTGCCGACAGATTTGTCGCCGGACCAACTTCTTGAGCAACGATCTGAACCATGAAAAATGAATCAGAAGAGTTTATATTAATTAATGAATTTAATAATACGCGTGATAGAGATATATTTGTTACCTTGAACGATAAAGATTTGTACAATTCGTAATCAATTAGCGTATTATCTCGTACGGTTACAACAAAATCCGCAGTACGCTCCGCTACTGTTGGATTTATTTCGAATGTATTATTGTTATTCTCCAATTTTAACGTGAACACTCCTGCCTTCCCGATATCTTCATCTTTCACCCTTGTCGAATATTGTTCACCAAAGTTTATCACGGTCCCCGGTTCAGGATTCTCGTCTATCGTGGCAATGTAACTATGAGACAGAGCGAAAGAAAGACTCGCTTTAACCTCGATAACGATTTCTTGGAGTTCAAATTTTTATTCGATATAAAGGGATTAAAAGGGATTTACAGATCGTGGCAATGTAATTATGAGATAAAACGAAAGAAAGACTCGCTTTAACCTCGATAAGAATTTCTTGGAGTTTAAATTTTTATTCGATATAAAGGGATTAAATGGGATTTACAGATATACGTGATTTATTTAGAAATACTTGTTAATAATTGGAAATAATTCACGTCTCAGGTACCAACTTATCACTCTCGAAGTACGGTGGACTGTTTCCTGGTTCCCCAAGAAGGAAACCAACATCGACAACTGTCGCTTGGGCTGGTGGCTCGTCCCTGTTCCTTCTTATCTCTTCAGCAACTACCGTAAGTACAACCGGAGCTCCGACGTGCGTGATTTGCGTGAGCTCCTCCAAAGGTCTAGCAAGAGTGATTTCACCTATCAATTAAATATAATTTAAATAATTAAGACTAAATCTAAATAAAGTTTAAAATCTCCACGTTAACTTTCCAGTTTAAAATTCTATGATATTTAAAAATCATTATTATCGCCTCCTGGTAAAAATAATTATAACGATCAAATTTTCTACAAATTTTATTTACATTTAAGCGTGTTTAAAATTTCGTTCGTTTCGATGTAAAATGTAAAATTTTGCTTGTTACGTCACGATATATCAATTACCAATTACGCGTTTGTGTTATAAATAATTTCGGTCAATGATCCTGTTCACTTATGCACGAACGTAACGTAAAACACACGTGTCCAGTGATAAAAATTTTCCACAACATATCACGAAACGAAGTTGAGAAAAATTAGAATATATTTCCATCATACATTATTCAAACTTCATTAAAACGCCGACTATTCGCGTATATTTTTCAAGCTTCGCATTTAAAAAAATATTATTTAAAATCGTTGGAAATAAACGCGGAATTTCTCAACCGGTCGATCGAATGCTTAAAATTTCCTTATCTCGTTCATTTATTCCGCCATTATTGCGTAAAAATTATAGCCGCCTGCCCTTTCTTTTTTCAAGGAGAACACAATACTCCTTTATCTTCTTCCATATTCTTTTCCTGCCCTGTCCGTTTCTTTTTCACTCCCTTTCCCTTTACACAATGTCCATACACACATGTACACGAAGAGGTCGCATGCTTCGTGTCACGAAATGATAAGCATCGTAGCCTGAAAAGCAGAGACTGACCCCCAAGCACGATCGATACCGCGTTGTAGACCGCGTCAAGACTTTCCTCTCCCTGACCACTTCCATCGAGTTCTGCCCACTTCCTCGCCTCCCGCGCTTATTTTTGGTTTCGCGAAAAAAAAAAAAATAAAGAAATCCGTATCACCGATCTCGAACATTAGATAAACACGTTCGTGCGAGGTTGTAATCATCTTGGAAACGAGCGTATAAAGTTGCCCCGTCGTTTCACGGCCTTTTACAGTGCTTATCCTCCAACGATGAAAAACGCGTTCCTTTTTTGGAAAAAAAAAAACACAAGACGAAGATTTTTACTTTTACCTCTTGAAACCGAGAATTTTGCCGATTTTTATCTTTATTTTAATGGTTAATTCGTAAAATGAATTTTTTCCCCCCTTAAATGTGGAAAAGCTTTTTCTTTTTTGCAGAAGAAAAGAACGTTCTGATTCTTAATATCAGCGGTATAGCTTTCTCGTAATGGAATTTCTTTGGGTCTTTCATTTATTTTTCACCAAAATGTAATTGCATATGTAATCCTCCCTTTGCGGTATCGACTACTATACCAGGTTACATGAATCATTCCCTCACGCTTTAACGCTAGGAAGCGGGATATCGAAGTAGTGGTAGATTAATTCGAGACCCTACTCATCAGGGTGGATGAATTCTTGGGGAAATCAGGTCATCAGGGGATTTATGTATGAGTGTACCCGTGAATAATTCGTCTACCGATAGCACGGATGGTAAATGTAATTACACCCTTGTAAATCATTGTGATTTCTGCTCGCTTATTCGAGGTAATCAAATTTTCTCTCGAGCTTAAATAGGTTAAATAGGAATACCGATTTAAGTAAGAATTTAATAAAAGCGTTTCGCGTGAGTGATGAAATTTCTCTTGCGAAATTTGAATACTTTTATTATTCGAGCATTATATAATTTAGATTGTGATAATAAATAGATTTTTTTCTTGGAAAAATATTGAATTGAATTAAATTTTTTTTGTTTCTCTTTCTCTCTCTCTCTCTTTTTCTCTTTTGTGATTTGAATTAATATAAAAAAAAATTTTGAAAAAGGAAAGACAGTGATTATGATCGTAGTTTACGATACAAGGTTGACAGTCGACTGAGATAGAAGATAAATCACTCGTGATAATCATTTTTATATTCCATGGATACTTTTTAATGTTTCTTTAACGTTTCTTTTTTTCTCCTTTTTTTTTTTTTTACCGTTTTCATTCCCATCCCAACGAGATATTAGAATCGGTATTTCGTTTCACGATTTTAAATGCAATTGTTCTTACCACTTGTCTCCGAGATGTTAAAAAACGGTGTAAAAGGATTGCCTTCGGACACGAGACCGTACACGATTTCACGTGGCACTCCTTTATCTCCGTCTTCTGCATGCACTCGCACCACTATATCACCCTAAAATCAAATGTACTTCATTCTCTTCCGCGACAAAAGATAATTTCCGACAATTTCGTCTCGCAAGATAATTCGATTTGATAATTTATTAAACAACGATTCTACGTTCAAATGTTCTATATAAAAAAGGAAATGTAAATTTGCAAATTTAAAAAAAAAAAAAAAATTACTTACAGGTTGTATGGAATTATTAATCCTCGTGAGGGGAGGTGCCAAGGTAAAAATTGGAGGGACATCTTGTACGTCTTGAACTATCACAACCACGCTTAGACCCGCGATATTTCTCGTATCCTTCCCCTGTTCCGTGTACGGATCCTAAATAAACGAAACGCTTTATTTCGATTTTTCCCATTGAGAAGTAATTGCAATTGCACTCGTTCTCGTACCGTTGCATACATGGTAAGGGTGTACATAGATTGCGTTTCAAAATCTAACTCTCCAGTTAGTATGATTACTCCTCGTGTTTGGATGGGCGTTTGCCGTTGCCTTATGGTAAAAAGTTCTTTTGGTTGCTACAAAGGTGACGATAAATTATAACGCGGTGTTATCATGATTCAGTGGACACATAAATGCTATTTTTTTTTTTTTTTACTATTTAATATAAATATAAATATCGCTTATCTTAACTTACCCATAGTTCGATATAAACAGGTTTTCCGCTTCGAGAATTGGCTCTCACTAGAAGATAATCTAACTCTTTGCCCGGTTTGGTATCCTAAAGGAAGTTGAAAACCATTTAATTTAATTTCCTTAAATGTAAAAATAAAAAAATATCATTCCTTTGTATATTCTCTATTAATTACGAACAATCACGAATTTCTGAAACGTTTTTTCTTTCTCTCCCTCTTCTTCTTATTCTTACATTCTTATGAATAATAATTGAAAGAGAATGAAAATTGTGAAGCGCGAAAAGGCTAAATGGCATCAGTAATCGTGTCGTTTCTCGTCTCAATAAATAATTACCTCGGGCACCATAATGAGGGAAGGTATGTGCGGGAATATTTTATCACGAGGGGTGGTCGCGTTCGTAACAGAAATAGTGGCTTGCATCGAGTTCGAGTCTCCCTTCGTGTCCCTAACCCTCACGGCAAAATCGTGAAGGCGTCCGGGAACCAGCCGTTTCGTTAGAATCACATTTGCTTGACACACTTTGTTATACAACGTGCACGGCAGGTTGTCGATCCTTACAACAGGTGTGATGGTAGCTAAACAAATAAAAAATTATCGTTACTCCGATCAATACTTTATTTTTTCTAACACGCGTTCAATAGTCGCGAATAATTAATTGTAACAAAGATATATTGGTCATCTCTTGTTGTCTTTTTTTTTTGTTTTGTTTATAATTCAAGTAATTTACATTAAATTGTAATATTGGGATTACCGGTTATTTCGAAAACGAGTGGAAAATCTGCATCCTGGTCAGTGGCGCGAAGACGAAAAATGACGGAATCTACTTCAGCATCCGCTGGAACTAAGACTAATCCCATATCCGTGGAAGTATCAAAGCGTGGACGTGCACCTTTCGCCCACGCGAAAACGAATCCGAAATAAATCCATACTTTGCACCATTCTCCTGCGAAGGGCATTCTGTAAACAGGGAAATCGCGTTTTCTACAATTTTATCTTACAATAAATCGAAAAGTTATTCATACGAATATTGAATTCGAAAAATTTCGTTTCGTTGTTACCCTCAAGTTTGCTTTCACTTATATTAAAAAATTTTAATGTTATTTCAATTCCATTATCGCGAATAAGGAGTTTATTTTTCGATCAATTTGACAAATCGAGTTTACCCACTTTCTTGCGTTAATGAAATGATCGATATTTCGTTCGTTTTCCAGTCTCTTATTTCCCTTATTCCTTTTCTAAATATTGCAAAGAACCGAGTTCAAATCCCTTCCAACGAACTGACAGTCATTCCATTTATCGAGTGAGCAATTATTTAAGGGAGAGTTGGTGGTCATCCTTCCCGCGTGATAGGGCGCGCACCCCTTCCCTCTTTCAACAGTGGTGTAATTCATCGACAATAATCGGGTGATAAATTTTCATTTGTAAATATTTGAGCAATATTATTTTTTGCATATTATTTTTAACGAATATTACGTATGGTTATATCGTTCGTATGGTTACATATACGTGTGAGTTTCGTTTTAATATTTGAATCCGGAAATCTGATAGAAATAAACGGTTACTGTTAGACGCCATCGCGTTCAATTTCCGATCAACAAGAAATTTATCGATCTCTTACTAAGAAATAATTCATAATACTGTAAAATACCGATGTCATGGCATAAGAGAGGTATTGAATATTTAAATTACAATGAAATATTCATTCACAACGTTTTCTTTTCAACCTCTTAAATTGTTCTTTCTTTGATCGTTCAATTTATTTTGTAATCTAATAAATTTTATGTTATATTTAATGGTAATTAATGATTAATAAAATTAAACGCGTAAAAAAAAGCATAATGAATCGTTCAGATTTTTTTTTTTTTTTTAATTTACGATTTGTTGACAGAGGAATTAAAAAAACAATACTATGGTTACGTGTAAATAATCTATATTAAAGAGAAAGATTCTGATAGAATCGGAAATATCGATTTTATGATCAAGAAACGAGGTCGTGACCATTCGTTGTTCGGAATTAATAGTATTCGTCAGTGGTCAGTTCTTTGCATCAATTGTATCAATCCTTTTACTGGTAAAAGTAGGTTTGACGTAATGCTTTAATGGCGATCCAATCTATTAATTTTTTTCCTCCTTTTTTTTTTTTTTTTGTTATTAGATAGTGTGTATTTTAGAAACGATGCTATACATCAATTACATACAAAAATTTGAGAATATCCTCTCCTCCCAATTAATTTGAAAGCCTTTAATTTGCCTTTTTCATTCTCAAGACATGTGCCTTCTGTCTGTCGTTCAAAAACGTTGAAACGACTAAGTACATCTGATCTCACGAATTATACAATATCATTTGGCACGATGAAATTTCACTAAATTGAATTAAATAATACGTGGGATAAAAGTAAACATATGCCATCAATTATTTCTACGACAAATTTTAAGAGAAAATGGTTAAAAAGAAAAAAATAGTTATTACTTGAATTGAATTTCGAATTGTTATGTAGTAGAGTTTTTTCTCACGAGTCAAAGTTCGATCAATCTCGAATGCAATAAAAAATGCATAGAGGGTTCAAAGAACTTTGATAAATAAATATTTAAAAATAACGGAAATCGGAATACTTATTAATTATTCAACTCATCAAATTTCAATTGATTCGTGTAAACACGAGACAGTTGATAAATGTTTAAAAATATTCATCTCATGTTTTTGTCCTCGAGAAGAAGAATCGAGCTTTCAAGTTCGTCCATTCGTGTGCATAAGAATTTAATGCTATTCCTGCTGTCGGTCATTGTCCACTCCGGATGGATCGATCTGATTTTCTTTTTCCCTTTAACACGCACCTGTCATTATACACGTAATATATATATATACACGTAATGTAATATTCATATTGAATTCGGTTACAGTATAGATTTTTCGCATTAATTTATGTAATCGTTAATAACGAAAAATGTGAAGTGAGAAATTATGAGAAACTTTATCATTGATGAATATCATGAATGAAGTAAATGTGATTATGTATATTTACGAAATGGTGGAACGCCTTTCAAGTCGTAAAATGTAGAACGATCAAATATCTTCGTTAGTCGGATACGAAATGTCGTGTTGGCATGCCACGCCAACTTAAAACACACAGGTCGTGTCAATTAAAACGATCTTGTGTGACGTATTCACATAATACACAAACTTTCTTCTTCGGGAAAATACAACGCAATCGAACTGGATATCTGCTATATTTCTTCGTGTTTTATTACTGTTTCGTTAGATTATAAAAATTTAAAAATATAAAATTAAAAATAAATAGAGAGCATTAAAGCATTGGAAGAAAAAAATGATTTTCTTTCTATTTTAAAATATTTAAAAATTTTATCAATATTATTTATATATTATTCGTTTCAACTTACCTGATCGCAGAGTCATTCAGTAGCGCAAAATCGTGAAGCAATGCATCGTGTTTTTGCCAGGATATCCATCGATCGTTCCTTCAACGCATCCTTCAAAAAAATTACTTTTTCCCGCGTAAAGTAATTCATACATGAATATACAGCGATCCACACTTCTTACGAATCATACCTCTCTCCCTCGAAAAAACTATCACTTTAAAAATAACGAGCAATCATGTCGGAATGATTATTCTGAGTATTCTGAGTATCAATAAAAATCGATAAAAAGCTTCAAAAATAATCAAATATCTTAATCGAAAATTGTAATGTAACAAAGAGAAGACGTTGAACGAAGCACTTGCGATTAAAGTAACACGTTGACAACACACGTCACGTAAATTTTTCATAACATTCCGTTTTTCTCCTCCTTTTTTTTCCGACTTTGATTTTCGTTTCTCGACCGAAAAAAAGTTTTTCTTTTTTTTTTTTTTTTTGACCAAACAATTTCCACGAAAGGAAATTTAGATTTTAACGCGAGGAGTTTTAACCGTGGTCGATGGTCGACATTTTCGAGAGTTGTGGAAGAACGCACCACTTCACGTGGCCGCGAACGCCGCGCATGTGAAGGGGTTGTCTCGTTCAACCCTCAACTCGAACTCTATACGTTCGTGTCACGTGTACCCCGCGAAACACCGGTCATCCCCTCTTCACAGGTTGTCGAAGGTGCATCCACCTTTTCTTCTTATTATTGTTATCGGATCGCCGATTTTTGGTCAGAATTTCTCGATTAGAGTATCGAGATAATTAATTTTTTTTTTTTTTTGCGAAATATTTGAAACAAAATCGATACACGGTATAAATATTCGATGAAAGTGAAATTCACATTTTCCTTTTTTTAGTCGACATTTCTCAGAAATTTATTTCGATCTAAACGTGTTCCAGCTGTGAAATTTTGCGGTATTAATAATGCGTATAAAGGTAACGTTTATGCAAATCCTCACTGCGGATTCTAGGGCAAAGCACAAAATTGTAATAATGTATGAGCTTGTAACTAGTTTTTAATGGCCTGTATCAACCTTGAATTGATTATATTTAAAGATCATCGCGATAACGTAGATGCAGAAAATAGTTAATATACTTGCTTACTTAATACACCGACTGAATTAATTCACAAAAATCTTTTCGTACAGTTTGAAACGATAATTTCTTACAATTCTAATTTCTTCAAATTCTTTTTTACAATTTAATATCACTATCGTGAATCACCTTCTCTTCGTGAACCAATCCTTGGAACTATATCATTTACCTTGAACTTTCTTCACTGTTATCACTGCTCCCAATTATTCTTATTAATTCTTTTCTTTCGGAGCAGATAGATATCGCACCTTCGCTATCAAAGGTCACGCAAAATATATTCTCTTCGTCCTTTTTTTTTTTTTTTTAAATAATTCATTCCTTAAAAAATTGCGTAGATGAAATTATAAGATTTCCGGAAGGTCGTACGAAAAAAATTGCAAGTTATCGATGTAATACCGAATGGCAGTGTAACGTCGATGAGTCAGGGCTCGAGAAGTCAGGGCCTCGGTATTATACGCACTCCCTAATAAGGAGGGGTTCTTTAACGCGGGGGTCGCGTGATTTGTTTTCCACGGGGAGCAAATTTCGACGATACACATCTCAAGAGTTCGATTTCTTTACTCTAATCGTCCATCGTCCAGACGAGATAACTTGCCTGTGATTAAAACTACTGTCAGAGTTGCATGTCGTAAATAATCCTGATATTATTTAATTACGCTTTGGACGTTGAACGATTTATAATTTATTTTTTTCTTGATTGATTTAACGAATTAATAAAATCCTACTCTCCATATAATGTTATAACACGTGCTCATAAAATCGTTCGAAAATCTTTATACGATTAAATTAATTTATATAATTTAAATGTAATTAAATATTAAAATAACAATTTGGAAAAAAGTTAACGAAAGAATAAAGACGTTTGAGAGAGAACTGTTATCGATATTTCGAGGTTGCGACAAAGGATCGGTGTATGCAAATTAGAATAAATACATCGCTACACGATGTGGTAATAGCGTGAAACAAGATCGGCACAAGCAGCTAAATATAACTCCAGGATAAGTAACGATTACTTGTCATTTGCAGGAATACGTGGCGTAAAAAATTACGAACATGGTATACGCGATAGTTAAAAGTTGGTAACAGAGGAACTTGATGCGAGATAATTTTTACGAGGGGAATCAAGGATGCATTATCAATTGTAAGATTCGTTAACGAAAGTTTTAATTTTTCCTTTTTTTTTTTTTCTTTTTTTTTCGTTTATTTATTTAATGCCATTTATCTGGAAATACGATCAATTAAGGACCGCTGCTACGCCACCGATTTTAATGGAAACGCCAGTGCTAGGTTGTTCCGTTGGTCGGTGTGGACTCGTGAAGGGTTGAAAAGCAGAGGCAGAAGGGAACCGACTGACCAGTCGCTTATATACCCGATCGAGATTAGCATAAGGTTGCACGCGAAGCTGACGTTCAGGAATAGGATAAGGGAGTTAAGGTGGCCGTTTCCTCGGCTACCTCACCTCTCAACCTACAACCGATTTCTGTGCGTACGACTTCTGCCTCGCTCATTTTCCGTCCCGTAAAACGTATGCTCGTGCGACAACCTCTATTTATGAAACTTCCTGTTTTAAGTGCGAACGAAACGTGGACAGTTATGTAAATATGTTATTACAAAATTTACCAATTAATCTCTTCTTCATTATATATTCAATTTTATCCCTCCTTTTTCTTTTTCTTTTTTTTACAATTTATTCAACAAAATTTTCCTTTAATCGAAATCCATTGTTTGAGAATGTTGATTTAGATATCGATCGAAAAAGACGCGTCTTTCACGGTTTTTTCGTCCATCTTTTATTCCAATTCCCTCACGATTGATAAGACGATGGCGTGGTTGAAGTAATTGTCAAGAAATGTCTCGTATTAAACGCTATAGAAGTTAAGGGTGAAAGGGATCGAGAAGTGTGACTGACCCATCGAGGTCACCGGTACCAACAAGCTTCATTTGCATTCGAACAATGGATACTTCTTTTAGTGGTATTTCGTGCCGCGATACCATCGTTACGAGCCGCCACCATAACCTTCTCGAGGATAACGATCTCTCGCCGTTAAAAAAAAAAGAAAAGAAAAAAAAACAATTTCGCTGAAAATATATTATGATCGATCGTAAAACCATAAACTAAACTAAACCTTCGCCATGAGTTACTACGAAGGGATCATCGTTTTGATCATCGGCTTGGACTTCGTGCAAGTGCCATCGCGCTTTAATATTATGCGACCCAGTTTTGGATACGTATACACTAGCAAGATTGTTCCGGGGGGAGGGTTGGCTTCATTTTGCATGCCCGGTTTTCACGTTCTAATTTATAAGGGCTCGATATGAGATAGCAGTTTTTACGTATAGCAATTTAAGCACAGGCGATTATTATTAAAATGAAAATTATTTTGGAACAATTGGAACAGGCAAAGTTGTATAAATTACGAAAATTGGAATCGTTTATTTTAAAAATATTGTCACTATCTCTTTAAGATTCGTGCTTTAAACTCAATTCTTGGAGAAAATATATTTTAGAATGATTTAATAAATGTTAAACAATAGTGACAGAATATCCAATTGATTAAATCTGTAATTAATCATTTCTTGCTTTGAGAACGTTAGATAATAGTAGACATATTCGTTGTGAAACCGGTAGATGGTAGCACCATACTGGTGAATAAAACATTTTTTTATTATTAAACAAACGTTACGTATTGAACGTCACACAAATAAAAATTAGATTCTTAATATTAGTTAATTGTAAATTGCAAAGGATAAAATTAAAAGTATTATTGTATTAATTATTTTATTTCTTAAAAAAAAAAAAAAGTATGAAGGTGTACAAATGTATTTAAAGTATTGATGTGCAGAGATCATTAAATTTCTAAATTTAAACCGATGAGTCATGATTATGTACTTGCGAATTAAGTTCATTAAAGATAAACGCTTGTACTTGTTGCCATAGGCACGAGGCAAAAGATCAGTAAATAAAAAGATAATATAATCGTTACTTTTTTTTTTTAAATTATTATAAAATAAATATATTAAATATACTTATTACTGCGCTTGTACGAACTTGTTGTACGAACTATTTACACAAAATTATTTTAACTTTACACTCTCTTAACGGAAATTATATATAAATATTATCGTATAAATAAACATCTTTATCTAATATAGTAAAATGTTGATCGTTGTTCAATTACAGCTCTGTCGTTTCTATTTTTTTGCCAAGAGGATTGACGATATTATTTTGCATTCTATATATGGGTGAACTTCGATGGAAGTCATTTGGTATATCTGGAATACTTTCCGCGCTATAAAATCAAAATTGATTTTCTATTATATCTAACGCATCTAGAAAATCTATTCCATTGAACCAATTAATCAAATTACCTCGAAATGGAAGACACTCTTGGCTCGATATAATACGGTTTATCATCGTTTCTTTGGTTTGCGTTAGCTTCGTTCATTATCTCTTCGTTGTTCAGCGCATTTTCGTCCAAAGAGTCTCTTTCGGACATATGACTGATCGATTCGTCACTTTTAAACCATTCGTTCTCGTAAGCATGCATCCATATGGGATTGGAACCTTCCACGCTGTGCTTGTTCGTGTTCGGTACGCGGCCGGGTCCTCTGATAAATTCCGCGTCCGAGGTTCCTTCCAAACAAAAGCGAATAATTTTCATAAATTTATTACTTGTATTTCGAATTATTACAATTCGATGATAAATTTAATCGATATGATATTTACCAAACGGGGTGGCGTTAGCTGCTTTCAATTGCCTTCGAAACGAGGCCCTCTGCGAGATACAGAGGGCTATGCAGAGAATTAGCAGAGCACCCAGAAACAAGGTCAAAGTCAAAAGCCAAAAAGTGGTTCCCGCTTGCTCGTACTGAACAATCGGTTGATACTGGGCCGCTTGCGTGTCCAGAACATTGAATTCCTTGAACAGACCGTCGAGCTTCTCTATATTTCTGTCCACCAATTCGAGAACCTCCGACACTTCGAGAATGGAATTGTCTCGACGATTTACAAGGTGCATGTACAAGTCGGTCTTTGTTCGATCGACAGAGCCATCGTGATTCTCGTGAATCTTGTATTCGTCTATGTTGACTATAGCCCCGGTCACGTTCCCCAATATTCTGAAAATTTATACTTGTCAAAACAAAGTGTTAAAAGTTAATTCATTTGAAAAAAAAAAAAATTAAAATTTTAATTTGTAATTTCGAATATTTTTTTTTTTTTTTTTTTTTCCAAGTATAGATGCTCACTCTCTAAACGTTTCTATCTTATTCCTTATTTCTGGTGGATGTTGTCGCAATACAAAACGAACTCTCTGATCCTCTCTTAATAAATAAATAAATACCCTCGCGGTATCTTCTAACCCGTAAGTATCATTTGCCAGCACCTGTATATATATAATAAGATCAATAAGATTTTTTTCTTTAAATAACGATTTTCTCGTAAATTCAATTTGAATCACCTACCATAAAGTCGAAATATCCTTTCATCCCTCTTTGAGGATCAAAATTTAAGCTCACTACCCCCGTGAGTTTGTTAACAAGAAACGGTTGTAACTCGATATCGTCTAAACCCTCTGTCAAAGTCATGTGTATCTTACCAATTTGATAATAATTGACCACGGCGTTGTCATCCGCGTCCAAATCGATCGCCTGAAACCATCGTTTTCTTTCAATTTTTTTTTTTTTTCTTTTTTCAAAACTTAATAATTTTATTTTTCTCTTCCGTTTCTCTTTCTCTTCAATTCTCGACGAAATTCAGATACCACACTACCTTGATTTGCATAAATTGGGAGCCAAAATCAGCTTCGGTCGTAACCCCTCCCGTAAATATTTTACTGACAAACTTGGGCGGGTTGTCATTTATATCCATCACGTTTATAACAACTTTCAACGTGGTGTCGTTCGTTTCGTCGAACAACGTCTCGTTCGCCGGAACGATGTTACAATCCTCTGTCGCTTTGATGATCAACAAATGTTCCTCTTGCTGCTCCCTGTCCAATATCCTGGCGGTCTGAAGAAGGATTTAATTGTAAAATTAATCGATCACGAATCGAAGCGGACGATTGATACGTACGGTTAACTCGTGTTTAAAAATGTCAAGGATGAAGAGGCCGTCGTCGTTCCCGTTGATTATGAAGTAGCACACTTGGGTCGGGGGATCATCGAGATCATCAACCTCGTCTTTGTCGATTGTTTCCGGCAATTGTACCGTTTCGGTTCCTGGAGCTTGTTCTTCCGTAAAGTTGATGTTGAATACGTCTAGCAAAAATTGAGGTTCGTAGTCGTTAATGTTTCGCACGTAGATTATTAGATCTAGATCCGTGCTGAGCGGGGTTGGAGTTCCTAGATCGTAAGCTTCCACTCTGATCTGACGTGTGTAAAAAGAGATAGTTAAAAGATATTATTGTCATCTTATCCTTTAATTGTAATTTAATCGATCAATTAATTTATTACCTCGTACAATTTTTGCGTTTCTCTGTCCAAAGGAAGTTTTAACGAGATAATTCCAGTTACATCGTCGATGTGAAAAGTTCTCCAATGGCCGGCCAAGTCTTGCTTCAAACGGTAATGAACATCCCCATTTGGACCGGTATCGGCGTCTTTGGCTTCGATTTGTATGATCGGTGTTCCAACTGTTACGTTCTGTGGATTTTTATTGTTACCATTTTTTTTTTCTTCTTCTTTTTTGATTAATATTATTTGCACGAGTGCAATTAGAATGAAATTCACCTCTGGTATTCGAATAGTCGTATTGTGATGTGGACTGATAAACAATGGCGGATTGTCGTTGTAATCGGTCACACAGATGTGCAGAACAGCAGTGTCTTTGTTAGATGGACTGCCGAGATCTCGTGCTTCCAGATGCAACGAATAATTCCCGAATTTTCCTCGAAGAGGGTGCGCTGCTTTTATATTCGCTGTCCAATAATCCGTTTGCTCCAACATGAACAGACCTAATTCATTCCCGAAAAGAATTCGAATTTTCACGCGGCCATTTGGCGTCTTCGGATCATCCGCATCCTTCGCTTTCACGGCGAAAATAAGATCTTTAATGTCGTGGAACTCTGATATTGTAACGCATGTCGGGGGTACGTCCATTTTTGGTGGGTTGTCGTTAACATCCGTCACCGTCACCCTTAACAAATTTTTGTAATTTTGATATTGCGCGTTTAATTTGAATATGAAATATAAACTTACTGGATCTGTTTGAAAGCATTTCTCGATTCACCAGCAGTGTAACCAAATTGATAATTATCCCAAGCCTCTATGACTAGAACGTAATTTTGTTTCACTTCCCAATCAATCGAATCTGCTACAGTCAATGCACCAGTTTCAGGATGGATGGCAAACGTGCCCTGTTCATGAGACATCTTCGATGACGAATCCTTTTTTCGTGCTCCTCATCTCGTGATAAATGTTAAGTAGTTCGGGCTTACCTCGGATGACATTCTGTCTAAAAGATACGTAATCTTTCCATAATCTCCGCTGTCGGGATCTCTAGCTTGGATCGTGGCAATCTCTGTACCAATTTTAGAATTTTCCATCACGTTCAGATTATTAATGTCAGTGACAAAGTATGGATTATTATCATTTTCATCCAATACTTGAACGTACACTTCGGAAAGACTTGATCTGTGAGTAAAATAAAATTGTTAATTTTTTTTTTTTTTGACTCAAAAATGAATTTTTGATTGAAAATATTCAATTAACATACGTTTAAAAAAAAAAATATGCGTTATATACATATCATTAAAATATTCGGAGAAAAAGAGGGAATCATATACGTCGAATTATAGAAAATTTTACAAAATTTGTCCACAATTTTATTCAAGACGGAGTAAAGTTCAACGAAT
This sequence comes from Apis laboriosa, assembly GCF_014066325.1. Taxonomy (NCBI): domain Eukaryota; kingdom Metazoa; phylum Arthropoda; class Insecta; order Hymenoptera; family Apidae; genus Apis; species Apis laboriosa. The sequence goes on from NW_025224966.1 coordinate 4,175,924, forward strand.
GAACGATCGATCGATCGATCAAAAATTGCAAAGAACAAGTTTACCTGGGTGGAATTCCTGAGTCGGTGGCTCGAACCGACAGATTGAGCCAGGAATATTGCTCTCTATCGATCTTGTTCGCAACCACCATTTCACCCGTTTCAGAGTCAAGATGGACTAAATCCGTGAGCTCTTTAGGACTTTCCAAGGAATACGTAATGCTCCGATTTTTGTCAGCGTCATCAGCCACGATGTTCGCGATGTTCACACCATTTTTACTGTTCTCTGTCACCGATCGTCTGTAAAATGGCCGGCGGAATCGTGGATTGTTATCGTTCTCGTCCTCGATTATTATGTTCAACGTGGCTGAAACGATGATGAGAATTTACAAAATGGAAAAAATTACGCTCTTTTCATTCTTACTTTTCTACTAACCGGATGCAGTCTGTATCCCCCTGATCGCAGCCAAATCTTCAACGATCAATCCCAATCTTATCGTCTCCACCCTTTCTCTGTCTAACAATTTGACTACGCGAAGCAATCCATCGAGTGCGTTCAATTCCAACGTGGACAGATAATCGTACTCTTGGATCTTGATCAACGTCCCTTCCTCGTTTCTTGCCTCCGAAGAATTCGGATCGATACGGTAACGCAATATAGGCGCGATGTCTGGATCATTAGCAACAACACGGTGCACGTAAGCTCCAACCTAAATAATAATAATTGTGCAAATTATCAGATGTTTAATTTCCTTTAAGTAACTCTGTAAATTGTGTTTCATAAATTTTTTTTTGAAATCGAAATATATCGTTGTTGTATATTAAAAATTTTAAAATTGCAAAATTTTACTTATCAATATCTTGCAGAAATGTTTATGAAATAAATTTTACGACTGTTACATTTTTAACGGGTAAAACATTTTTTCCTAAAGAAATTATTCATGGTAGACAAAGTATATTTTCATGAATACTCACTGTTCATAAATTTGAAATCGAAATAAATTATTATTGCATATTAAATATTTTAAAATTTTATCAGTATCTTGCAAAAGTATTTATAAAATAAGTTTTACTGTTAACGTGCAATTTTTAATTTTTTCCCATAGAAATTATTCGTGGCAGACGAATACACTGTATATTTTCGTGAATATTCACTGTACTAGGATTTCATAAATTTGAAATTGAAATAAATCATTATTGTATATTAAAACTTCAAAAATTTTATTTATCAATATCTTGCAAAAGTATTTATAAAATAAGTTTTACTGTTAACGTGCAATTTTTAATTTTTTCCCATAGAAATTATTCGTGGCAAACAAATACACTGTATATTTTCATAAATACTCACTGTACTAGAATTTCATAAATTTGAAATCGAAATAAATCATTATTGTATATTGAAACTTTAAAAATTATAAAATTTATTTTATCAATATCTTGCAAAAGTATTTAAAATAATTTTACTATTAGACTGTTACTATACTAGACTGTATATTTTCACGAATAGACTGTACCAAGATTTCATAAAAAAATGTTTCATAAATTTGAAATCAAAAAGTTGAAATAAATTATTGTATTAAAAATTTAATTATCAATATCTTGCAAAAATACTTATAAAATAAGTTTTACTGTTAATGTGCAATTTTTAATTTAATTTTTAATTTTTTCCCATAGAAATTATTCGTGGCAAACAAATACACTGTATATTTTCGTGAATACTCACTGTACTAGAATTTCATAAATTTGAAATCGAAATAAATCATTATTGTATATTGAAACTTTAAAAATTATAAAATTTTATCAATATCTTGCAAAAGTATTTATAAAATAAGTTTTACTGTTAATGTGCAATTTTTAATTTAATTTTTAATTTTTTCCCATAGAAATTATTCGTGGCAGACGAATACACTGTATATTTTCATGAATACTCACTGTACTAGGATTTCATAAATTTGAAATCGAAATAAATCATTATTGTATATTGAAACTTTAAAAATTATAACATTTATTTTATCAATATCTTGCAAAAGTATTTAAAATAATTTTACTGTTAGACTTTTACTATATTAGACTGTGTATTTTCACGAATAGACTGTACCAAGATTTCATAAAAAAATGTTTCATAAATTTGAAATCAAAAAATTGAAATAAATTATTGTATATTAAAAATTTAAAAATTTAATCAGTATCTTGCAAAAGTATTTATAAAATAATTTTTACTGTTAACGTGCAATTTTTTCCCATAGAAATTATTCGTGGCAGACGAACACAGACTGCGTACCTGCGTATTTTCACGAATAGTCACTGTACCAGGATCGATGAAAACAGGTGGTTTATTATTAACATCGACGATAGTGATATTGACTAGAACTTCGGCCGTTCTTTGAATCTCCGTCCCACTGTCGATCGCGATAACGTTCAAGCTGTACCTCGTTGTTTTCGGCGAGGTTAGATCAGGATCTAAATTAGATCCCGGCGCAACCCTAATTACCCCTATTTCCGGGCTTATTACGAATTTATCGCCTGCACCGCTTTGGATTCGATACACTAATTTGTTGTTGGGCGAGGACAAATCCTTGTCCCAAGCTTTGACCTGTGCAACAAGGATATACGTTGTATTACGTGAAAAATTTTATCGCGTAACGTAACGTTCAATGGGAATAAAATAATATGGTACTTGAACCACACTGGTGCCACCAGGCAGATCCTCGGGAATGCTTCTTTTGTACAACGTTCTCTCGAATGCGGGCGCGTTATCGTTGATGTCCTTCAGGTAAATAATTAATGGCGCGTCCGAGCTCAGGCTTGGGCTACCCATATCCCTGGCCCGCACTGTCAATCTCAACGGGCGTACCGACGTTTCCTTGTGCCCTTGACTGATTGGCAAAGCTTCGTAATCCAAAGGTGTTGTAGGGGTGATAATCCCTTGCCTCGAATCGATACTGAAATTCCTCGAAAATTCTCCCGACACCAAAGCGTACACCACTTCGCTGTTCTTGGTACCTGGAAACGATAATCGATATCGAACGTAGAATTCTCTATGTAATATGTGCGTATATCGAAAGTTATATCGAACCGTTCAAATCGATGTCGAATGCCTCGACGATTAATGGCGATTGAAAATGATCCTCGTTTTCAAGAAGCACCGCTTCGTATTTGTTTTGCAGAAATATGGGCGCATTGTCGTTAACGTCGTTTACATTGACGATCAGTTGGACGGTATTGCGATTCCCTTTCCCAAGATCGTCTCTCGCTTCCACGGTTAAGTAATGCCGAGATACCAGTTCTCGGTCGAAACTTGTCCCGGGTTCCTTAACCGTGATTATCCCTGTTAAAGGATCCATTGATAGTCTGAAACGAATCCAATAAATATCGTTGAAAATATCGTAAATATCGTAAAATTGTAAAATTATAAATTGCAAGGAGTATAAGTTCGTAAATAAGTTGTCAAAATCGTCGAACTATATTATATTTTTTTTAAATTTTAGGATCCAAAGGCTTTGACTGTCTTCTTTTTTTCTTTTTCACCTTTAAAGGATTTCACGTTAATTTTATATAAACTTACGCGTGTGCAATACTGCCACCTAAATTCGTATATCTAATCCCATGCGTCCCAAAATTGTCACTGTCCTCGTCCAAGGCTTGAACCCACGCCACCGTGGTTCCAACAGCGCAGTTTTCCGGAATCGATACCTCGTATTTGTCTTCCGTGAACTCCGGATAATTATCGTTCTGATCTTTTACGAAAACGACTACCGGCACTTTGCTAAGTTTCGGTGCCGATGTCACCACTTCCTTCGCGATTAACGTGAAATTTACCGCTAAAACCACGAAATTATCGTTAAATCTACGTAATTGAAATTTTAAATTGAGAATAATCGAACGATTGTTCGGAATAGATACCCGATCTAGTTTCGAAATCCAGCTTGCTGGAATTTTTGACGCGTATAAGGAAGGGAGCTTCGTTGATTCCTCTGGACGGGGTTACGTCGAAAATTCCGTCATCACCTTCGATGAACATTCTGAACGTACCATTTGTACCCTGCAACAAAATTCTTCGTGAGAAGAAGATGCTGACTCACTGTTCAAACAGAAAGAGAAAAATACAATTTTAAGACTGCTTCGTTCCTAATTAAATTTTACCAAGCAAAAGTAAAGAATCGAATGCTTTGTATAATGCAAGAATTTGTAAAAGAGTTTTTTCTTCTCCATTTCAATTTCTCCGATCGAAACGAAACCACTTTCTCGTAAACCGTACACTACTGAATGCTAACATATTCGCGAAATCAACCTGTTGGTTGAAACAAAAGTATTCTGAAAACAGAAAATACGATGTATTGAAAATGTATTCCACGAATACATTAGCATCCCGTAATCACACATTTGTCGAAATTCATATTGAATCATCGATCCTCTTTTTTTTTCTCTCTCTTTTGCAATTTATAGACTGAACATTATCCGCTTCTCACCAAGTCGTGATCGTAAACTTCCGGTATCGCATCACCGATGAAATTGACCGGTGTATTGTACGGCGCGTTCTCGTTTATCTCGGCACGATATCTCGGGCTACGAAACTTGGGGGCCTCGTCGTTCACGTCCGTCAGAATGATGGTGACTTCGGTGGAAACCGATGGCGCGGGCACGACTTTCGACACTTCTCTCACGGTGATTTCCAGGATGAAAGTGCCGTCGGCGTTCTCCTCCGCTTCTCGATCGAGTTGCGCCCTGGTGAACACCAGGCCGGATGTCGCGTCTATGTCGAACAGATATCTCGGCCCTTGGGTGATGCTGTATACGATTTTGTTGTTTATTCCCTTGTCGCCGTCCACTGCGCGCACTGTAACGTGTATTTCGCGATTTTAATAAACCATTCGTAACTATTAACTGTAACGATTCCGATCGCAATCGAACGGAAGAATGAATTTCATAAGGCGATTAAATTTTAATCGTTTAGGATGCGAACCGTAAAACGTTTCCTGAGTCTTCGAAAAAAAAAAAAGAAAAAAAAAAATTAACCGATAAATTAGAGAATAGTTTATTACTAATTTTACGGTGAGTGAAAGTAACGGAACGTGCTTCTAAAAAAGACATAATTCTACGATATTTATCACTTGCTTCGTTGGATATTTTCGTGTAAATTTAATATTTGTTTTGTTCCTTTTTTTTTTTTCTTTTTGATATAGTTTGCTATAGTTTCTGATATGATACATAATAAATCGTTGGCTAACCGTGGAGAACGGATGTGCCTATCCTAGCATTCTCACTGATTCTGGCAACAGGTGTCATGGTTATGAACTCCGGAGGTTGATCCTCGACGTCCTGAACTTTGACGAGTATCGCGGTTGTTCCTGTATTTACCTTTATTAAAGATAATTAAAGATAGAGTGAGAAACAAATGCTACGTAACAAAAATAAAAGTTTAATTTAACCGCGCAAATACTCTCGTTTCTGCTTTCCTTGGAATATTTTGCAAACATATTTTTCAATGTAAACGATAATTAGCATGCGGGCTCTATCTTAAAATACAATTTTCGTACCCTTATATGTCTAAACAATGAAACAAAAGATGATATATGTTCGTCGCGTAGAATAAGTCTAATTTTTTGTACGTGAAAATAAATTATCGAAAATAACTCGAAAATAATTTTTTTTTTTTTTTTAAACCTTTTCGTTTATCGCTCGATCGATCGCCAAAATCCTCAACTGGTACAAATATTTCTTTTCGTAATCGAGGCGGCCGACCAACCGGATGACACCTTTTCCATTGACGGTCGAAATACTGAACACGTCATTATCCCCGTCCAGTTCCTGCAGGTAGTAAACCACCTGGCCGTGCGCCCCCAAGTCCGCGTCCGTGGCTTCGACCGTTGTTAAAACGCTTGGCCCGGAATCCTCGCGTAACGTCAAGGAAGTCGGGTGCGGACGAAATATTGGCACGTTGTCATTAACATCTTCGACAAGCAGCAATAAACTTTGCGTGATGAAATTTCCCTCGCCCAATCTTCCATCTGTCAGAGTCAACACCAACGCGTACTCGTCCCTCACCTGAACAAAATTTTATATGGATTCGAACTCGTAATACACTCAAAATTCTCAAAATTCTCGACTTTTGTCGAATAAAAAAACTTGGGAATTTTAAATATAGCTTTAAATTCTTCAACTCAAGATATTCTTCTATAAGAAATATCTGAACGATTATATATTATTATTATATTACTGTGCTGGATTCGAATTCGTAATATACTCAAAATTCTCAAAATTCTCGACTTTTGTCTAATAAAAAAACTTGGGAATTTTAAATATAGCTTTAAATTCTTCAACTCAAGATATTCTTCTATAAGAAATATCTGAACGATTATATATTATTATTATATTACTGTGCTGGATTCGAATTCGTAATATACTCAAAATTCTCAAAATTCTCAAAATTCTCGACTTTTGTCGAATAAAAAAACTTGGGAATTTTAAATATAGCTTTAAATTCTCAAACTCAAGATATTCTTCTATAAGAAATATCTGAACGATTATATATTATTATTATATTACTGTACTGGATTCGAATTCGTAATATACTCAAAATTCTCAAAATTCTCGACTTTTGTCGAATAAAAAAACTTGGGAATTTTAAATATAGCTTTAAATTCTCAAACTCAAGATATTCCTCTATAAGAAATATCTGAACGATTATATATTGTTATTATATTACTGTGCTATATTATTACGGAGACACTATACACAGATGTATTAATAATTTTGAAATCGATCGAAAGTTGATCCACTCTGATTCACGATATTTTTCAATACAATTGTTTAAAAAAAAATCTCTGGAGAAAGAAAAAAGGAATATATAATTGGAGAGACAGGTTACAAATAATACAGCCAATTGATTTTCTCGCGCGGTATAATAATAAAGCTGGTAAATCGAATTCCCTAGGTGGAACGTCCGAGATGACAAGAAAAGAAGGAAAAAATTGGAACGGATCATGAAAGCTAGACGGCATGCAAACCACCCTATCGCTTAGAAAGTGGCGGCATTATCCAGATCATTATAAAACCACGACGATAGAGAATCTCTGTCGGTATACGTGCATCGTCAAACCAATAATCACGCGGGAAGCGCGATATTCCCTCGGCGGAGGGATTAAGCCTACACGCAAACGGTCACGTTTTAAGAGAGACGATGATGACAAAATAACAAGTTCCACGAATAGATCGGGCGTGGATCGGGCACGGTTGCACGGTTCTTTAGTTCCCTCGCTCGTCCACGAGTTTCTCTTTAATATCTTCGACATCGATGCGATCGAGCCTACTACTGCGTGAAAGATATTCAGTAGGATCGCTCGTGCGAGATGAGCAACAAAATTATTCTCCCTCGTTGACTCTCGTGAAACGGATAAAAGGTAAAAATTTGGACTTTTCTGCACCCCGTTTCGGAAAAATCCCTCCTTCAATTTTTATTGATACACAATTAATAACATAAAATTTAATTACAATGCAAATTCTGAAGGAAAGTTTGAAATTTAGAAAATTAACAGTGACAAGATTCAAGATTTTAGATTTCGTTAATTTATTTTATTTTTCGTTATCCTAAAAGGAATTTTGTGAAGAATAAAGTTACGCTCGAGATTTTTTTTAATCGAAAGACTAATATTTGCATCTCTACGTAACAAAGTTAAGTTAAATTTTCTTCCACTAAGAAAGTTTACAATTCCAATTAGAATCTAAAATTCTAACGTTCCTAAAGTTAAACGATACTTTGAGGAACTCGATCAGGAACTTCCAAGAAAAATCGATCGACCCTTTCCAAAATTTTTCACACGTGTCTCTTTTCTAATCGTATTAACAAACAATAATTCTAATTAGTTAATTAATCTAGAATTAATATTGAATTGCCAACTTGGATAAAACGAAAGGATGAAATGATATTGGAAAACAATATCAAAGCTATTATCGATTGGGAATCGAGATCGGGAGAATATCCATGGAATAAAAGGATTGGTGTGAAATAGACCGTCTCGGGGACGAATTACCTCTCTGTCCAGCAATTTGTTCAAGTAAATATTGGCCTCGGTTGGGCTAAAATTCTCGACCCGAATCACGTCGCTGCCAGGTTGATCTCTAACGCCGAACGTCAGGCTGTCACCGTCAGGATCGATGCCGCGAAGCCTGTAAATTAAACTGCCTGCAACAGAAACCAGTCGGCACGAATCGCAACGCGATACACCAGGAAACGATAAAGGCGTGATTAATTTAAACGCCGCGTGGAAACGATGATTGGGGAGGGGGGGGGGGGCGATGATATCGAGGATGCGGTCAGTGGAGGATGATTGAAACAGGCGTGGAAAATTTGTACGAATTTCAAAGAAATATATTTATTATCACGGGTATAAAAATTTCACGGGTATATAATAATGAAACTTAATCTCGAGATTACGAGCATTGATCGAAACGAAAAGGGGAAATAATAATGGAGAGAGAAAAAAATCAAAACTAAATACGCGTTTATGGTATATTTTAGCAATAAAGAAAAATAAAGTGATTATTACAATTTGAAATTAATCCTATAATTAAAAACGGAAGTATAATAATTTTACGAATAATTTTTTTTTCCCTCCCCTCTATAAATAATTTATAGAAAATTAATTGCCAAAGATTGGATTATTTTTTTTCTTCCTTGTTTAAAAATATGATATATGAGAGATATAATGTTATATTGTCGGTGATTTTTTAACGAAGTTTTTAAGGAATGTTAATTCCGTTCTCGTCCACGTGGCGTGTTAACCGAAGCAGAAATCAAGTTCCATATGTCCTTACCAACTGGCGTATCAGGACCTTCTTTCTGCCTGAGAATGATTTCCGTTTGGCCGTCGATCAGGAAACGCGGTGGATTGTTCCTTGCCGAGCAACTGGACAAAAGGCAGGCGAACACGAAACCGAGCCATTCCAGCTTAAACCTAGGCCTCTTGTAGGATCGCAACAGCCATGAAAACGTGATGATCGGCTTCGTCGAGGTCATCTTGATGGCAAACTTCGCTTAATTGGCATGATTATCGTTGACCGCCGACTGGAAACTTTCTTAACTTGCTTCCAATCTGAAATTTTTAAATAAAAAAAAAAAATGTTACCATTTGGAAACACGATTTTTATCATAATAAATATTAAAAGCGTATCGATTAAAAATTCCTTCGAGTCAAATTAAACGTGTATTCAAAATTCCATCCAATAATTTTTATATATATATATATTTTCTTCTAAATCTATCTCAAATTTCTAATTTCAACTAAACCAAGTAACAAGCTCGTTATAGCGATAATTCTACTGGAATAAAAATTAGTATTTATCGTACTTTCACAACGAAATGATTGAAGACGTATTAAAACATCAATTAAGAAACGGTTGTACTAACAATAATTAATATATTCGTTCAAGCATTCAAGCAAACGTGCTATCATGTACTATATATAAAATACATCCTATTAATAAATTACTACGATAATCAGTTAGAATATATCAAACTTGTTTTAAATCTATATTTTACTACGTTAAACCAGAGAGAAACTGCGTACATTATTTATAGAAAAGAAATGATCATCTTTTTTTTTTTTTTTTTTTTTTTGGAAAAAATTCAAATTCGTGGAAGATTATTTAAATTGATGCGCCACTTTCGAGCGCGTGTCACTTTCACGCTCGTATCAATCGCTCGGTGATTTTGCTAAATAGGGATAGGGGGGGGAGGCCGACTTCGAGGAATCGAAACGAGTCCACGGAATCGTGTGGATCGCAAAGTTAATTAGTTCAATGGCGCAACGTTGGATGCCGTAATTGGAGAAAACGAGGGAAGATGGGGAATCGAGGAGAATGGAAAGAGATAAAAGCAGCTGAGAAATGTAACTCGGGCAGAAGGAAAGCGCGAGTAAACCGGTTGTCGGATGAAAAAGGTTATAGATTTTCTCGTGGCACGCGAACCGATTTCTCCCGATGGGTGAAAATTCATCGTCCTCGTGAGTCCACACGCGTTTTGCCCGTGTATCACAATTGAGAAAATTCAGGAAAGTAGAGAATAGAAAATTTGCGAAATGGAAATTTTACAAAGCGGAGAAGTAGAAAGTTTTCGTAGACTGGAGAAATAAAATAAAATAAAAATTTGCAATGTGGTGGGAAAGTAAAAAATTTTCTATATATTAATCGATATCATTGACGATATATATTATTGCCATTATCTAATTAAATAAATTTCGATCGATGATTTTGAACGGGCTATTAACGAAGGAAATATTAATTTAAAATTGCGTCGATAACTCGCTTCGTTCGTCTCGGCAATCAAGGATCCATCGTTTATGAACCATTTGTTCGACTACATTAGCGTGTAATTAACAAGATCTAAGTTATATTACCTGTGTAAACTTCGCTATTGTTTGTTTTATGAATATATAAGTATTGTTATATAATATAGTTGTAATGATATTTGAAAGAAATTTTTTTTATTTCTTGAAAGATTACGATGGCATAATCGAGAGTTTCAAAAGAGAAAATTAATTTTTAATGGCGACCTCCTCGCACCTGTTACGTTCAATTTGTCTACACTTGATAAACTGTTTCCCCTTTACTTTCTCTCCACGACAAAATGCTTTGTGTTCAATGTCAAGATTGTCAAGAGTCACGAATTAAACGAGCACAATTAAACGAAGTGAAAGCTCGCAGGAAGTCGCAGTTGGTTTCTCACGACGTCGTTGTTATACCGCATAACTGTAATACAAGCGTGAAAAAAACGAAATGAGTTCCGTCTTCCAGAAGAAACCAATTTGTGAGACATTGGATTCTACGCTTCATTCTCTTCGATCTCGGATGATTTGCTTCAGATTTTAACCTTATTTTAACTTACCTTTCAATTCTACGAATTATAAATGTTCTAAATATTCTCCTTTCTACAATGGAAATAATTTAATTTACTTTAGAAAAATTTAATTTTATTTAATTTAATTTAATTTAATTTAATTTAATTTATTCGTATAATTGCTATCGTTAAAGCACGATTGAATATTTTATTTAATAACTTAAGAAATATACAACTCTTTTTGCGGATGGATAAATCCGAATAAAATGGAAAGGCATAAAATTGTTATTGCGTGCAACCATTAATTACATAACAATTCGTTCGTTGACCTTGCATCTACTTACTTGCACGTCCAACGATAACTTTCAATACAATTTTGCTTTTATTCGAAAAATGTGGATCAAATATTTCAAGTATGGATAGATCAGGATCTAGAAAATTTAAATTAATCTTAAAGCGTTAAAATAATTAAATTATCATGTGTAGATTACATTCTACGTAATGTTATTTCAGATAAATGGTTAATCGGAACACCGAAGATCTGTGATACTCTAATTAATATAAGAATTAATTGCTGAACGTAATAATTACAATAATGACACTTTATCATTGAAATCGTTAGAAATAACACACCGCGATGTGTCTTATTATCACGATTTTGTAATTCTAAATGAAATAAAGATATTTTTCTTTTTAAATTTAAAATATATGATATAAAGTATTTCGTTTGAATAAATTTTCCGGATTTGAGGTTAGCAAGAGAGCCATTTTCCTTAATTAAACGTTAAAATAAAAGTTATATTTTTAATTAAAAATATTTTACGTTGGAATCACTGGTTTTATAAATATATATATATCATTTCCTTCTTCTGCAAAAATTATAAATTTCCTTCCAGACAGATCAACATTATTTTCATTTATTAAAAATTTTTCTCGGCATAATATTTCTGTTCCTTCGCTCCTTGAATTTAAACAATTTTTCTTCACTTATACACGTACAATTAAATCTCTAGATTTTATCTACATAATTATAAATAATTATATAAGTAACAGTTAGAAAAATTATCATCGATAAATATTCAATTGTGGATGAAAATCAAAAAGCTTGTAACAGTGAAATTTATTAGAGGGAAAAAGGTAAAACATTAAATTGCGCGAAATAACATTGGAACGAGAGAACTTGTGCGCGACGAGATAAATGGAAAACTTATGCCGAGAACAATATTAGCTGGCGATTATCACGCGATCGATCAAGAGCACCGAATGCAAATTACGGTGGCGGGCCGGGATGAAGTTGGTGGACGGTTGTTGAACCACGCCAACTTCATTAAACGCCCGTTCAGCGACTTCTCCCCGGTGGTAACTCGTTCGCCATTCGTAGACAGAAGCATCCGGCCGTGGTCAGTGGTCTGCAAGGCCGATGCCCGGAAACCAGATAGTTAAGCCAGATTACGAAACACCATTAATTCAGTCCCGAAGAGCATCTAGATTAGCAGAAGGAGTCGTGACCGAGATGACCAACCTTTCTTTCTTTTTTCTTCGAAATTACGCATCATACGTAACCACCATTTTTCTTCTCCCTCTTGCGAACACCGCGTCGCGTGATAATTGCATCAAAGGGAGCGTAGCTAACCACGTATATTCAAATTTAAATCTATTCCCTTTTCTCTGAAGCAGCTATGACTTGGTAATAAGTTTAAGTTTCGTGCATCAGATTTCTCGAAATTCTTACGAAATTTCCTCCGTTCAATGTATAAATTCAACAGATTTATATGATACGATATCACTTTAAGTTTTCTTCAAAAATCAAGTTGTTCGAAAGAATTAAATTTTTTGGTTGTGAAAGCAATGTTATCTTCTGTTTAGAATAGAAATTTTCAAATTAGTTTATTCTTTTTTTAAATGATAAGCGATAAGGGGTTGATAGATGAGGATAGATTCGAATGCACGCGCGAAGATGTTTTTCGCGCCACGAACGGTTCGACACTTTGGGAATACTTACGAATATATGCCATGTAGTGTTCTTGTTGCCAACAGAGTGTGTCGGCCACGCTCTTGACTTTTAAGACTGAAGGTTCGTTGTTTTCATACGATCCGAAAATGGCAACGTAACAATTAGGGCGATAGTACGCTGATTGAAGTTTACAGTTACCTTTCTTTCTTTCTTTCTTTCTTTCTTTCTTTCTTTCTTTCTTTCTTTCTTTTTTATTTATTCTTACGAAGAACAGTGATGGATATTTATCGGGCACTCGTTGAAACACGAACACACTGTTACTCCGTAGATCTTTGGAAACCAAGTTCTCTGCGCTTTATTCAAGGACGTATAGAAAAAACCAGAGTTTAAATCAGGAATTGCCTCTCCTCTTACCATTTATTAATCAATACCGATGCAATTTTAAGAATCGACCTAATTTCGACTGAACATTCCTATAAAGAACTATCCCTAACACCGTTGCTTCTTATAATGTAATATAATAAATCCTCGATTATAAATTACACGAATATTGTATACCATAGTGATAATTTTTAAGAAATACCTATCTTTTCGGTTCAACAATATATGAACATTATGAACCATTAAAAAAAAGGAAATTTCCTATATTCGAATTGGAAACAAAAGATCGTCGCCAATTAACATCCAGGATTGTTAATCCGAATGGCAAGGACGCCCATTGTGTCCCGCTCGGAGGAAGCTTTTTATGCATGGCGTCGTCCGTCGAAAATAGACGGTAAGGTCGTGTTTCAAACGAGGGATACTCCGAGGTATTGCGTGACGTCATTTCCTACACCTGCCATGCATGCTTCCGAATGATAACGCTGCACGTGGTATTGGCACACCCCATACCACCGTCTCCTCCCTCCCACGGCTTCACCCCTGTCCAGGATGCATCGTTGCGTGACGGCCGTCGACTCGCATCGTCGATACGTTCCACGATCGTTCCTTCCTTCCTTTCCTTCCTTAACGCGATTCGCGCCGTTTTTCCACAACGATAAATTCCACCTCACCAAGATAATTGTGATACTCCTACTTCACTTCAGAAATTTTCATTCCAACGTCCGTTTTTTTACAGTTACATGAGAATAATTTCATCCAGTATCTCGGCGAGATCCTTGGATCTATGAAATTTATGTACACTCGTTTGATATAATCGATAGAAGAATGCAACGTTTTATTCCAGTGTTTATATATATATATGTATAGTATATAAAGAATTTTTTCCGACGTTAAATTCTATTTACGATTTTTTTAAATTTTCTTGTTTTGGGTAGGAAGGTATTGGTTTAATAAGTATTGGTTTTGTAGGTTTTGAAAAATTTTTTAGAAATTTCTTCAGCAATATCGAAAGAGATTTTGCAAAAGAGAATTTTTTGATTGCAGTAATTACGCAATTTCTAAAAAATGGTGACATCGAACTATGGCTCTCTCGAAAGTATCAGTTACACGACAAGTATTGGTTACTTCTTCGATCGAGTTACATATTCCTACCAAGTTATTGACTATGTAAGTATCCCCTGGTTGGTAAGCTGAACAAGTTACTGCATCTCGTTGAAAGATCAAAAAAGATAGCGGATATTTCGTTCAGAAACTAGAATTAACGACAAATTGGTCGGGATATAATACCGAGTTTGGAATAATTATTGAGATTCTTTTCAGAGACGAATCTTTATAGCAAGTTAAAAATAACATTGTAATGCAATTAATAGGCAATTGTTTCTAAAAACTCAATAAGAGGATAAATCTCCAGTTAATAAAAATTTCTCTGTATTATCATAATTTCTTGCAAAGAATAACTGTACAATCTTAATAACGAATAATATTCCCACGTGCAGCAATTATTCGTATAATTAAACACAATCTATCTCGTTAAATCGCGTTGTTGTAGTAAACCGGGTTGCGAGTTGCGAATTGAATAATTCGCGTCATACACGTCGATTGAATTATTTCTTTATTCCACATTTTATTGCTTTCTCTGTCTACGATCTAATTTACGTTCCCCTTTAAAAATTCGTCTTTAAAAAAAAAAAAAGAAGACGAAGATGATTACGCAAAGCGAGATGTATTCCGTGAGAACGTGAATCCTTCTGTGGGTAAGAAACAACTTCGTAGAAATAATTACAAGGAACCCAATAAATGTTCAGGATAAATGAAAAAGAGAAATGGGAATTTCGTAATGTAGTTTGTTACGTGGCACGGATGAAAAGTGATTATTTCGATGTCCTTTATATCTCATTCGAGATTGCGTCACGAAATATTAATGGTTAATTGTCAATGATTGATGTGTAGAGAAAGAAAGAGAGAGGAGAAAAATTGAGGACAATGGTGATCGTATTCAATTTTTGCAGCATTGGCGTCCCCATTGTCGGTTTTAATTTTCATTCTCACCCATTCTTACTCATAGAATGTATACAAAGATTTATGAAAGGTAAAGATACGGTAAAATGGAACGTAAATATTGTCACGTAAAATTTGTTTTGACAATCGACAATTCGACATTCGTTTATTAATTTTAATATTTCATTTACGCGTCATTTAAAACTTATTACGCACGTCCACTGTACTTACAAATATATGTTTCTATCTTTTAATTACAGAGGAGCAAATCAACGTTACAAAAGAATTTTTTTCTTTCTCACAGATGACTATTTATGATAAGTTAACGTGGTAGCTGTTCTACTCGTGTAACATACTTCGAAGTACTAATTCACAGAATCAGTTCTAATTGCATACCAGAGAATCGAATTATACACTGACATAATTCACAGAACCGCGTTACCCGTGATAGACACGCTATCTGTAACTGTCATACTTTAAAAGTGTGCTGTCAAACTTGTCGAAAAAAGGAAAAAAAAAAAAATAATCTAAAGTTGCGAAAAGTTTTCACAGCACGAACATATGCGTATCGAATATCTCGTTAGATTTTGATCGATACTTACGATATCCATCATAAAATTGTTCTTCCCTCGCCACATATTCTTGAAAATTGTCTACTTTGTTTCTATAATATTGCACGAAAAAATTATTCTTTTCTCCTCCGATAATCTCTTGCACTCTTTAAAATATTATATCTCTTATTTCGACTCGATTCTTTTGTTGAACAAAAACAATCACACTGTCTCGCGGTAAACACACGCGACAGATACGATAATAAAAAATCGTATCTACGCTCTTTCTAAACTTTCACTGGTAACATGTCACTCTGCTTAAAAGTCACAATTTATTTCACTTTCGTTCGTGGAAATAATAATTCTTCCAACGTTATCCAAGATCTCCCCGACGTTCACGACGACTTATTTCATCGAGGACAATTTGCCAAGTTCGGTTAAAGCGAGATTTTGCTTAAGCAGCCTCGTTTCACAGTAACCGCCGTCTGTCAGCATGTTACTGATAAACCGTGTGGAAGAGGCGCAGCGTGTTCACCTGGCCAGGTGAGCTCTCGCCGGTATACTGAACGTTCGCCTACGGCAATAAACTCCATTTACCCACGGTAGTCGATCACCCTCACCGACTCTGTTTACAGCCGCTACCTTTACTAGCTAATCGTGTAAATCTTGAAAGAACTTAGATATCTTCTAAATAAATGTAATATTATTAAATATTATCATCTGGACAATTTCGATTTTTGATTTAATAAATATTCGAACGTATATAA
This sequence comes from Apis laboriosa, assembly GCF_014066325.1. Lineage (NCBI taxonomy): Eukaryota > Metazoa > Arthropoda > Insecta > Hymenoptera > Apidae > Apis > Apis laboriosa. The sequence goes on from NW_025224966.1 coordinate 4,192,387, forward strand.
TTAATTTTTATTATATAATAAAATTTTTTTTATATAATAACGCGCGCATAAGATCGACGATTAAAATTTTAAAAATTGATCCGTATCTACCTATTTTTGAAATGAAACGAAGAAATGATTTTTTCTTCGATTATAAATATCATGGACTATTCGTAGCGAATAAACAAAATATTTTCGCGGATAATCTCTTGGAAACGTTGGGAAGAAATATCATAGAGGGATAGAAGGAGAGATAGAAATGTCTATCGATGATGACTGTTCATCGAACGATCGGGGATCGGTCACCTGTTCAGGTGGACTCACGACGACGAACTGAAGGCGGAATCGTGTAGAGGATCGGTGGCTGGTGTTTCGTTCTGCGGCGTGAGCACTGACCGTACACAGAATATCACAAAACGTACGGTTGTTCGAAGTTAAATTCAGCCCATCGTGCTCCCCGAGCCATGCACCGACGGATTTCCCCTCTTTGTGTCGTCGTTGTGATCGTTCGTGTTTCGACATCCACAGAATTCTATACTTGTGAGAACGAAAAATGGAAATTTGGAAAAATTCGTATATTTGACACATATTTATATTTGAATAGTTAACAATGATCTTATTTTAGGATTTTTTAAAGAAAAATTAACGTTAGCTCTTATTAAAGATAAAAATTTTGAATTATTTATTAATAAAGTGATTGGAAGGAACGTTTTTTAAAGAAATATATTATTTTTGCGATTAAACAGAGTTGATTGAAGTCGTTTTTTTAAATCGAAAATTTCAAAAGATGAAAAAAAGACGTGTTTCATTTGACGTGTTTCCTCTATTCGTCGTAAAAACCAGTTTAACCCTTAAGTTATGAATTTTCCTGTTTTATCGTGCGCAGATGTTATCGACGAACAAGATAACCTACCGACGTTCCTTTCTCCTTTCCATTTAACGAAAGAACGGCCCAAGAAAATTTATGCACCTCATCTACGACGTAGATCATACGATTTTATCAATTCCAGATGTTATTGATGCGTTATCCCGCGTAGAGATACCGAAACCAGGTACGAAACGTACTTACCACAAGTTCATTGAACCAAACTAATGGTACTTCTTCATTCGCGTTTAGATGTCGCGCACTGTATTCGTTCGCTGGTCAATTTCGTTGAGAATAAATAATAGATATCTTAATTTAAACTTTATCAACTTTAATTAACTCAATTATCAATCAAAATTTTAATATTTCATTTATATATGATTAATTTTATAATATATATATTTTTTAAATTTTATTTCTTCTTTTCTCTCTTCTAGAAGAGATTGCGCAATATATCTTTTATTTATTTTAGAAGAATAAAAAAAATATACAAATATACTATAATTATTCCTCACTTCTCGATTACATACAATATCAAATACATATATATTTCTTTCCATTATCGTTACAATTTTATTAAATTCTTGAACAATAATTCAAATATGTAAATTCTGAACTGATTCACGGTTCATTTGATCAGACACTAAACTAAACTTTCTATTTCTATAAACGGTGTATATTCACATTGTATTACTTATCCACTCCATACACCTGTCGAAATAACAGTCATAAAGATATAAAATACAAGTACAAGAGAAGTATCTTCTTCCTTTTTTTTTTCGAAGCTATAATCCAGTATCGAAAAAATAAAACGAAAATATCTCTCATACATGTGTATGTATATATACACGCGTGTTTCGAACGTGGTAGTTCAATTGCTCGTTAATGCATCGTACTCTGGTGACTCAGAGGATCGGACTTCACGGTCACACGCACCTACCCACTACTACGTAGCTCCAAGATAGCGAGCAGATTTTATTTTAAGGAGGACAGGTCTTTCTTCTCCCTAGGACTTGTTCCCTGTGTTCAAGAACGTTACGTGATGTTACTGTAAGAGTTTCCTCCTCGTTCGGTCGAAAAGTGTACGTACGTGTACACCGTGAATTCCAAGAGGACTGACCTTTCGTACTCCTTTATGCACACGAGGATGAAGTAACTGTACCTACGTGATTTTTATTTGTACCATGTTCACAATGGATCCTAACGCTATACATCACGTGTACGCGTATTCATCTTGAAAGCTGAATTCACATACGCGGCGGCTACCCGATTTCACGTCACTTTCGGCCACTTTTCTTCTTGACGAAGTAACTCTATGCGAAGTTTGCGCCAACACGATTCTTCTTTTATTTGCGAAACGCAGAAAGGAGAGTTAATTCCATGTGTGCATTGCGAATTTTTTGACAACGAGTATTCTTTAGGGTAAGTAGTGATAGACTAGTAGAAGGGAGAATTAATTTTATATATATATATATATATATTACAAATTATTTTTTAAAAACTAATATTCTTTAGGGTATTATTTTAACATATAAATTTTTGACGAGAAATTAATAGGGTGGTTGATCAGTTTTTTTTAATTTTAATATCGATAATGCAACAGTATCGACATTTTATATAAATGAAACGTACGAATTAAATATCTTGGCACGTACGGTTGTTGCCGAGGAGGAATACGTGAATTACAAACACGGACAACAGTTAAATTTCCTGTTCCGTGTAGATTATATCATACGCGTATTGAATTTCAAAGCTGACTTTTATTTTTAAAACGTGTATTACACGTAGTCTTGGTGATGTAATTACCGAAATATAAGCTGGCATGATTTGTATAATACACAACTCGGTCCCAACGATCTTCGCTTCTTCAAATTTCCTGGTATCTGAAAATAATTTTATCGTAAGTTAGAAATAGCAATATTCTGTTTGTTTCTTACTTACACGATGATTTTCTGAATAGCAGTATCTGATAGTAGTAGCTGTCAATCGTTGAAAATCAAATCCTGTAAACAAAAAGAAAAAAATAAAAATACATTATTCTTCGGTAACTAAATGCCAATTAATAGACAATTCGGTAACAATGTCAATTTCGAATATAGTATTGACTCTTTGAATAACAATTTATATCGTTCAATACATCATTTGGTCCTAACGAAGCTACATATCTGCCGTGTTGGCGTTGTGCCAGCAAACATTATCGAACGTGATTATAGCTGAAAAGCTGAAATTAACTCTCGGTGATGGTCGTAAGAAAAAAGAAAAAATTTGTTCACTTATTTCATAGAGAATAATTTTTTTCATAGAGAATAATTTTAAATGTAATTTAACGTTGAATATTTCTCTTTATATATATATATATTTTTATTAATTAATTTTAAATGTAATTTAACATTGAATATTTCTCTTTATTTGTATATATATATTTTTTTATTAATTAATTAAAAAAAGTGAGGAAGAAAAGAAAATAGTGATCGAATAAAAATATAGATCATTAGAAAGAATATTTCTGCAAAAAGAAATGAGACATCTTACGATTATATACTCTCGTCTCGGTAGTTGCACGACACAAAAAAATTCCATTCGAAAGAATCATGACACACATATCCGCTCGAAGTGACTCGTATCTCCCGAAGAACGCACAATTTTCATTGGATATCGGATCATTAAGCATCGACGACACGCTTACTCCGTCCAAAGCGCCAATTCCATATGCATCCGTATCGAGAATCTTCCTTTCTATTATACGATTTTTTTGCTATTATCCACTGGTAGTGGAACGTGATCCTCGCAATCGTGAAATCCAACTCGAAGACCTTGGTAACTCTTATATGGAATGCGAAGCGTAAGAAAGTATCCGAGAAATTCAATGATATTCACCTAGAGAAGAAACTCGTACCCGTGGGCGGAATATGAATGAGATGTCAAGGATGACCCGAAGAAGAAGAAGAAGAAGAAGAAGAAGAAGAAGAAATAAAAGAAGAAGAGGAAATAAAAAAAAAAAGATCTTTAAAGATCTTTCTTTACCCTGTCTAGGATTTCATTGAAATGGAATTGAATGAATTCAATACCCACGCCACTTCTCATTACGCAATACAGTTTGATAATTTATCACGAATGAAATGTACCTAACCTACCATGTGTACGTGCTCCCAGTGCCACGAACGTCCAATGACGATCCTTCTAGCGAGAAGAAGACCTTGGACGATTCTGTGAAAAAGGAGATTAAGGAATAATAAATGGAATATGAATTATTTGTATACATATATATATATTGTGCAAAGACAATTTACACCAAAAAAAAAAAAAAAAAAAGATTCGAATTCTCATATCTCAAACATCGATCCCTTTAAGAACAAAACTTTGGGTACAAAAGATGCTGCAATCTTCTTATCGACAGCTTTCTCTGAAACTCGAGGCTTGCATCGATCGATTCGATCGATCGGACGCAAAAGCGCGATCCCTTCAACGATATCGGCATCTCGTTTCAACGTAAGCACCTCCAATTAGTCGTCCTTATACCCGTGGCCGTATAATTCGTTTCTCATATTTCCCATTTATCCAGTTTCGCGAGCTTTTGTACGAGATTCGCGTATAGTGGTGAGCGCGCGTGTGTGTACAAGCTAAACAAAAAAGTGAAAGATGAACGTTACCAAAAAGAGCTCGTTGGTACACCAGAAGGAGTAGCTGCTGGTCCGGATGAAAAAAACGACGCCCTTTCTTCCAATGCATAAGCGTGCCTTCGGTACAGGTATTAACCTCCCTCTCGTTTCCCTTTCTCCTCTCTCTTTCTTTCTCTCTCTCTTTCTCTTTTTCTTCTCTCTTTCTCTCTCTCTATCGGTGTATGTATGCGCTCTCCTGGCTATAGTCATCGGATTCTCTTTTAGGGACCGTGCTAAGACTGCCAGATGAAAGTATATAACCGGTTCGCAGCTGCAGCCAGACTGGAGACTGGGCATCGGCCGGCAACCAACAACCACACACCATGCCACATCTCTCTGGGCACACACCATGGCGCCAGGGGCGGATTCACCATTCCAGTTGTGCACATACGTGCCCGTTTCGCATTTCGAAACTTTAATCCCATCGACCTCTCGAATCGATCGATTCAACCTCGTCCGAGCGAATCGGGATTATTTACGAGAATCTACGATTGTTTTTATTTATTTATTTATTTCTTTTTTTATTGAATTTGGATGATTTCGGCAAATGCTTTTCGAATTCGTCGATTTATGCCAGAAGATTGGCAAGATTTTTCTTAAATGAATATTTATTTTGGATAGAATTTGATGGATGGATCACGATGGGAGGAAAAATATCGTTAAATTTAGATTTTTCGTCGAAATATTTGTTGCACGGGTTATTATTATTGCGATACATGGAGAAGAAATTACGCGTGGCCAGGATCAGGAAGTGGGTTTTATAATTGGGATAGAGAGGAACGGTATAATTTTGTTATTCGAAATAAAAACTGTGCACGAAGAAGTAATTTCGCGGTTTTTTTTTTTTTTTTTTTATTTCTCGTTTTCCGCGATTTTTTCACTTGCTTGGAAAGCTTGGAATTCCGGACGTTCAATGATACCCAATAATCAATAATTAATAAGCGCGATAGTGGGTCAGCGAGCAGTGAATAATAAGCATATATTTTACACCTAAAATAACCACGTGCAACGTTCGAAGGTATTCTCATCAAGTAACTGTTTCTCGGAGCTATTCTTTCAAATTACAGGGTACACGCATAAGCACTTTACAAGTAGTGCAAAAACAGAAGCCTAATAATTGGTACTCGCGTGTCGAAAAAAAAAAAAAAAAGAAAAGAAAAAGAAAGAAAGAAAAAACCATAGGTTTTCGTATGCGCTTCGCTCACGATGGAAGATTTTATGGAAAATAGAAGGACGATGAAAGAAACGCCCTATTATTTTTAATTAATTCGAGTTCAGCCTCTGGGTTGGATATTATTAACCGATTGACTACTCTCCTGACTACCGAAGGGTAGCGGAATCGTGATGGAGGCGAAGAAAGAAAAAAGAAGAAGGAAAAGAAAAAGAAAAGGAAGGGAAGAGGATGGAAGAGAATGGCCGAAGGACATTTTGGACATAGTTCTCCGACTCCAAACTTCATGGACGTCGCGATAAACGTGTACAACGTTGTAAGCGATGAAGGACACGAGAATGCACGGTGGTTATCGTCGACACATTAGCATGCTCCCTTACGAAGATAATCGTCCGTGGTGCTTCTCGGCTCGTTATGTTTAATGGTCGATGTGAATTGAACGAGTTTGACCCACAATGATGATGGGACCAAGAGCAAAGATCGACGAAAGACCGTATTAGAAATAATCGTCGAATAATCGTCACTTTTCTTTTTTTTTTTTTTTTTTTTAGCTTTTAAATTTTTCTTCGATTTTCAATAGCTTGGAGTCGAAAGTACGTAAGCTCGAAATGGGAGATTATTTTGAATTTGGAGGAAATTTAAATAATTTATTTCTTCTTCTTGCAATACAGAATTGTAAGAATAAAAATAGGGGGAAAAGACACGAAATTCAATATTTGTCCGAGATATGATGATCTCGCATCTACTTGCAAAATTATTTATCGTGAAAATATTTTATTTTATTCTCTCTTCTCACTATTACACTTTTTTATTTCGTTATAAGAGATTAAGTCGTCAATCTTATCGGCACGTTAAGTATAAAAAGAAAGATATCGATGGAATGCGCGTTTAGTTCTGTTTATCTTGGACAGAAGTATCATAAGTATCATAATTTGCTAATTTTGTTTCGTACACGTGATATAAATTGCCATAAGATACTTGCGGTTTGGTACCAGGTCTGGTTAGGATTACACGAGTTCTCGAGTGAAAATTTTAAGGTTTCCTTAATATCTTTCGCGCCCAGGACAGATATTAAACTGATAAAGATATTATCATTATTAGGTTATAACGATATCGAACAATTTTGTAAAAAATTTTATCGATTATATGTTGTTCTATTTTGTGACATTTTAAATTATTCTCTTTGAAATCTCAATTACCATTGAACCATTTTATTTTCTTTTCTTTTTTCAGATTCTTAAGAAACTTTTGACAAACGTTAATATTTATTTACGTGACAATGTAGCAACGATTAATATTAATATAATGATGAGATTAAAGACACCTAATATTAAACTTCTTAATGTAAAAGAACGAGAGTCGTGTACGATCAATACTCGTTTATCTTCATTATCTCGTTTTTTTCAACATCATATTCATATATCACGTCGTACACAATCATCCATTTTGTCTTGGGAATTCATCTTTATAACATAACTTTATAATAAATAGAACAACGAATCATATTGGAAAGTTGAATATAATACAAAATACATCGAACGATAGATAGAAAACAGTTGGGGCATATACAAAAAAGATATCACTTGCCTTCGTCAAATTTACCCAACTCGACATCGATCTCTCATCTTTCCAAAATTATCTTCTCGTCGCTATTAATTGATTATTAAACGATTCCAACGGGACAGTGAACAGAGATTGGCGAAACAAAAAATTCGAGGAAAAATTTTCGACAAATTTCAAAGAATGCAAGCTCGAAACGAAAAAAGGAAAAAGAAATAGATAAAAAGAAAAGAGAAAAGATTCGCAATTCGTTAAATGTTGAGGATGATCGAGGCGAGGGCACCTCCTCAATTCAGGAAGCCCTCGATCCGAGCATGAGGGGCGACGCACAAACGAAAGGAACTACGTCAGGGGCATTCTCGGCGCAGCATGTGAGTCGCGGAGCAGAGAGGTGAGGAGGTAGTGTGTCGCCCAGGTGCCCGACCGGCCTTTGCCGAACTCACCTCCACCTCCTCTTCTCCATCCAGGCCTGCTTCTCTCCATTCTCTTCTCTCTCTCTCTCTCTCCCTCTCCTCTCTCTCTCTCTCTCTCTCTCTCTTCTCTCTCTTTTCCCCAGGACACACGCTCTCCTCCAAGCCGTCCGTTTCCTTCCTCGCTAGTCCGCCCAGAGTCGCTCCCTCTCTCTCCATCCACCGCGCCTCTTCCTAACCTCTCTCCACTCCCGAGCACCACCGGCCTCCGCTTTCCTCTTATCCGTGCCATTGGCCATTAGCGATTGCCGTCCACCGTATCATCAGGCCCCGCAGTAATGGGACCTCTTACGGACCTGCGGGCCCCAGTCGTTCGTCGCGCGCCTCCGTCGAGCCTTACTCCCCGCGCCCAACTCAGGCCTCTCTCTCTTCCTCTCCCTCTTCTTCCCCCCCTCTCTCTCTCTCTCTCTCTTTCTCTCTCTCTCTCCCCCCCTCGCCCACCTCCTCTTCGTTCGGCTACCACGTGATTTAGCGGGTTACGTCTAACCGCTCTCGACCTTTCGTCTGTCGGATCTACGTAGCCGATAACCCGGACACCGGCCAACGGAGAGGAGGTTCGCCGCGGAGGATCTACCCATAGGCCTGTACGAGGTTCGGCTCGTGCCTTCCGTGGCCCCCCGCGCCAACCTTCCTCGCAAACCGGGAGAGAGACCCACACTCCGCTCACCATTGCGGATTCATTGCGGTTCGATACCTGTGCTGCAAGTTTTTCTGCCCACCTCGTTTGTTCCCGGCTTGACAATGTTTTGCGGGTTGATCCGCTAGTGTGGCTGTGTACGACGCGCTGCGCTCCGCTTCTTACGATACACCCCGCCTGGTGTCGAGTTGATGGAAATTGTCATTCGAATTGTCTCTCGCTTTTCTTGCCACGAGCGGGACGATCGGGCCGCGATCGCGCCAAGTGTAATTCGCCCGAGTTGCGTTCTCCTTCTTCCCCTCCTCCTTGCGGCGAGGAACAGATTTTTCCTCGGATCGGAAATCGTCGCGCCGTTCAACCGTTCCATTTTTTTTTTTTTCCCCCCCTCGTTCGCCAGCTTCGTTTCGATCAGCCTCGATTTCTCTCGTTCGGTGTTCGCCCGATCTCGAGCTCGGACGCTTCGAGATCTTTTGTGCTCGAGCGGGTGTGGAGTGCCAGTGTGGAGAATTTTCGAGGAGAATTTTCGTGCAACGTTTTTGAATTTTTTTAGTGATCGGTTGGAAAGTATGGTATGAAAAGTGACGTATCAACCGTGATCTTTCCTTTCTTTCTTTATCGACAAATCGTCATTTCGTAATATTAATCGCGCGTGAAGAATCGTTTCGAGATATTTCCCTGATTTCACATGGAGATTGTTTCCCAATTTCTTTCACGCGAATTTTTAACGATTGGTTGGTGGAAATCGGTGAAATCTTTCGTTAATCGATCTCGAAGAATTTCGACCAGGCTGCCATCTGCTCCGTTTCGAATCTTTCTCGTCTTTTTCACGACAACGATCGATCCAGATCTTTCGCGATTCGAAATATTGGGCGTCGAGTCGATGACACGTAACGTTTCGAGAATTTTAAAGGAATCTTTTGGCCGTGTACAGGTAGAACTCTCGGCAACGGAACGTCTCGGGGCGTCCGTTTTCATGCAGATTTCTTCCCTCGATCAATCACACGGGTTGCCACGGGTCGGTCGTATTAGCGTGAGAGAATCCCGGGCTTCGATTTGCATAAACGCCGTAGGTACGCCGTAGAATTTCATTTATCGTCCCTTGTTAACGAGTTTGTAAAGTTACGTAAAACGCACACGCGTGTCCACGGTTAAACGAGGCTCCAACGATTTTTGCCGACGTTCGTTAATTGCTCGCATGATTGATAGGTACATCTGGTAATGTTAAAAGTTCAACTCGCCGTTTTCCTCCGAGAAAGTGAAATTGTTTGCTTGTTCCCATTCGATGTGCCCGATATATCCGTTTAATTTCATCCTGTCGAGTCTTGGTTATCAATTATAATCGTTTGAGAAGGATAAATTTGTTATAAATTATCCGTATCGAAAACAATTTATAATGTACGAAAGTATTAGAATTTTATGCGAGTCTAAAGTTCTTTCAAAGAATAGAAATATTTTTTTTTTTCATTACGAATCATCAATTATTTTTAATAATTATTTCAAGGAATCTAAACTTGTGTTCGTATAAATATCGGTTAAACAAAAAATTGGACCTGAAATGCAGCGATTCTGATTGATTTTTAAATTTGGACAGGCACGGTGAAGAACGGCCTTGAAAATTGAATAATTTGACCGGTTCGAAGGCATTCTTCGCTTGAAAACCGTTCCCTCTGTGAAAGTAGTTTCTAATATATGAAAAGGAAAAGATAGGATACAAATATCGTTTCGAATAACTGTAGTGTTGTGCCAAAAAATTTAATTTCTCTTCAATTTTCTTACACAAATGTTTTTATCTTACTTTTATTTATCATCGCTTGTTATTCACGCTTTGTTTTCAAATTGAATTTCTCTAACCTTTGTTGTAATTGTTACGATAATCGAGATTGTAAACGGATCGAATTGCTAAGTTACAACTAAATCTCTTTCACGCTCGTCTCTTTCTCAAGCTTGTTGTCGAATTTTGTTTACCATTCATTGCCTAGCGTGCAAAATATCTCGGTATACGTGAGCATTCTCCGTACTGCCTTAGGCTAGAAACGTGCCTCGATCATTTCGGCGTATCATTATATTCACACTTCATTTTTCAACTTGTATAATTTACACGTATATATTTTCAATCGTGGAGGATAATGATCGGGATCAATCGCATTACAGATCTCGTGAATATTGATTCAAAAAGTGGATTGATAATAAAAATGTGTGTGGAAAGTGGCGCGTGGAATAAAGAGGTGCGGTGAATCTGTGCGAGTAATTTTAAACATCGGTAGAAAAAGTGTACGAAGCTCGAACGACGATTAAGTGATACAGTGTTGTGCAATGCGTAAAGAAAAAGTTGTCAAACGTGCGTTCTCTTTGCGATTAACGTGACCAGCGTTTTTGTGAAACATACCGGAAACACTGGTAACCAGATGGGAAGTGATGTCTACCTATTATGGCAGAACCGTTCTCGAAGAGATTCGTCACAGCTAAGGTAAGATTCACAACTCTTTATTTTACTATTTCAGTTTTATTTTTTTTATTTTAACTTTAAGAATATTTTTTTAACCTTTCTTCACAAATTTGAAACAAAGACTCGATTCTAATACGATTTTCAGATATTATTTTACTCTCTGATTATCAAAATTTTGATTTAAGAATCAATTCTGAAATTATCTTCATAAGAATAGAGCAATTTTCAATTTTCTCCTCTTCACAAATTTCGATACGATTCTAATACGATTTTCAAATATTAATTTATTTTCTGATAAATTTAAGCAATCGATTCAACAGAAATTATTTTCATAAGAATAGCAACACTTTTTAATTTTCTTCTCTGCACAAATTTGAAACAAAGACTCGATACGATTCTAATAGGATTTTCAAATATTACTTTTCCTCTCTGATAATCAAAATTTAAAGAATCGATTCAATAGAAAATTAATTTCCTAGGAATAGAAGCACTTTTCACTTTTTTCCTCTTCACAAATTTGAAACAAAGATTCGATATGATTCTAATACGATTTTCAAATATTATTTTATTCTTTAATCAATCAAAATTTAAAGAATCGATTCAATAGAAAATTAATTTCCTAAGAATAGAAGCACTTTTCACTTTTTTCCTCTTCACAAATTTGAAACAAAGACTCGATTCGATTCTAATACGATTTTCAAATATTATTTTACTCTTTAATCAATCAAAATTTAAAGAATCGATTCAATAGAAAATTAATTTCCTAGGAATAGAAGCACTTTTCACTTTTTTCCTTTTCAAAAATATAAAACAAAGACTTGATACGATTCTAATAGAATTTTCAAATATTATTTTCCTCTCTGATAATCAAAATTTAAAGAATCGATTCAATAGAAAATTAATTTCCTAGGAATAGAAGCACTTTTCACTTTTTTACTCTTCACAAATTTGAAAGACTCGATATGATTCTAATACGATTTTCAAATATTATTTTACTCTTTAATCAATCAAAATTTAAAGAATCGATTCAATAGAAAATTAATTTCCTAGGAATAGAAGCACTTTTCACTTTTTTCCTCTTCACAAATTTGAAACAAAGACTCGATACGATTCTAATAGAATTTTCAAATATTATTTTATTCTTTAATCAATCAAAATTTAAAGAATCGATTCAAAAGAAATTAATTTCCTAAGAATAGGAGCATTTTTATATATTCGTCCTTTTCATTTCTTACAAATTTAAAACAAAGATCACGCGTTCCCTCGAAGTTTCAGCGACGATATCGTTCAACAAATATCGCTTTTATTGCCAATACAAATATTGTTTAAAAAAAAATATTAATTCACTCCCTTTCTCAAAATTTAATAAATCAATCCAACAGAAATAAATTTCCTACGAACGGAGTACCTTCCAACTCCCTCCCTGCCCCTCTCTTTAGAAATTTGAAACAAAGACTCGATATGCGCGGCAACGCTCGAACTCGATTTCCACATAGGAACCGCCGCCGGTACGATTTTCGTCCGCGATTTACAATTAAAAGGAACGGTCGCGAGACTACTTGACTTCGGGTTCGGGGTTACGAAATATCACGAATCTGGCATTGACGTATACCGAGCTTTTTAGTTGGCCACGGTTATACGTTCGAGGCCTTTTAAGTGCAGGTCCCACCGAGTATGTAATTTTCATGTACGATTCCCTCCTCCTCCTCTTCGCCTTCCCATCCATCGCCCTTTCTTCTTCTTTCGAATGGTCCGAGCGGAACGATCGAGAGTACATGCACGCCTCGTGCACATGCTCGTGCATTTACGCTTAAGTTTGCGCATTTATACGAAACAAGCGTGCACACACGCGTGCGTGCTCCACCACCGTCTGGAAATTCAATGGATCGGTACATCGCCGCCACTGGAGAGGTCTCCTTTCTTTCAAATATTTCTCCGTTTTCTTTTTTTTGTTCTTTTTTTTTTTTTTTTTCTCCCCCTGCGGAGATTAAACGGAATGAATAAATTTCGGGATTTCACCCGTAATTGGCCAAGTTAAACGTCTCGTGGAAATGGGCCTTCCTTTTCCTTCCTCGCCTTCCTCGTCTTATCGCGTTATCTGTAATTTGAAACGAACCTTCGAGATCGAACGTCGTTTATTGCATATCTCGATCAAATTGATCGCGTAATATTTTTCGTGTAAGAATTTTCATAGAGGGCCTTACGTTTTTTTTGTGAGGGCTTGTAAAGTAGAGATGGTCGTTCCACGTGATACGTTAGAGAAGATTAAGATCCCGCGACACGGGTGAATGATACGTAAATAAATTGGACGAAGTTTATCGAAAGGATATTTTTTTTTTTTTTTTTTTTTGGAGATTTTGATCATACGCGAAATTTAATATTTTATTACTTTATCATTCGTCTTTTTCTTAAAGTGCAAAATTATTCTTTCTGAAATTATAAATACTTTATCATATTCACGTTTAATATCATAATATTTATCGAGTTTACAAATATGTTTCAAGTTTTGCTGAATATCTTGTTGAACGAGCTACGTTCCTTCCAGTTCCTTATTTCGAAAAGGAACGACACGCGTTTATTTAATTTCTCGGTTGCATGCGATCCATTTGCGTGCAAACCGCAGTTACACTTAGGGAGGATCACCGATGGTTAAAGCGGTATGGGATTAACCGTTAAGTGCAATCGGCAATCGCAACGGTTTTCGATATCTCATTTCAAGCAACGATGCACTTTTCGATGCCGGTTTAATTTTTGCGCAACGCGATCGCACACCGCCTTTCACCACGATTAAAAACTCGAACTTTTTTCAGAAAAAAAAAAAAAAAAAACACGTTTAAAATTCAACTTGTGCAAGTTAGAAAAGATGAAGAAGAAAGGAGAGACAATATTTTCGTAATGTAGCAAAGTTTAACGCGTTAAGATTAGAAAAAAAAAAAAAAGAAAAAAATATGTAACGCGTAATAAATCTTCGCTCCCTTACTCAACTGCAACGTAACGATAACATATCTTTTCGACAACCGATCAATTTGAAATCGAAAACTAAAAAAATGTTGCGACGCGTAACGTTCCATCGTTCCTCGAAGTCATTGACTTCGACTTCCTCATACTCTTCGCGAAAGCTCTTCTTCCCTCGCCCACACGGGTGTACCGCGTGCGTGCGAATAAGGATCTCGTTCCCCTATATTTTTTACTTGATGCCGTAAAACTTCAACTTCCTAGCGGGAAGATTAATAACGAGAAGTATCCTCTCTCCTCTCCACGGATTTAAGTTAGTTTATCTCGAGGTGTGTATACGTAACGATAACCGCGGGGTCGGACGTTTTGCAAGTTTTACGAATAAATTCTTCGATAGCTTTCTAATTAATATCTCTGGTTGTAAGTACGTGGAAGACGAGTGACGATCGATGAAAATAAATAAGCACCGGAATATCCGGTTTACGGTTTATTCAAAACTTATTTATTCGAAGCCACTGAAATCGATAGAATTCACAAGTATTTAAGTATTTAAAGTATAAATTTTTTTTTTTTTTTTTGTTAAAGAGAAAGGAAGATTGGAGAAGAGAGAAAAGTAAACAGCTTTTGATTATCGAAGCTTTCCTGGAATATGAATGAAGTTTTCGTAAAAATATATTATATATCACTGTTTCCAGAATTACGGTTTCCCAGAATTTAGCAGTTTACTCACTTTCGTGTGATGAACTATCTACTATGTTTAAAAAAATATAATGGATTTGTAAATTAATACGATAGAAATCGATCAGGATAAAGACGAATCGAACAGTTTTGAAATATTATTTTCTTTTTTTTTTTTTTTTTCAACATTATTCACATTATCCGTATTTGCGAACAAGTCAAAATATTCAAAGAAATGATTACTAAGAAAATAATAATATTTTACTTACGTTGATTTACTTAGTTTAAAAAATTTCAGAAAATTTTTCTACTTCGTCTCTCTCAATGATTTTCTTTACGACGAACCAACAATCTTATTCAACTTCGAGCACGCATTCTTATTATTTATCTTATCCCTTTTATTTCCACATCTCTCCCATAATTTATTTTTCAATTTTACAATTTACAAGGAGGGATCGTAAATATCCCTTGTAATTACTCGAATGCAAATCTGACCTCTCGTTATACGTTCGCGAATTTTGTATTCGAAAATTTGTACAAAATCGAACATATTTCACGAGGGCAAGTTGGTATGCCCTCGCGCGTCCAGACACGACATCGGCCAAAGCCGATATTCTGTCTTTTTTCGGGACATAAAAATTCTTCTTACGCCGCAACCTCTTCGCCCATCGCTTCCCCGAGCTTCAAAGGCTGGATGCGCGGTAAATCTCGTTGCATGCAGCAGCATGCAGGGGAATAATTGTAATTGATTTCACCGTGTCTAAGTGTTAAACGAGAATAGATGCACACGCGGCGTGGATTTTATACCGCGCGATTTCATCTTTCGCAAAGTTTCAACGAAACGTACCTATCCATTCTTCTCTAAACTCGTTCCTCCCATTTTCCTCCCCTCGAAATTCTTCCACGTAAAGGAAATTTCTATCGATGGCTATCCTTGTTAACGTTTACCTCCACGTCTCTGCTTGTAATCAAATTTTTAATCAAAGATCGTTGATTTCGATCGGGAAATTATTTATACTTCGTAATCTTCCCATTTCTCGGGTTCCTGATTTCTGAAAAAATTATTTAATTCTCAATACCTACATCTTTGAATTCTCTTTGACAGAGGTTACTCATAAGAGACGAGCAATTCGCAATTTTTATGAGATTTATTATTGTTCTGTCGAGGAGAAAAATTGGGGGGAATCAAGGTGTTGCTGGAGAAACGGAATGATTCGTTCGGCTATGGAATGTAGAGACGAACGTTGGGAATATTTTTTAACAGGGCTTTATTCACTTTATTCTATGGTAGATTAAAGATCGAGCGTGAACTATAGGAAATTGATGTTGAAAGGCACGATACTCGGGCTTGGTTGGGATGCTTATATTCATATTTATTACGCGGACAAGGTTAGCTTCGTTACATAGGAATTTATCGGCGAGAGAATGAAGTTGTGGCGTGGAAGAAATGATCTAACTCGATTGTAGAACCTTTAATACGGCATGCATGATGTTTATTATAATTGGAAGGCTGGTTTTTTTTTTTTTTTTTTTTTTTATTTCCAACGATGATTCCTTTTATCTAACGAAAATGTAACTTGAACGTTATTGCGATTTAACGGCACGTTCAACGTTTAGATTTTCAATGCAACAATTTGCATAGGTTACACGCTAACTTAATCTTGCACGGTGATCGAAACGTTTCATTTGATCGGTTGTACAAAATATATTAGGCTGATTAATCCAGCCTGGCGTGTAGTACAAGTGTAAACAAATTTTCGACAATTAATATTTCATCGTTTATCGAAATTCAAAGATACAACGTATATTTTACAAGTGTGTTTTATATCGTATTACAAGGTTGCAACGTTGTAAGTTTTGTTTTTCATTATCAAAAATTGAATGTTGCATGCATAAGTAATAACATGCTGTATCAGCAACACGTTGAACCAGTTCAATGATTAATAAAAGTGCGCGTAACACGTGCAATTTGATTAATTTTCCATTAATGTAAATCGTTTCCACGTGATATCGATACACGAGCCTTGGTGTACTCGCGATAAAGTGTTGTTTTTTTCTCTCTCTCTCTTTCTCTTCTTAAAATTTAATTTAATCCAACATTTTTTTCAACGTTGGCCATGCTCTTTTGACTCGGAATTGGATAAAGCAATTTTGTAAAATTTTATCATCGCTGCGACCATTGTTGCGTTTATACTCCTCGCCAAGGAGGAGTATTCCAGCCATTATTCCAGTAATTCCCGACATACGGAATGCACATTGTTCTTGTACAATGTCCGCGTAATTTAACACTCCTCGATGAGCATCGTTGAGAATAAAGGCCGGTCTCGAACCATTCAACTATTTCAGTTACGCAAATGTTCTTTTTTCCCCTTCTGCTTTCTCCTATTGTTCCGACCAAGGCAATTTTTACTTTCCATTCCAGCTTCTCTCGTAATACGGTATACGTATTACCGCCAAATTTGAAGTTGTGCTCCAAGCTCATCGATCAAACTCACCGATACTCGTCTTTTTCAACAATTTCTCCGTATGAAATTGAAATTAAATGGAAAATACAAGATTACACTTTCGTCGAGTTAAATATAAAATTGAATAACTATAAATTGTCAAATTTGAAATTATGTTCCAAGCTAAAAGTCATTGATATTTATCTTTTTCAACAATTTCTCCGAATGTAATTGAAATTAAACGGAAAATACAAGATTACACTTTCGTCGAGTTAAATATAAAATTAAGTAACGATACTACCAAATTTAAAATTGTGCTCCAAACTCCAAGCTAAAAATCATCGATATTCGTCTTTTTCAATAATTCTGCGAATGAAATTGAAATTAAACGGAAAATACAAGATTACACTTTCGTCGAGTTAAATACAAAATTAAATAACAATAAATTATCAAATTTGAAATTATGTTCCAAGCTCACCGATATTCATCTTTTTCAACAATTTCTCCAAATGAAATTGAAATTAAACGGAAAATACAAGATTACACTTTCATCGAGTTAAATATAAAATTGAATAACAATATTACGAAATTTGAAATTGTACTCCAAGCTCCAAGCTAAAAGTCATCTTTTTCAACAATTTCTCCAAATGAAATTGAAATTAAACGGAAAATACAAGATTACTAAATATAAAATTGAATAACGATACGAGAAACGATAAATTATTATTTAAACGTCACGATAGATTGGATAGATCATTCGTAGCGAATGAAAAAAAGTAACGAGTTATGTAAGTTACATCGAGTACGGATGATCGAGCGTTCCCTGTAATAAAATTGATGATAGTAATATATTTCAAAGTGACAAAATGAGATTGAATAATGGAAAAAACGAAGATTACGATGATTTAAAGACTGCAAATGAAACATGGTCGGTTATTGTTACATTTTGTTACCTCGTAACCGATATAAGTACATCCATCTTACCGCATCTTTGCGGTTTCTTATGAGCACGCATATTAGAAATCGATCAAGCTTCTGCGTACCGGGTGTCGTGCAAGTCACCTACTTTACGATATATTATTCAATTTTAACGAATAACGAAATAAATATATATACACATATAATTTTGAAAATACACATATATACTTTAACTTTATTCACAATATTATACAAACTATTTACAAATTCTCTGTTTAAAAATAAGAATACTTTTACTTATTTATAATAATATCCAATTCGATTCGTTAAAACGAAAATTTAGCCGATCTAGGAGGAATCGAATCCAACAGAGATCTCCTCCTCCAAAAAAAGAAGAGAGAAGATTATTTTCCTCTTTCAAATCCTGCCTCAAAACCAAACCTGAATCGCAAGGTCGAAGAATCGCAATCGAATCGAGCGACCTCCTCTTTCGAAAAGAAGGAAAAAAGAAAAATGAAGAAGAGTGATAAAAACGAAGCAGACGAAAAAGAAAAAGAAAAAAAATGGAGAGAAAAAAAACGAGATCCTCGCAGGACGCGTCCATTGAGAAATTTTCCTATTCGAATGGTATCGGTTAGCGAGGAGCGAGGAGAGGCGCGGTGGGAGTAAAAGGGGCCCAGGGGCCAGGAAAGTAGGATGATTGAGGCGGCGGTGGTGGGAGTGCACGGGAGGCTGGACGGGGACGACCTTGCTGCGTGTGTGTGCCGTGTGTGCGAGCGGCTGACACACGGGGACTCTTCGACTCTCGAGGCAACACGGTGTGGACCCGTCCACTGTCCCCATAGTACAGAGGCAGGCGGCCCTGCGCGCAACCACCGGCCCGATCTCTGCCCTGCCGCCAGTGTCTTATTACGCACGTTGCGCCACTTACCAGCACGCGAGATCGCGTGCACACGCGTCCACCGATCGATAACGCGGCTTTCGACCGCGGGGTGAATCGCGACCCGCCATTTTTCCCCGATCGATTTCGATCCTGGATGTGAATGGGTGAACGCTCGAAGGTCGTCCCTCGATGCTGCTCGAGAAATCAAGGGGGCCCCGGGCTGTGCATGTGTTCACGTGGAAAGCGGATTTGTCGTTTCGTCCCTCTTCTGGAAACGGTGCAGGAAGAGGAGGAGGAGGACGACACGCGTGTTCGTGATCACGTTCCCGCTCGTGCTGCTACCGCTATCACTCGTGCTTCTAATAAATCGTTTGTCGTACGGGGAAGAAGGTATCGATCGCGTTCGATGAATGGAAATCGGTCTCGTTTCGTTGGTGGTGCGTGGTGGATTGAAAACGAAACATCGTGGTTCGCCTCCTTCTTTTTCGAGTGAAAAAAGAAAAAAAATAAATAAATAAAAGCGAATCAAACGAACTTACGATTGTTGATAACCGACGTGATTAAGCGGATTTAATGAAAGAGCGGAAGGATATTTTTTTTCTTTTTTTTTTTCTTTTTCTTTTTTTTTTTTCTCTCTCTCTCTCTTTCTTTTCTTTCCTTTTTCGTGTTCGTCGGGCGACGTCGATGAAAGGCATCATTATGCAAATGGCATCGCAAGATTGACGGACGGGGTTGGCTTCCTCGACAATGCATGCGTGCCCGGGTATTTCTGGATGAGTAGACAATTAAATGACGTTCGCGGACACTTAATGAAAGGATTGGTTGATCTTGATTAATGGTGCTAGAATTAAGTGTGTGTGTGTGTGTGTGCGCGCGTGTGCGCGCGCGCGCGCTCGCGCGTGTAACATGATCGACGGCAGATTCCTTTATTCGGTTAAGTGATAAAATATATCATTACGCGCGCTATGACAAAAGTGACAGTTCGCCGTTGTTTGTGCAGATCCGTGCTTTCCAAGGTTTCTTAATAAGTGAACAGTTACAAAAACCTTATTGACGAATCTTCGAAGAAGTAATTATTTCATTCGTATAATTAATCGTGACAATTTGCGTGATAATTTGCGATTCTCTTTCGTCTGTTCGAGATTCGTGATTAATAGAAAATAAATAGAATAAAGTAGGTATTTCTTCTGAGAAGGATATTGATGAAATTTTCAAAATTGAATGATATCGATTATTTTCGTTTTTTTTTGTTTTTTTTTGTATAGTGACAGTGTATTAAAGGTAATCAAGTAAAAAGTAATCAAGTCGATCAAGGATAAAATGTCCACGTCCAATGGTAACTTTTTCACGACAAATGTTGGAAATGTTACACTAACTACTTATAATTTGCTATGAAAGTGTCTTCTTACTTGAATATACATCGTTGACATGTGACACACCTTCTTTCTTCGCTTTCGTAGCTTCGAAAGTGAAATTGACGGTGTTTGATTATCGTACAATCAGTCGAAACAAGTTTTAGTAAAAAAAAAAAAGAAAAAGTGAATATCTTACATTCTCGAACAATCGTTGCCACAGATATTAATGGCCAATCAATTATAAGAAGTACGTTGATAAGAAGAATATAAGTCTCGTAAAAATATATGATTCCGGTGAATCTTATATAAAGGGAAGATTCATGCACGGTGATAAACGTCCAAGCTGAAAAAAATTGAAAAGCAATTAATTCAAAAGCGTTAAAATCAATTAACGATAAAGTTTATTTAGAAACAATTATTTTGTGTGATAATTTCAACGATTTATTAAATTAATATATATATATATATATACATCTCTCTCAAAAAGTAAGAGAGCAACGATAAATTAAAAATCCAATATTATAGATCAAAATCACGATAATCGATGATTCGTCGGGGATAAATTTTGATATACACGTTGAATCGTGCACGCAAAATTTTCGACGGGACAATCGAAATTGCATCCCTCGTGAGAAATATAAAATAGAATCGGAGTTATTATTAACTAATCGTGTTTGAATTAAACGATGGACGTAATTAATGCCATAATCCAATGTGACTCGTATAAAGCTATATACTTAATTAAATGAATGATAATTAATTAAAACCCTGTCAAGTATTCAAGTGATCAAACGAGTATCGACCAATTAAAACGCGATCTCGCGAATATTTATACGCGAAATTGTATGATTTGTATCTCTCTCTCGTTCAAAAATCATCCCTTCGCGATTATACCCGATGATATAATAAAGATTTACTTCTCTTTCTCTTTTATTTATACCTTTCGCTACGTCAATCAATCATTCGGCACGAGGAAAATATTTCCTATTTTAATTAATTTTCTCAAGCCTACGACAATTTGCCATTCTTTCATAAATAAATCATTCTTCGTATCTATTCCCTTCTTCTATTTCGACCCTCGAATTATCGCAATCGATCGATCGCAAATATAAAAATTCACAGAAATTAAAAAAAATATCACGAAAAATAAATTCACTTTCTACAATAATTTGCCATTTGCCAATTCTTCCATAAACCAATCATTCTTCTGTTCTCTTTCTTTGTTTCGATTCGAATTATCGATCGATCGCAAATATAAAAATTCACGGAAATTAAAAAAAATATCACGAAAAATAAATTCACTTTCTGCAATAATTTGCCATTTGCCAATTCTTCCATAAACCAATCATTCTTCTGTTCTCTTTCTTTGTTTCGATTCGAATTATCGATCGATCGCAAATATAAAAATTTATCCGAAAAAAAAAAAATATCACGAAAAACAAAAACGACAAAGATCTCGATCGATGATCGATGATCGAAAGGTGCGATCTCATTGATGCACTCGCTAATATCTTCTCGGTTGCAAAATGTATCGGGATCGGCTCGAATGCTGTTCACGTTTTGCACAACGTCGTCCCGGCCATCCCGCGTCGAGATTCTTCGTCACGACTCCCAAGACTCGGAACACGAAAATGTCAACAGTTGCAACGTGACCGAGTTCGGTAAGCGAGATGAAGGCACCGGCCAACGTGTTGCCGGGGATCGCAATTTCACCTGTGTGATAACGTAACAAACGGAATCGGCCACGAGGAGAAGGTGTTTTTCTTTTTCTTCTTTTTGTCCCGATACCACATCTACCGTGAGCAATTTGGACCGTGTCGGCCCATTTTCGAACCGTGATTCATTGCTTCGCTCCCTTCCTCGCCTCTGATGCAATCCGTGCCAACCTTTCTATCTCCATATTATACTCTTAATCATTGCCTCGAGTGGAACGGTCGAAAGATTAAGAATCGTGATACCGTTCGATTTTTGATATCTTAATTAGCCCTTAAACACGTGGCAAATATTTAACGTCAATGTACAATTTATTACATTTTGAGACGCGTATACGTTACGAGGTATAATTGCGCCAGCAATTGGATTTTTATCGAGAGCTAATCATAAACATTTCAAAAAGTTTTCGAATATTTAGAGATAATTGTGATAATTATCAAATGTAATAAAAATTTCACGAATCTGTAATTCGAGAGCGGAGTATATAAATTTTCTCGAGAAACGATCTCTCTCTCTCTCTCTCTCTCTTTCTCTCTTTTCTCTCTTTCTCTCTGCGGAATAAAAAAGATCGATTTCGATATTTCGATATTTCGCGTTTAAGGGCCAACTCGAAGGAGAGCGTAAACGATAAATTTTGCAACGCGAGCTCATTTATTTCCTCGATTCGACCACTCACACCCAACTTAACCGGAATCGATTAATTGAAAATAGATTAGCGGCGACACTCGATGTTTTCAAAGTATCTGGGATAAGTGAGCCGCGGCTGTTCACTTGACCACGTATCCACGGCCCACTTGCGAAACGCTTCAACGCGTTTCTTGAAAACTAGTTTTCGTGGTCACCGGGGAGAGGGGGGAGGGGATTAATGACACGAAAGTGAGCCGCGTATGTGGCGTGCGCGGCGTAGAACCGGCGTGGATACAGAGCGTGTTTAGACGAAAGTGACAGTGATTAGTGATCACGGTGCATACCGCGCAGCGAACCGCCTGCCGACCACAGCCGACTACTCCCTCGTTATCTGTCCGCGAAATTGAACGAATCGTTGTGCAAAAGTGTCCGGTGAAAGTGTCTGGTGCCGTCTCCTCTCTCGTTGCTCCATCGTTTAAAGTGCGTTTTTCGTGACTCTTTTTAAGACGCAAGAGAAAGAAAAGTGTGAACCAGTGTTCCTGCTGTTCGATTATTCGATCGCAGCAATCGGTTTGTGTTTAAAAAGTTTTTAAAAAGTGATGATCGATGTGCAAGTGTAGGATTTATTTATTTTTTTTTTTTAATTCCTTCGAGGAATTATCAATATTTTTAGAAAGATTGTACCTATTTGTATTTCTACATCCCCTCGTCGATTCGTGGATTCAATGTTACCATGGTAACAGTTTTATCTAGGAACGGTAAACAATTCCACGATCGAAGCGTAAAATACATCGCGTGTTAGAGATTTCTAATTTAAAAGATGGTTAAAATTCCATCGACGAGGGAACTTCGATCGATAGATTGAACAATTAAAAAATTGACGAGTGTGCGATAGACTGTTGCTACTTTTTTTTTTTTTTTTTTTTTTTTTTTTTTTACTCGAGTAACGATGAGAGAGCGAGGAAAGGACGATTACTTGCCCACGTCACGCCTTCAGAGACAGGGGGTTGATCGGTGGCGAACGAGACGGCGAGCAATTAACGAAATAAAACGCAATTAAAAACGGCGAATAGAATAATCGAGGACATCCATGGGTGGAAAGGAGGAGGAGGAGGCAGGGGACGTAGCTGTCAAGATGCCCGAGGCCACTCTGAAAATATTCAACGGTGTACAGGTAGGCCTACACCACTACGCCTCCACCTTTTGTTCCCAATCGAATCGGGGAGGGGGAGGGATCGCGCGTGAATTTTTAGGCTGCATTCGAAAAAAATCGGTGTGTATTCTTGCTCTCAATTAAACTCGATTCGAGGAGTGTCGGTCGGTCGGTTCGTTCGTTCGTTCGTTCGTTCGTTCGTTTTCACGCTGTTATCCTCTCCCCGGAAGAGCGCGAGGAAGGGGAGGCGAGGGAATTTATTATCTCGTTGAATTATTAGGTAAACGTACAGGGCCACTCTTAAGGGCGTGTTAAACGAGGAATATAAATCGTAGCCGAAATTGTGGCCGTTTTGATTTATGATTTTCTTATTACGTATAGTTACGATCTTTGGCAAAGGCTACCTGTTTTTAAACTGCTGTGCTCAGATTAAAGTTAATACTGCAAGTATTACTTGGTTTATTTTTCGATGGGATGTTTCGACGATTTTTTTTTTTTTCTTTTTTCTTTTTTCAGAGTGATGGAATAAAGAAATTCGTTGGAGGGATTAACGCGAATAATTTAAATTTGGAATTTTAATATTATGGAGAGATGGAAATATTATTGAACTGATATTCGTTCATGAATTTCGTTAGAAGAAATTGAAATGATAAGGAAGGACAGGATAGAAGCGTACGGCGTTTAGGAATCTAAAGGACATACATGATTCATAATGTGCGATACGTAGATATCCCGAGTATGCCATAACTCACATACTACAATCTTTTTTTGCGTACTATAGCAACTTCTATCGTACACTTCCTTTTTCCATTCATAATTTCTTTCCTTCTCTTTCTTATCTCTATCTAACAGTGTCTGCATATATCCCTATTTACCTCTTTTTTTTTTCTTCGCTATCTATCTACTTCATACCGTCATTGTTTCTATTTTTTTTTTTTTTTTTTTTTTTTTTAATATCCAACTACATCTATTTGTCAAAGTTATATATAGAACCTATCACAAGCTGAAAGAAAATTGCCTATAAATCTATGGCAACCCTTAAGGCTGTTGTACTTAGGACATACATCGGTATATACATTGATTAATGATTAAATCCTTTCCAATAGTTTTTAATAAATGTTCTATGAAATATCGCGTTACAATATTCGTATTACAAATACGCGATATAAGGACTTTTTCCTCTTCTTCTTCTTCTTCTTCTTCTTCTTAAAAATTGGTTATTTTTATCGTTGAAACGTAATGTGTAATTACGCGTGTATAGAATAATTTATAGCATAAATACTATGAGGTAAATTTTTCGATATGATAAAGATTATGACACGCGAAATATAGTATAACGAGCTCTAGCTGCAGAGAGCAATTTACCGCGATAAAGTTAAAGCAAGGGTAATAAATCTTCTCGTAGCCTATAATTAAACCATTCCATTTTATTTTCTCTTGCAATTGGAAATTTCTCTTCTATCGATTTTAGAAATTAAATTATTTTTAATTTATAAGAAATATCGATCGAAAGGAATTTTTTTTAAACGCGTTTTTTTTTTCTCTCTTTTTAAAGTAGTTTGCACACCGCATTGTGCGATCTTTGATTGTTCGATCAAGATGAAAAAAGAAAAAATTGTCTATTTTAAATTATTTTTAATCATTAGTACAATTACTGCGTATTGAAATGAAATGATTTTCAGGGTGGGCATAAAATTTGTCGGCAATTCAAACGTAAAGCCTATTTTCATCCACGATTCAAGCGCTGCATCTTCATTACACGCATAAAGAAAATAACTTTACGTTACTTGATACGCGGCTGCGTATCTTATTGACAATCGCCTTTCATTGCCTGTAGTAAAACACGTAATAAATCAGTAGTATGACGAATCGGTTAATAACTGAAAATATCTCCGTAAAAATTCTCAATGAGTATGTGTATTCCCTGTACACTCAGGGAAACAGGAGAAAGGAAAAGTATGATAATTTTTAAGAGGAAAGTAAACAGATTCCGTTGCGATGTTCCAGTTGCCACGCCGTTGTAACCCCTTCATCGTATAATTGGCCGTATCGTAGGAAAAGAGTGATTGTTGTTGTTGTCTTCCTAGGAAAGGAGGGGGGAGAGAGGGCTCATAATTTGAAGAGAAGATATCGAGACAAAGAAGTGAGCTCACCACTTAATAATTCCAGTCGTATCATCATTATCTCAACTTTGATTGCCACAATAAGAATGCCGCCCCTGATTTATCACGATTAATCTTTGTTTGGTACCAAGAACAGATCTTCTTTATCTTTCTTCAGAAGCAATTATATTCGTAGAAAATTAGAATCGAATCTTAGAATTACATAGAGAGATCAGTTTCGAAAAATTAATCGAAATCGTATAATCTATGTTAATTATAAATGATTAAAAAAAAAAAATATAAGAAAATTATGAACTGTCTGCGAACTTAGTCAATATTTAATATTTATTTCTTGATCATCTTATTTCATTTTTTTTTTCTGTATAAAATTATAGCTCTCGTGCTCCAATGTCAAAATTTGTCAAAAAATATCAGCGAAAGGAAACCATCTCTTCACATCGAATAGGACAACTATTCTGCGCTTGACGGATATAAAAATATATCTAAAATATTTCTGGTCTAATCGTAACAACTGTTCTCGATTCAATGAGACTAAATAAAAATCGTATCGAAGAAAATATCGGATTCCACGATTGCCAAGGATCGTTTCTCGACTTATCACAGGTGGCTCGCCACGTTCGACCAACCGCTTAAATGCAACTCCAAAAAAAACCACCTGCGGTTTCGATGCGACCGTTTCTTCGTTGTAAAAACTTTTATTAATAAGAAATGTGTATACTCGGAATGAATGCGCAAGCATGAATACGAACGATTTTCAATTTTCAAACCTTCTCCATTATTTTTCAATCATTAAACGAATTTTTACAAACAAAGAATATAAAAGACAACAAATTTAACTACAATTTTTTTCAAAATTATTCGCGGATGGAATAAATTTCTATTTCGAAAATTCTGTATCGTATTTTTCTAATTTTCAATCTTTTCAACCTCGAGATTATATCCGTTAATTATTTTCCTCCCTTTCATCGAAAAATTCTCTCGATACGTTTTCAATATTCAGTCACTATTCAATGACTATGTGAAACACGCGTTGCAGGGCTAATATAATACATGATTTCCTATATATTCTGATACAAGCCTGTGTGTTGCACGCTCGTATCGAGCATGATTATTATTATTATTATTATTATTATTATTATTATTATTATTATTATTATTATTATTTGTACATCGAACGCGTATCGTCCGATGTTGCACGAAATTTTCAGAGATCCTTTCCACTGTGTGCGTGTGTATTGAAGAGGGAGGGGGGGGGGCATAATATTTCTGGAAAATCCCTGTGATTCCGAGAGGAGATCCTCCCGGAGAGAAGTTCGATTCGAAACAACAATGAGAATCATCCGGGAGGATTAAAGCGGGGATTATTTTCCGGCACGAGAGTATCTGAATCGAAACGTACCTGTGTACGGAGAAAAGATTTTTCAGACATGATGGGGACGTGAATTATAATATGGATTGCACGCGTTACAATTAAATCCGCCAACCGCGTAATTCTTGTAATTTTAAGTGCAACGATTCCTCCATCTGTGTTGTGTTCAAATATTTTTTTTTTTACATCATTCGATGATTCCACGTTTCAGTCGAGATAATAAGTACATCGAAAAAGTATTAATTCGTTTCCATCATTTTATTAACAGATTTATCTTTACACACAAAAATATTTACGAACGATATTATATTTTAGATTAAATTTCGACCGAATTTATTGTCAATAGAACAATATTGAGGCGAAAAGTATTTATTATTACGTTTACGAGTATCGTGTTTTGTTTTGATCGTTTTTGTTTTTAACGAGAACGGAAATTAACAATTCCGTTTTTATGTTCATCGGATTATTTTATTCGAATTGAGACGCGAAAAGTGGTTTTTTATCGCGTTTATCGCGTATCGGATAAAAATTAATTTTTTTCAATTATTCTTTTATTGTTTATTTTTTTCACTCCGATATATAAATATTTGTAATATTAGGAAAGGATGTGACGATATATAAAAACGACACGTATATTATCGAGAACAAACAATATAGATAACGTAATTGCATTTAAGTATCGTTCTATATTGCGTTCTTGGAATTTAGCCCTTCGGGTGGTTTTATTTATTGTCCTTATAAGGAGGGTCGCTATTTTTATCGACCATATAATCATCCGACGACGTGTTTGGCCAAGGAAGAGGGATCGCTTACGAGGAGGAAACGCGAAATTGTTTGGAACTTTTCCGGTGTTCCGACCCTCATGTTTTCCTCGTTAATTCGACCTCTTAAATCCTCGCCAAATTCGAAGATATATTTGGCAGAAATTGGGCAGAAAGTACTTCTCGTGGGTATTCAAGTTTTGACGACTATTGATCTCTTATTTTTCAATACATCAGTGTTATTGTATTATTACATTTGCGAACTGTAGTTTGCAAATTTATCGTGTTAAAATTACTCTATATATATATATATATATATATGTATTTTTATTATCGAATATGCACTGCACAAATCAAAGGCCATTGTTTCTTTTTTGGATTTAATAACAATTTTGGAAATAGTTTTCTGAAACGAGTTACAAAAATTTCCTTCTTTCGATATTTTATCATCAATGTTATCACGATTCCTTTCTTTTTTTACTATCAAAATCATAGCTTTTTCTCAATGTTACTTTCATTTTTTTTTTTTTTTTTTTGAAAATCATAGAAAGTAAAAAAAATGGTCCAACACGGTTTCTTCCTTAAGCCAAAAGTTTCCTCGAGATAATTTTGAATTAAATTATTCGTATTTCCCCATTTACCACGAAAGTACTTTCAGTTTGTTCTGAACGTAGTGAACGCCAGCCACCGAAACACCATTCTCGAAACTCGGTAATTAGATCATCCATGGAGCGTCAACTATTTCGCTGAAACGTTGCAGTTTCAAGCAAATTCGTGGCGTACAATTGACCCTTGTGTATCATTCCCGAGGAACTGGCCCAACAATTCGGACACCTATCGACTACCTTTAGCCAGGGGAATCAAATACTGTATAATTCCGTAGCCTTAGTCCTCGAACCAAGTTCCTATTCCACTTTAGAATTCAATCGGTTGCAACACCGTGGTGTCATGATGATAGTAGTCAAAGCTTACTAATTTACCAAATTAATATTAGAAATGCTACTATTAATCGACATAACAGCATGAAACACACAAAGCCATATTTCGCTAACTTGGATTTCTCAAAGTGCTATTGATTTTTTTTATAGATAATCAGTAACACGAAATATAAAATATTATATCATTAATATTCTTCTAGTGACATGAATTTGAACTGAATTCAGAAAGGAATAATTTATTCGTCTTATTAATTTTATTCGATAAAAATTATCCAATTAAAATTCGTCTTTTATTTTAATATATTGTTGAATTGAATAACGAAAGAATAACATCGAGTTAGTATCTTTAATGTATAACAATATATAACATTTATTATAATCCTAAATGATGTTTTCGTAATTTTAAAGAAAACTCGTGTAAACACAATGCTGAAGGTAACATTTTTCTCGTTACAGTACATGGGTTCGTTTCCTGTGGCAATTCCCGACATTGCCAGCCGTGCTGAGTACGTGCGCTCCCAGTTGGAGACTCTCAGAGTGAGTACCCTTTCGGACAAAAATTTTCTGAAAATTTTTTGCGAAACGTGTGATAGCTTCAGAGAAATAAACTTAGATACATACGTACATTTCGAGAATGAAATTCTCGAGAATTATTATTATTATTATTATTGCTTCAAGAAACGCTTTTATTACGAAATTTAAAGTATGTACGTATCGATAAGATCAATAGCAAAATCGTTTAAAGGAACTACACAAAGTTCATATATCAGACAATGAAGAGTGTAAGAGCGAGTTAAGTAAATATTGAATTTTCATTCGTACATACAGGGTTAGCATTTAATCTGAGCATGGTATGCACATGGGACCTCGTTTGTCACTATACGATAATTACAGAGGTTAAATTTATGTGTACCATGTAAGCGTGGTGTATATATATATGTATGTATGTAATATTACATTTCCATAAACGTGGTTACTGCTAGTAAGTTACAGTTGAAGTTATCAAATTAGTTGAGAACATTTATATCAATTGTATGATATAATAACTATGATATATTATTATTTTTTAAAAAATTAATTTCACGAAGGTCATAAAAGGGATGATAAATCTTCATCAATTCGTACAACATTATTTCATCTTGAAATTTCATTTTGCAATTTCGTGTATGCAATATTAAAATTCAACAACCAAAAAAAAAATGCGAAAACGAGATTTTAATGTTTATTCAGTCTTTACATATAAAACACAAAAGCTTTGCGAAAATTTCGCGTAGAATGAGTACCTACAGTTTAACGCTTTTGAATGTTAATGTTCTCTTAGAAAAGTAGTTTAATTGTGCATTCAACATTATCTATTCTTTTTCACAATAAAATTTAAAATAAATTTGTCAGGGTGAATTAACATTCAAGAAATTCCACGTATATTATCTTCTATATTTCCTTCAATAATAAATGCATAAAATCTCGAATAAAAAAATCCTAAAAAATTCTCTTATTCTCAAATAAAATTACATCTCCACAACATATACTTTCAAGAAATTCTACATTTCAATCAAAATTCTTTAAATATAAAATAATCCTACCTATCTTCATTTTTTCCAAATAAACTTATTTTACATTTCTATAAAATAAAGAAAATTCTACTTCTTCGATAAAAAATAACAGCTAGAAACGTATTCCATCTCCTAAATAAAATTCTCTTACGCTTGCATAAACAGTTCAAAAGAAATTTCCCAAATCTACTACGTTCCCTTCCCTATATAAATACCAGTAACGTCACTCCTTAAAATAAGAAACTAAGAACAAAGAAAAGAAAACTCGTTTTTCGAAAAGAAAGATAACTCGATGCTTCGCTCACTGTGGACACACAGTTAACCGAGGTAACCGTACGTGTCATCGCCACTTACCCGGATGCATTTTCCAAACGAGGGTAGGAATCGGGCGTTGGTGAAGGGGCCCGCGGTGGCGCAATTAACACGGGCGTTGCGCCGTTCCTTGGGCTAATTAGGCAGAACTTACAAGCGGGTTCGTAACCGCGGGTGCAACGCGCCGAATCAAACAACAGATTTGCGGCTCGAAATAAACTTCGTTTCACCCCGGCTTTATTATTGTAAGCTACGTTATTACTGTAAACCTAGTAATGACTACCGACCCCTGAAGGGATCAGCAGAATTTCGGGTTGCACCAGAGTTTCATCAGAGTTTGAATATTTGCCTGTGGGAGCGGGGGCGATCCTCCTCGTGCCTCCTCTCCTCGTCGAGAGTGGTTGTCGGTCTAATCTTTTGCGCGTGTGTGCACGCACGCGTGTGCGACCGGGCGGGTAGGCGAAGAGAGTGTACGTGACGGTGAAACCGGGAATTATGAAGGCTGAATTTTATGAAGGCATTAAAGAATATCTCGTGCCACTTTTCGCCGTGGTGGTATTCCATTAGACTCCCCCCTCCCCCTTCATGGACAGATTTCCATGAACACACTCCGCGGTTGCTTCCCGCCCTTTGCCGGCTCATCCCCTTCCCTTCCACCACCCCGTGGAAAGGAGAGCCGAAGATATCAACCTGCTCTCCGAGTAGTTTTTCGTGCCCGCCTCTATTCGCCCCCTCCCCGCTTATCCCAATGTTTATGCGTCGCGATTAATCTCGCGCTGGGATCCTCTTCCGCCTGTTTTCACAGAAACACCCGTTCGACGCTACGAAAATTTATAATGGCGGCTCGATGTAAGGGTAACCCTTTCGCGTGAAACGTGATTAAAGTATTTTAGATTCGAGTATAGAGCTTGGCCTGAAGATTTTCTTTTCGTTGGAACGATTTTATTTATTCTATTTATTTATCCTTCAGGTTTCTTCAAAAATTGATCGTTTAACGACGATGATTAGATGATTAACGAGTTAAAAATTGATTAGATTCTTTTTGGATTTACGAGCGTAAAAATCGTCATCGATAGTGTATTTATGATACGCAAGTATTGAAAGTATTGAAATCTACCAGAAGTGGTAAGAAAGTTGGATTCGATTTTCGTTGACGTTCGCGCCCGTTCCGGTATCAAGTTTCCTTAGTAAGCGACATTTATGGGAGGCAGGGGATCGGAAAGGGAGCATCGGTTCGTTGATATCAGCGAATGATTCCCGTCGTTTCCTTTTATCCGCTCGAGTGTGATTTTCGCCTCATTTAGCTCGCCAGCCATATAAAATATGAACGCCTAAAAAGGGTGATGAGATGGATATGCCCGGTGCATATTCGCGCCGGCTAAGCAAGGGCTTTAGGGAAGTCGAATTCTCGTGGAAAACGCGGCCCAACAACGAAGCGAGCCTTTATCCTCGCGTATTCGCAAAAGCGAATGTACACGATGAAGATCCACGTTCTGGCGAAAAGTGACAACGGGCGGCAGTTTTTGCAAATGAAACGTATCCCTTCTCGCGTTAAACAGTTATGTAAACGTGATTCACCACAGGGAACATTACTTTGTTTCGAGTTTCAAACTCGATTATCCTTCCCATTATATACCCTCTTTTTCTCGTTATACACGCCAAAGTTAATCGGACGTTTAACGCGAAAGGAAAAATTTTTCTCGACTCGATTGGGGGTTGGTGGGAGTGGTGGGGGTACGTGCGAATAAATCAGGCGTGTGCGTGAAAGGAAAAGAGAGTTTGAAACCACCACTTATTAAATTCCTTCGTGACGAAATTTTAGAATTCGTTCGAAAGGTAGAAGGGGGATCGGGTTTCAACTGTAGTAGCAAAATTTATCCACCGGAAGTAACTTGGGTGGACGCGTTGGTCGTTGGCTTTCTCGGAAACCAAGTTACGAATTTTATGTATTTATCATGGACATGGTCTCGAGATCGAGGCACGTATCT
Source organism: Apis laboriosa (assembly GCF_014066325.1). Classification (NCBI taxonomy): domain Eukaryota; kingdom Metazoa; phylum Arthropoda; class Insecta; order Hymenoptera; family Apidae; genus Apis; species Apis laboriosa. The sequence continues at coordinate 4,224,944 of NW_025224966.1, forward strand.
GGAGGAGGTTTTCACGTATTCTTTCTTTCACATATTTGCGAACACGCGAACACGCGGAAATTGTTATTTCGCTTTTCACGGTGGAGACCAATATCTTGATTTTCCTCCCGTTCGTTCCTTCAGTTTAATAGAGCGGAAATATGCGGTACTTGCGGTTGTAGACGGTTTTAAAGCGCGAGGTAAAAGGTAAATGGTGTAAAAATCAGGCAGATAAAAGAGGCGGAGGAAAATTCCTTGTTCACCCCGTGGAATACAATGTTACCTCGATACGTAACGAGATACGAAATGAGAAAAAATAGGAAAAGCGTCGAAAGTCGATGTTTCATGATTCACTTAATTTTACAAAATCTGAAAATAAAATATAAACTCTTTTATCCAAAATTAATTCTCATTTCGCGATCGATCTTATAATAACATATTCATTCATATTTATAAAATATTTATAAATTTTAAGTCAACTCACGAATCGAAAACGTAGGAATATCAGGAATACGAAATACGAAGAATGATATTAGATTGAAACGTGATGCTATAACCAATGCCTATTTAAAACGTATATTATATATCCGTATCCGATTTAATATTTTCTTCCTGTTAATAAAAAAGAAAATCACGTGTATACGCGCTTGTATATATATATATATATATATGATTTTGCTCGAGGAGGGAAGCATTACTTTGTTAAAAAGCAGGTTCGCAACTGGTGTCAACCGAGCGTTAATATTTCTTCCTCCAGTTTACAGGACAATACGATGTGCAAATAAGGAACGGCGAAAGGAAGGGAAGGGACGAGCGGAGGAGGAGCGAAAAAAAGACGAGCGTAAACCAGACTGCTGAGTAGTCTGTGTTTACTACGATATTATATTATACCCTTCTTCATTGCGGCGGCAACCGGGGAGAAATAAAGCTTTTCCATTTATACCCGATTTTTCCTCTCGCTCGAAATTTCCTTCTCTCTTCTCCTCCACATATATGCATTTTCTTTTCTTTTCTTTTTCTTTTTTATCTTAATTCTCGACTCCTCAAAAATTCGACGTAACGAGATCGTCTCTAATTTTGTGCGCGCTTAAATTTCCATCCATTTTGTTTTATCGCCGTTTATTGTTATTTATCTATTTACGCTCGTCGCATCGTGCATGGGGAAACTTATTTAAATAAACGAAACTTGGTTTCATACGTGCAACTGGGGCGGAAAGAAAGATAATTACGCCTGTGCTCTACCATTTATGCGGAGATTTCGCATCAAGTGGGGCGAGAATACGCAAGAATTTGCATGAAACGTTGAATACAAATTTTCACCGGAAATCACGGAAGTGAAAATTTTTAAAAAGAAAAAAAAAAATGAATCTCGCTCTTTTAAATCATATTTTTTGATGTATATGGAATAAATTTTTTCGCACGTGTTCACTCATGATGAAAAGGAAGAAATTAATCAAACTTAAGAAAATTTGTGACGGTAAATACATACTTTTAACCATCTTCTCGCCACATTGTACTCGCCAAGTATTAAAGAAGTTTCTGAACAGGATTTCACTGTTTCGAAATGACGGGAGGACACCGTGACGATCCAGAAATTTCATTACGCTGTCTAGAAACTTTATCGTGCTATTTAAAAATATCGGTACGCCAGTCATTTCATTATTTTTTCTTTCTTTCTTTCTTTTTTTCTTTCTTTCTTTCTTTCTTTTTTTCTTTCTTTCTTTCTTTCTTTCTTTCTTTCTTTCTTTCTTTTGCGGAAAATTTCGTCATGTGATTCGAAAATTCGATCCTCCATATATATATATTTTCTACGCCATTTTTTCGCCATGGATTCGAGCGAAAGAATTTCAGGTTAACCGTGGTGGAATCATTAATATCGACGGGAAACCAGTTGCAGCGAGTTTAAACTGTTCGCTCGAGTTGAAAAGAGGAAACTTGAAGAGATTCGCTTTAAAGGGTCGAGGAACTTTGCAGCTTCCGTCCCGTGTGCCTGTATTTAAAGTAAAAGAAGGCACGCTTGCCGGGCGTATAAGATTCGTTAACGAAAGTCGAGTTACGAGTATTTGTTGATGTAGCGAAGCATCGTGGCTCGAGATTCGAAGCGGTTTGTACTATTTCGAGCGTGAAATGACGCGTAGATAAGCGGACGTAAATATCAACCGATGAGTTGCTTAATCTTTTCGAGTCGTTCCAGTGACAAAATAAAAAAAAAAAAAAAGATATTGAAAATATTAAATTTCTTTCATTCGTCATGCAAAATAATATTCTTTAAACTTTGCTCGTATAACGATATTTTGAGTTCAAAGAAATAAATTTAGAGATTCTTCCAATATCCGTTTCTCTTTTCGACAACTGTTGACAACAATTTTCTACCCCTCAAAAGAATCGAGAAATCTTTGAATTTTACAATTTCGAAACGAAGAAACTTGGACAGATAATTGGTGGGATTAAAAAGTATTTGCGACGACATTGCCACTTTCGATATATATCGAAAGCAACGCGTCCTCCTCCCGAGCAACTTGTCGATTTTCGTCGATTCCTCCGCTCCTCCGGGAACGTCATTGCGTTATAAACCGGGGGATAGAAGAAGAAGAAGAAGAAGAAGAAGATGCTCGAGTCTCTCGGGCAAGGTCAACGAGTTTTGAACGCGAATAAAAAGCGCAATTGACGGGAGGGTTGTACGGGAGGGGAGAGGGGAGGTGAACGGGGGTCCGTCCCTCCCGTGTACTAAATTGTACACTTCTTCGTGGCCGAGTTCGAAATTAATGAAACGCGTTTGAACGTGCTGCCAGTTCCTTTAAAATTCTCGCTCGTCTTGCGACCAGATACATGTAAATTCGTCTGATCATCATCGAATTTCCATTTAATGAATCCCGGGGCGTGTTCCATCGCTCGCGTTAAATGGATTGATTCGATCACGAGAAGAATATTTTTCAAGGAGGTGCAATATTCCGCGATATTCGATGTTCTACGTGAAAAATAAACTGTAAATTGTAAATTAGATTAGAAGAAGAAATATCGAAAGATATCGGAATATAAAGAAGATAGACGAAGAAGCGAAAATCCAGCGAAAGGAAACGGATTGGGAAGAAAAAGATGAGGGGGGGGAGGTTCGAGTAATAATGCGAATTGATCGAACTTTAATTGAAATTGGATCAAATTTACTCGAACTTTAATTGAAATTTAAATGCACAAATCATTTCGGAATCCACCTTAACTCTTAAATTTAAATACAAATTTTTCTTTCAAGTGTTAAGTAAGGGAACTCGATCGCGATCCAATTCTGGCCCCGCAAATATTAATCATAGCGTGTAAATTTGAATATCGTGCCTGTATTGTTCAGGACTGTATCGGATATTCGTAAAACATTAGAAATCAATTTATAACACTTTTATCGATCACTCGTCGAATGAATTTAACGGAGCGGAGGAGAACCGATTCGTCGCAGTTAAATAAACCGTGCCACGTCTTCAAAAATCTATTTATTATTATACGGGAACAGGGAGTGGAAAGTGTCGCGCGAGTCGTTGCCTTTTTTGCTACGTTATTACACGGTAAAATTTATAAAAGGAGAGGGAGAGGGGGATACATGAAAAAGCTGTTTCTGAGCTATGTGTTTCACCATCGCTGTGACGTAAGGCGGACGACATCGATATATTCGAATATAGCCGGCGTATGGATGCGCATTGTCATGCCGATGAATTCCAACTATAAATTTTCAAGCGGGAAAGAGGTGTTGCAATTTATGAATACGTTTGACAGATTGAAGTACAGATTGTAAATCATCTAATTACCATAAATATTTTCACTGTTCGAATCGACGTCCAGGCTCGATGCACGACTCACCGTTCACAAAGCAACTTCGATTCGCAAAGCAATCATCTACTCAAAATCCTTTGGTAACGTTTGTTCATATCGTTAATAACGACAATACTCGACCACTTTTATCCATCTTTCATCTCTTTTTTCCGCCCTTTCCTCCGTAGTCTCACCGATGCTCTCCAATTTCTCTTCTCTTCTCTCTTTCTCTTTCTTTCTTTTTCTCTCTCTCTTCCTCCGTGCCTTCGTAATATTTCGATTGCGTCCTTTGTCCCTTTTGTTTCGTAGAAACGCGGTGGGATGAGTCGGTGTTTTGCGAGAAAGATAATAAAGCGTATTCCGCCCATCCCTTCGGTTTCATCCCTGTTTCCCGCGAAAACGATACGCGCCCGGTTCCTGCCGGATAAAAATCTTTCGGAAGGAAGGAAGCTACGCAGGGCCGTACGCGTCATTTCTGAGTGCACTCTAATTATTCACGCACGACGAATCATATCCATAGAAATAAAAGAAAAAAAACGTTGAACGTTTCCATCTACTTTCCACGGCGACCATTCTTTTCAATATCACTCGTCTCTTTCGATTAGTATAAGCCTCCGAGCTACGCGGATACAATCTCTCTCTCTCTCTTTCTCTCGTTTCTTTTTCTTTTTTTTTTGGTCTTTGTCTATTGTTTACGGAGAATAAAATATTGTAAAAAAAGAAAAATCGACAAACATTCGTTCCACCACGTTTATTCCTCTCCTAAATTTTTCCTCGTCTCAAAACTTTCTAAAACGTTAAAATCAGACTTTATAATTATCCCGATGCTTTTGTACAAATTGTACTCGACGAATAAAAGACCCTATTGTGCGATATAAATTTGTTTATAGTTTATCGTGTTGGTTAACAGAAAATGTCAGAATTTTAATTAAAGCCGGGCGAAACGAAAGCGAACGAAATTTAATTTCATTACCAGTGTTAATTAATATATCCGCGCGTGAAATTACGCATTGCTTGGGATTTTATTATTATTATTATTATTATTACATCGAGTGCTGTTTTCTTTTTTTTTTTTTTCCTATCACGCATCATTCCACAGTGCAAAGAAAAACACCTTTTTTTTTTTTTTTTTTTTTTTTTTTTTTACAAAATAATATGATTCTTTCCTTTTCGAAGATCGCTCGAAATAATTGTTTCGAACAGAACACCGTATTTTTCTTTTTCGAGAGAGCAGGAATATTCGAAATATTATCTATCATCAGCGAATAATTATGCGTACAATTGCGATTAAATTTCTCTTTATCGATTTTTCCCGAGACGCTCGCATTAGATTTCGCGTTGGGGGATAAAACCAAGAAGAGAAGATATCTCGAAATCCATCCGATTTTACGTCGGATAACACGGTATCATCTCCTGTATTAATTATTCATCTTCAGGTATCTCCTTCCCTTTATATCGGTATTCGTGGTATCTCGCAACATTTCTTCCAATGTCTGGCCAGAGTACTTTATCACAGCCGGCATTTATGACCGATAAAACGCGCGGGGACGATTCGCGTTCGATTATTCGGGCGAAACGATTGGTCGTTTTCATATCAGTCAGGATTCATCTTTCTCTAGTTAGAGCGTAAGCTACGAGTTTCAATCTATCCACGCTCTTTCCCTCTCCTCCCCCTCCCCCTCTCTCTCTCCCCCTCTCTCGATCGAAACGGGAAGAATCGGGATCCGATTCGAATAAACGAAACTCGATTATTATCCCGTGGTATCCTCGGATGTTACGAGTATCAATATTTGCCCGGACGAAATAAAATCGTGTTTGCTAAATTTTAAATGATCCTTCCCAATGATAAAAACGCGAAGCGAGAAAATGGATGGGATCGATTGGTATGCGGTGATAACTGTAGGAAAAAGAGAGAAAGAGAGAGAGAGAGAGAAATATTTGTTCGTTGTTTGATGTTGTTTCATTTTTCGTCTGGAACGTGTCTGTAATTCGTAACGCGATTGGATGGTTAGTATGGTTGTTTTGACACGATCAGGGAAGATGTTACATCAAATTTCTATCAATTGACGCAATGATTAACCAATAAGTAAGATTCTTCGTATTATATTTCAATTTTTTTTAATTAAATTTAATTTGTATTTCGATAATTTATATTTCAAGTATCGTATAGATTCTGGTCTATAATTTCATTCGTACATGGACAATCATTCGCTCGCTCGCTCGTTTCTCTGTGTTCTTCTTCGTCGCATTCGCAATTCTCTGCACAGAAGAAATAGTTTTACACCGAGATTCATAAAAGTTTATTTGAGTCGTTCCATCGGGATGCATTTCAGTTCAAAAAGTCGTAACAACGGGGTATAAGTTTAAGTTTACAAGTGAAAGTAGCCGAAATCACCGATTCCGGGGACGATGTATGGCGATAAATTCGCGCGTAAAGGCGCGATTGTTCGATGTCGTCGTTCTAATTAGCTTCTCTCCCCTTTTTTCTTTCCTACTCCGAAGCGAGTTTTAACGTGAAAGGTGGCGTAATGGTGACGCGTCTCAACACGTATACGTACGTGCATCTCGTTGTATCTGAACAAGCCTAATTGCGAATTCTGTTTGAATAACATAGTGGATACAGTAGTGAGCGTGAAATTCCACGAGGGAAAAGTTTGCATGGGCTCGTTATAAAAACTTAGGCCGAGGTTAGTCGACCTCGTGTGTATCTTGGACCGATTGGATATGCAGGAAGTGGTAAAGCCAGCCCGTGTAAGAAACAAAGAAACGTGTTCGCAAGAGAAATAATAAAATTTAGTAGGAAAGTTGACTGTCGACTGATCTTTCGCAAGGTTCAAATGAAAAAGGTTTAAATTGTTGTGCACGCATAATATTTGCTTAGTAACTGCATGCTATTCTTTTCGGCATATGAATATTTTACAGCGTCGCTTTTGTGTGAAACTTGCGCGCAACTTGATTATTACACCGCGTTTCATGGTCTTCAATTCTAAATATTCAAAATAACTTTTCAGTTTACTCACGCTTTTACATTCAGCCGAGGCAAAACACACTTTTAATATATTGAAACTATATTTTTCTTTACTGTACGTTATATTTTATCTCGTCTCCCTATCTCTTACACAAAATTTGTTCTAGAAAAATTGATGACGCGTGAAAAATAATGTTTTACGAATTTCTTAAATTTTGTAAACGTTTAACACGGGGAAAAAGGTTTTAAAAATCTCTCGAAAAGCGAATTCAAAAATCAGGAAATGATAATTATCATCCTTCGATTGAAATAAACGATTAAAGAGATATAAAGAAAAAAAAAGAAATTATCAATTACCCGTAATTTTGTTCCCTTCCAATTAATGATTTGAAAAATTGCTACGGAAGATTTCTAGAAAAATTAATTACTAATTAAATCGCTGTATTGTTCCGGAATATGTTATTGGCAATAAAATGGTTCTCCACTGGACGTAAAAATTGCAATGCAAAATTTCTCGATGAAAATTCGCTTTCAGGAAATTTGGCGTAATGAATGAAGGAATGGGTTTAACTCGCGGTTGCATATCCGGGGATTCGAATTAAATTGAGAATATTTAGCCGGGAGTAAGAGGGGAAAAATGACGGTGTGGATTAACGAGAATTCATTTGTCGAGGTGAAAACTATCCTGTGAACAATCGGGGCCTTTAACCGGGACAAATTTCGAGTGTCGCGGGTAAGTTGTCAAAGCCACCTGCTGTAATTGCCAATTACATTGCTCGTTTTCACCTCCGCGTCAAATGACTCTCTGCTTTTTTTTTTCCCCCCCGTAACGTATCCAGCTGCTGCACACTTTGTGGACACCACAATTATTAGAAGCTATAGTGTTAAAGAAATACACGGTTATCGAATGTCGTTGTCAATTGTGAATTTATTTTTCAAGAATATACATTAAGAAAACAAGGAATTTTTTGATAACAGTTATAGTTAAAAGTAATCATTATAAATTCAACTAATTGAACCGTGTTTCATTTCTCTTAAAATGTACAATTTTCTGTCCAAAAAAAAAAAAAAAAATTGATAATTAGACACCACAACTATCAAACAAATTCAAAAGAATCTCTTTTGAATTTCTCCGTTTCGGATTTTCTTCATAGAGAATGATAGAAAATGAAAAAAATGTCGTTAAATTGTAGATTAATTGGACGTGGTCGCGTTGCGTCGCTGTGAAATTGGCTCCAGGAAGAATCTGATTCTCTTCTTGGAATCTAAAATCAAATCGATGGTCCAGTACTACGGAGGAATGTAATTCGATCGAGAGAAAAATCCAATAAACACATTCCACGGTGGCACGGCATATTAGCATAAAACGACTTTCTTCTTTTCTGCCTTCTGCCCCGTCTATTCCCGAATACCAATATTTTCTGTTCGGTTGAATCGGCAAAGAAACTTATTTATATTTGACGTTGTTCGACGCCACGATAAATTCGCAGAAAAAAAGAAAAAAAATGTATAAATTAATGCAGAATGTTTCTTAAATAATTGCGCTTGTATGCAAATGCGTGTATTTATCATTTTCGTACGATCAAGAGATGGTATCGTGGATACATAATTTCTATATATTTTTTTTTTCGCCCCCTGGCGAAATTGATAATGCGGTAATAATTAATTTCCAAAGATAAAATCTCTTTATTTGAATATACCAATATCTCGAGGAGTTTCGAGGAATAAATTAATTTCCATCCATTTTGCAATCGGTATTGAAATAATCGGTATTTTTTACAAAATTATGAAAATTAAACGATATTTCTAAATATATGTATTACTATTGCTATTATTACTATTATTAATTAATGTAAGATTCTATCGTAACAGAGCTAACAAAGGAAATAATAATCCGTGACGAACTATACTTGGACTTGTAACAGTACGAATGTTACAAATTACGGTTCGTTTCTTCGGTGAATAGGTCATTCCAATAAATTAATCGAAATAATTCCCCTGCCTGTCACTCCTTTATCGTATCCATTCTCGGGCGAAAAAAAGAAAGAAAAAGAAAAAGAACGAGGATATACGAGTGGAAATTTATCACAATGTCTAACAGTCATGGCAGAGGATGTCGACATCATCGCCTCTTTCCATCGATCGAGAGACGAACGAAGCGGTTTGTCAACGCTTTGAAAAACTTTCTCCCTCCGACAATCTCGCACACCACATACCCGACACCTCTCTTCCAAATATTAATCGAATTCAATTATCCGATTATTTCCAATTTCGCAACAGCGTCCCTACTCTACTACTGTATAATCGTCTAACCTCCTCTTAATTTCATCCTTTCTTTCGTCGATCCTTCGAATCGACGCACACAAGACGAGGGAGGGAGGTGAGGGAGGGACGAGATTCGGCGAGGCCGAATACGTTAAATTCGAAAGGATGAAACGGATGGAATCCCGCGAGCAAACCCTAAACGCAGCAGCTCGCGTGCAGGCTAATCACAAGAGTGGCACGCCGTCGTGCATCCCTGATGAGAATCTCCTCTTTGGACTCGGCGTACGAAGGACAACCTGTCGCGCGGCAAACTTCCGGGGGAGGCTTATGGCTCCTTTGTGCAAGACGTGGTGCAATTACACGCAATTGCTCGAGCTGTCATTTTCCAGCCCCACTCCCCCTCCCCTCCCCATTTCTGCTCTTCTCCTCCTCATCTGTCCCGCTCCCGTCGCCTGTTCCTCTTTATGTTCTCCGCTCTCTCTCTCTCTTTCTCTCTCTCTCTCTCTCTCTCTCTCTCTCTCTCTCTCTCTCTCCCTCTCTCTCCCCCTATACCCCCCTTTCTCAAAAGATCCTTTGTAGGCGTTTTTATTGCCGTATACCCACGTATCCTTTCCATGGGCGTAGCCAGGACTTCGTTTAAAAGGAAGAGGAGGAGAGGAAGGGCAGAAGTAAGGCGGTGGAACAAATTTTAATTTTATTTTAATCGCTCTATGGATGTTAGCGTTTAAACGCGATCGTCGAGGGGGGGGCGAATTTGAGTCAAATTTGGGTCGATCGTCTTCGCGGATCTTTTAAGTCAAGTTTACAAGTAAAAGAAATAATTTTAATAATTGCAGAAACTGTTAAATTTTTCTTTGCAATCTTTATTTTCATATTTCAATATTTAAATTGTCATTAGTTAAACTAATCCTCGATCGAATACACATTTTCATATTTAATTTTCCTTTCCCGATACAAGAGGCTTTAATAATTATTTACGCGTAAAAATCGCAAAGATTCTTTCGTTCTCGATTCTTCTCGAATTTTCGTGGAATAATTTTCACCCATCGTTCTTTTATAAAAATGTATCACGTTAGAAGAAACGTATCGCGTTCCAGAATATGAACATAAAATTTCCTTCCATTTATCTCCCACTAAATTTGAATAATACGCAACGTACTTATAAAATAGTTACAATATTTTCGCGAATTAATCCATCGAACGTTCCATTTTCTCCATCCTGGCTACGCCCATGTCCTCTCCCTCTCCCTCTCTCTCTCTCTCTCTCTCTATTTCTCCGACAATGTCCGGCTCTTTTTTCTCGTTGGTGTCGAATTCATCCGGTTTTTCCCTCCGTACCCTTCCCCATCCTAGGGGATCTTCCGCGTAGAGACGCGTCCCCTTTGGATCGCAAGTCGAATCCACGGTTCGAGTTCATCCTCGTTCGCTGAATGCGATCCTTTTAATGGCATTACGCGTTTACGGCGCAGTAAGCTCTTTACTACGCCGGTGAACCATCGTGGGACCAACCCGTGGACGAGATTTAATGCAACACGCTCGATTTATGACTTCCTGAACGCGTGTATGCGCGAGATTTCTAGGAGGAAGAAGGAAGGACGCGACTTCTCGATCGTTGCTTCGTTCGATGGATTATTGCGGATTATATCCGTGGAAAAGTTGGCCTTTTTGTTTCTTTTCTCTCTCTCTCTCTCTCTCTCTCTCTCTTCTATTTTTCTTTTGCATCGCCGCAGAGAATGAGTTGGGACACAGGCGGTCTCGTACAGGCCTTCGACGAGAACCCCATCTCCCATCTCCGTGGATCGCTCAGAGATGCATCGATGCTACCTCGGCAGCAAAGTTTCTCGTTAAAAAGTTTTCTTGTTAGAGATTTTTCTTGTCCCTCGTGTGACCCCGCCGTTGTCATTCATTTACACCTTGATTCTTTTCAATTCCCTTTCTCTTCTTCTCGCGTCACGCTCCTTTTTTCGTCCACGAGTTATTACGAACATTTCAAATTCCTCTTTCTCTTTCGCAACGTTGGATCAATGGAAGGATAACGTTGGCGAATAATTTGATCGCGTTTCTCTTTCGCACATTCCAACTTTCCTCTCGGTCCATTCTCGAACTTTGACTCTCGAAAAACGAGCAGTTTATCCCAGATCGGTCGAAGAATCGCCAAATCAATTCGCTTCCGATCAATCGCCTCCTTTCCAACGACCGACTTTCGCCAACGAAAGTTCTTTCTTTTTCTTTCTCCCGCTCTACCAGCACGCTGCTATCGTCTTCCAATGAAGCAGAAACATTAGAAACATTGTCCTGCTCCATTTTCATCCATCCATCCATCCGTCCGTCCTCCCGTTCATCCCGCGAATTGGGGGATAGAAAAATAGAAATTGTAATCCAGCGTGTCCTGGGTAGAAACGACGAGGATAAAAATCGACGTACAGCTGGATTCGAATTTCCATTGTTCGCGAAACCATTGAGGAATCATAGAGAAAGTCGGAGAAGTCTGGCTCCAGCTAACCAGACACACAGTTTCGTAGACAGGTTTCTGAAACGACAGACGAGTCGTTGTCCTCCTCATCGTGATTCCACTTTCTTGCTCGTTGGTGATCGTGGTAGTCTCGATCGTCGTTCCAGTCTTCGTCGTCGTCGTCGTCGACGTGTTTGTGATGGTGGTGGTCGTGGTCCTCGTCGTTGACGACGTCGACGATATAGGTCAAGCGTAGCTTGTAGCGAGCTGCCTGTTCTCATTAAACACCTCCAGGCTGCGTTCAATGAGTGTGGAGATTGCCATCTTTTGCACACCCACTGTCGAGTCTACCCCTCCTCCTCCTCCTCCTCCTCTTCCAATTTTCTCTCTCCCTCCACTCAGTCCTCCATGAAACCTCTCCGCAGTCTTTCCAGTATCTTCATTACCGTGGCTACGTAGCTCCACGATGTTTCGCCGAGGTACACGTGTGTTTTCAAAGCTACTTCAACCGCGCCCACATTACCATCTTCACATTTTTGCCTAGGTACCATTGTTCGCTTCGCCCTTCCTCTCTTCCCTCTTTTGCAAATTTTTTGACGCTTCTTCGTCCGTTCACCTTGCCGACTTTTCACGTTTCTTCTTTCTAAGCGTATCATTTATCAAAGTAAAAATTTAAGCTTAAATTAATTTAGAAATTCTTCCAGAAATATACCTCGTACGTTTGTTACGTGCGATGTATCGACGCGAGGAGAACAGAATTTATTTACATTTATCTTCAAAACACAAAATATTTCTCCCGAACACGTTTCTTGTTATACACAATAATTCAACATATATATAAATATTATCAGACACACATTCGACAAATATATTCGACAAATTAATATTCTCATATTAGATAGGATACAACGGAAAATTTTCCGCCACTTTCCAACCATTCTTCAAAAAAACTTTCCCACATAAATTCGAATATCGAAAAACGGTCTCTCGTGCGAAGAGAGAGAAAGAGAGAGAGAGAGAGAAATTCCCGATACATCTCTATATACACACACTGGAGGGGGGGGAAGAATCCCCCGTGCGTTTCTCGACGCCACTCCGCCTCGCGGATATGTGTATCCGCGCGGGCATCGACACATATCCAACGCGCGATCTCGCGCGTCTCAACGAAGGAGTGTGCCGTGGCGCACACCTGCACACAAAACTCCGTCCCCGAACGGGAGAGAGAGCCGTCGCATCTATGCGATCTCCGGCCACGGTTTAAGACGGCAGTCTGCAGTCTGTGCCCTGGCATTCCCGCGGGTCGTTGAACCTGGGTGATCACGCTGGAGAAGGCTTGTGCGCGAATATCTCCTCCCTTCCGTCTTCCTTTCTTCGGCCGCATCCCACTCTCTCTTACTCTCTCTCTCTCTTCCTTCCTCTCCCTCTTTCTCTTTCTCCCTCTCTCTCTCTTTCATCGCGTGTGTAACGTGGAGAGGATCGAAAATGCGTGGCGGGTGAACGCGCGCCTTTGTCGTGTTATTGGTGGCGCGGTGGTTTCTGGAACGGTGATCTGCCGAGTTTTCCTGCTTCCCGCGCGAATGGTCGATATTATTGTATATCGTGATGGTGATAGAGCGATTCGACGGATAAAGTCGATTTGCCGGTTTTCCGTTATTATTATTATTATTACAGTTCTGTTTGTACGGGGTATTATTCTCGGGATCACGGTATTTACATATGTTTGGGTATCGTTCCTTTTATCTGTTTGATCGTGAAAGCAGATACTTCATTGTTTCGTGCTCGAGCTCGTTCCTTGCAACGTTAATACAAGAAGTTTATGAGCCGTATCAGTGTCGCGCTTAATGTGTTGCCGAGGAATGTAAAAGTGAATACACCGTACGTTCGTGCTCGTGTTCGCTGCTTCGTTCCAACGCTGCTCGCACGGAATGGGTGGCTTCGAGTTAATTTGCGCGATTGTGCTTCGCTCTTTCTCGGAAAGATGTTGTTTTTTTTTTTCCCGCTTCTTCTTCTTCGGTTTTATCGAAGTTATTGCCGTTGATTTTTCTTTTTCTCTTTTTCTTTTTTGATCAAACAAGATGCAACCTTCCGACGAGTAGATATAATTGAAAGTGAAATATACGCGTCTTAATATTGTTAATGGGAAGAAGTTCTGGAAATGCGTACGAATTGATGAAAAATGGTCATGGTTGTGCTCCGTTTAAACGTAATTACGTGTAATTTGCACGACGAAGTTTTTTCATCCCCTCTAGAAATATTTAGATTTAATAGGCTGGTTATATATCTCAAGGAGATCGAATGTTAAACAAACTAGCCAACTCTGGAAAAGTAATTAACGCGTTTAACCGGTTCTTCGTTGGACCGCTCTCTCCCTTATATATATATATATAAAACGAAGCACGAGTTTTATCCTTGATTCCACGTGGAAACACGCTTTGGCGAGTTGTATGGATGCAAATCAATGGGTTGATCGCGATCCACGAAGGGGGTTAAAGTCTCGTCGTCATTTTCTTCTTTTTTTCTTTTTTTTTTTTTCGTCCCGACTGGAAGGAAGCGTTTAGAATGACTCTCTGTCTCTGAATGGTTGCTGACTTCACTGTTGAGATGTCGAGCGTGTAACGATCCCTGTAATGATCGGCCGACTCGATGATGCATTTAGTCCCCCGGAAATCGATCTCGACTCGCGCAAGATTGAAACTGGATTTTTCTCTCCAACTCTCGAATACTCTCGCCCTCTTCTCTCTTTTATCGTTTGTCTGAGTCGAACGTTTTTACACGAGCGAATAAATAAAATTGGAAAAAATAAAAGAGAGAGAGAGAGAGAGATAGAGAGAGAAGAAAGGATCGATTGACGCGAGCCTTCAATCCTTTTGATTGTGACACGAGCGTTATTATAGTCTATTTTGTCTCTCTTTGCTATTGAAACGTCTGCAGATAGGTATTCAGACTGGATAGAGAGGTATTCAAAAAAAAAAAAAAAAAGAAAAATATATATACGTAGAATATAAAATTGATTCGCGAAGGTTAATCTCTTCTATCGGGTTAATTAATAAGTTTGACGAAGAGGAGATCCCCTAAAAATTTGATCGAATTGCTTATCATCGTCCTTCAAAACGCACCGTCGAATTGAATTTTCGAGGACGTTGGAGAAGAATCATGGGAATGCGCCGCGAAGGAGATTGCAGTTTTACACGCGATTTTCGCAAGGGACCGAGTTACTCGAACCAGGTCTAAACCGGGGTTCCAGGGTTGAAATTCAAACGGAATCGTAGCTTTTTGGAAGCGTATTCCTCGTGATTTCCCGGCGCACACGTCACAGGAATATGGCGTCGATCGAACGGCAATACGAAACGGCTTATCTCCTTCCGCCGCTCTTTTTATTACCCTCTTGGGCTCACTTTCGCGAGGAGAGATCCCCGACAGACAGCCCGTGGATGGAGTCTACTTCCAACCACCCCCTCCTTCCTTTTTTTTTCCTCCCTCTGCTCCCCTCCCTCCTCTCCTCCCCCCCAACCCGCTGTTATTTCACCGCCTTGGGAGAGTTGGCTCGGTTCGCAAGATGCAAAAATCTTCTCCCGTCAAGTTACTTGATCCGGATTAACGCGGAAAGCCGGGTAACAGCATCAAACGTTTTTACACGAGACGAGACTTCGGTTATTTGGTCGTGACGCGTCGTCGACGGGAACGAGCGACGATGTCTTTTGCTTAGTGGCGCGGAATGCCGTCTATCCCGATGGAAACCTTCCGCGAATTTTTTCCCCTCTCCCTCTGCTTCTCTGTGACATTGTGTCCGCCTTGTATCCCGTGGATTAATAATCTTTCTTCGACTCCGAGATGCTTTTCTTTTACGAAATACGGTATTTCTGTTCTCGTGAAAAGATTCGAGGAGAAAGTGGCGTGGAGTTGGGAATGGCCAAGTTCGTTATCTCCAGTTACGTGTTTTATTTGGGAACGATCGATGAATAATCTCTTATAGAGTTACACTCTACCGATTTCATCAAAGTTTAATATTGTTCGATTTAAATAGAATCGCAACGTGTTCAGATTCAAGAAATATATATATATGTGTACGAAGGTATACGTTATATCTGTGTCATTAAAATATGATCAGAAAGTAGAGAAAACGATGCCGTTGAAATCCCTTTTTGAATTATCCCGATATCTCGAACGGTTGTCGAGATATAAGGATTTAAAGTTGCTTAAAATAATCTAGGAATTATGAATGGGCCCACGAGTCATTGACCTACATTTTTTCCTGGAAATGCGTACTACGTTTTTCCAAGAATCGCGTCTGTCGCTTGTCTGGAGTTTGGGGTAGATCAGTGAGACGAGGTGCGAGCGAGAGATCCGAGTAAGGAACAAGGACGGAGATAGTAAACGATTAAAAAATTACCTTTTTCTTTACACGACGATATCTCGGGAACCGGAAGTCGTATCGGGATAAATCAAAAAGAGTTTTAAAGGGGAAGGTTCCGCGTTTCCAATGATCGTTCACTCCTTGACCGGAAGTTATTATCTTCGGAGTTGTAACGGTTCAAAGTTTTTTTAATTTTAATAGAGTTTAATCAAGCTTAAGATAAATGATCAAAAATTAACTTTTCTTTAGATGCTGATATTTCGGGAACCGGAAGTCGTATCGGGATAAATCAAAAAGAGTTTTAAAGAGGAAGATTCCGCGTTTCCAATGATGTTCATTCGTTGACCGGAAGTTATTATCTTCGGAGTTGTAACGATTCAAAGTTTTTTTAATTTTAATAGAGTTTAATCAAGCTTAAGATAAATGATCAAAAATTAACTTTTCTTTAGACGATGATATTTCGGGAACCGGAAGTCGTATCGGGATAAATAAAAAAGCGTTTTAAAGAGGAAGATTCCGCGTTTCCAATGATGTTCATTCATTGACCGGAAGTCATTATCTTCGGAGTTATAACGGTTCGAAGTTTTTTTAATTTTAATACATTTTTAATCGAATTTTAACGTAAATTACGTGACAATTGTTCGTGTTCGGATATTTTAATCTGTTTTTAATTAAAACCAACAATGTCGTTTATCTTTTCGTTTTAAATATTTCAAATCAATTATACAATTTGAATGAGAGGTGTAATGGATAATATAAAGTGCTTAAAAGTTTTCGTACCGTGAAAATCACTCATAAAGAATCATTGCAACAGGAAAATAAACCAAGATGAAGGAAAAAGTAGGAGCTGACGTGGATGAAACGTTGAGAAGCGTATATTAACGAGATGAGAAAGTGGATTACTGTAGTTAGGAAAAACGACGAAAATTCGTTGGTGAGTCGGAGTTGCCAAGATAAAATGGGATTGCTAGAATGAAGTTAAAATAAGATGATTTCTCTACTATTTCTTTATATGTACGTTTTTTTTTTTTTTTTTATAGAAACTAAAAGTACGCGTACATTTTATAATATCTAACTTAAATCAATACTTATAAATTTTGTTGATACAAATTTATCGAAAAGATGAATCTATAGAAAATAATTGGATTGGCTGTTATTCAGACGGAATATGAAACATGTAGATAAGGAAAAATATGTGTATGGAGAAATATGTATAGCGATATCGAATCGTGAGGGATGAGAAAGAAATAGGAAGTGGGAGAAGAAAGAAACTGAAAACTAGAACGTGAGAGTTAAAACATATGTATGCATGTTCCACTGGGCGACACTATTTTCCATACAACTTCCAGGAATCGTATATTTTACAAAGATTTTGTGCTATTTTATCTCAAACTTCCATTTCTTTTTCAAACATATTCGTAACTTGGATACAAATGTAGGTACTTTTAAAGTTTATCGAATATCAGTACTTTGCTACGTTCTTTAACGCGTATTCATAAATCGAGAATAATTTTAATATCTAACTATTCGTGTAATAGATAACGATTTTCGTTAATTTTGATAGCCTAAAATGTATATTGGCTCTTCTGGAAACTGGATATGCAAATGCAAGCCAATTTGCGTTTCATCGAAGATTACGAATATTAAAAAATTTTCCCGATGGAAACTTTATATTTGCATACAGTTTACGATCCATAGAGTTTACGTTGTCAAAAATCAATGAGCTAAAATTTCTATAAAATTCTTGAAACTCGCCGATATAAAAAAATTCATATATTTAAAAATATGAATTCATACATATTAAATTAAAAAATATATCCATTTGTTTCCAAATTAATTTCCTATCTAACTAAACTGTCCACATTGAATCACCGAAAATAATTGATCACCTCACCTCTAATTAAAATGTAAATTTACCGAGTGACGTTTATTTACATGTATAAAACCTCGATAAAACCTCGGTTCGAAAGGGAAGAGAGAGAGAGAGAGAGAGAGAGAGAGAGAGAGAGAGAGAGAGAGAGAGAAGAAAATACGAACAAGACGAAATCATGCAGAGTGTGTCTCGTGTATCGTAAAACACGGGTAATAGCCCGAGCATGGCGATTAAGGTGGCGAATAAAACGCGTTAAGAGGAATTAGAGCCGATGTATTACACGATTGTGTAATGTGGATCGTGGTTGCGGATGAAGCGAAGGAGAAGATGAAACGAAGTGGCTGGGAAAAGGAAAAGTGAATGGGGGAGGATTTCGGGCACAAGATAAGCCCCTTTCTCTGTCTTCGCTACGCGATAAAGAATAGGTCGGCAATATTGCTCCTCTCGTCATTCGAATATATTCATATGTTCCCCTCCGTATTAGAGTCCTAAATTCTCGAGAGGATACTTTGCTTCCGAGGCCACTCCACACAGGAGCATATTATACTCGAACTCCTGGAAACTCTTTAATTAGTAAAAAGAGGATGAAAAGGGGAAAGGGAGGGGGATATATGAAAAAAGAAATAAGAGGAAGGGGTGGGGAACCGGGGATTATTAGCGTGTAGCATGGAAGGTTTGTCGGTGAAAATCTGAATTAGGTCCAATTATCCCCGATTTTGCTCGATGCTTGGATAAAGGATAATCGTTAGGATTGGTTAAATAGCCGCCAAATCGATTCCATTTCCCCGTGGAAAAAATTTGCATCGCTTCATTTCTACATCGTGGAGAGTGTATAATATAATTAACTTGTGTATTGGAGATAAAATGTATTCGATGATTTATGATTCTTCTGAATATTCTCAGCATTTATTGATATTATTCGAAAACTTGCCATTCAGGATGGTATAATATTATTTTAATATTGGAACAATTAATCGGAATGTTTTATTATCCAAGTTTTTCCAAATTTTTAAAAAATATTTCAAAGTGTGTTACACTTTTACCAAAAAGTTACTCTTCAAACGTTCTACAATTAATTAAAGAGTCTTCCTTAACTCTTAATAGAAAATCCATATTCATATGAAATAATGTACGAAATATATAATACACGCGTCATTTTATTCGTGCAAACCCATTTTTTCTTTCTAGTCTTTCGTTTCCGAGAAGATAAAGAGTAAAAAAAAAAAAAAAAAAAAAAATCGGAAATATAAATAACGAAAAAGTTTTCTCGTTCAAAAAAATTGAGAAACCATTTCGGATAATCTCTGGTATCGCAATTTCCTCGAGGATAAGAGCACGCCGAGAACACTCGCGTTTTCAGAGAAAGGTTGGAGGTTCCAGGTTGTCCGACCTCGTTGGCTCAACCTGTTCATTGCGAGCAAGCTCGAGCACCACCGGATATTTACAGTCTGCAGTCTACTCGCTGTTCCTACTTTAATATCCTGTCATTGCCCCTGACAAACGTGAAAGGAGGAACAGGAGATGAGCGGAGGACGGGGAAATTGTGGAAAAGGTGGAATAGCGAAAAAAAGGGTAGGTTGTTTAGACAACTTCTAAAATCGCTCCTCCAACTTTTTTATTGAAAAAAAATTTTATTATTATTCCTGAACGATTGATCGTTGATTAACGCTTGTCTTATTTTTTTTTTTTTCCTTTTTTTTTCCTTTTTTTTCTCTTCTTCATTATGAACGCGTTAAAACGCGTTTCGAGCGGTGTTATTTCACGCGTACGCCGATGTCGAAATAGAAAGCAACGCCGATATTTTCAAGCATCGTTGAAATAATAATGGTATTCGAGGCACAAGAGCACATAAATGTAACTTTCCAGTTTCATTTACTTACCGGTAGTTTGAGCTATGAATTTCTTAGGGCAATATTTTCACAATGTTTTTTCTCTAACGCGTTTGATCTTTCAACGTTGTCGAATAACGCACTTTAATGCCGACAACCGTTGACAAATTTACGTCACCTTGTTCACCTGAGAGAGAGATTGAAACGGGATTTGCGGATCGAACGCGCGATTATTTTTTTTTTACGATCTTGTACGATTTCACGAGAAATACAAACGATGGTTTGAAGGAAATAACGGTTGGCCAACAGGTGTTTCGATCAACTGGATAACTTCACCGATAAAATCGATAACTTTCAAACATCCACGCATTTTTCTTTCGTTTTCGAAATCTGTCTTGACACTCGAAAGAGATTACGCAATCGGTTTCTCGAAATTGCTACCAATGTCGCAAACAAATATACAGGTATTGCGCAATTCCCGTTCCGTCCGGCACACTTTTATTACCTCTCCCCCCCTCGCAAACCGTTTCAATCCTTTCCTTAAAATATTCTCCTCGATAAATAACTTCGGGATCCGAGCGTGCCTCGGTTTATTAGCAAGGATACGGGGATTCTAAAAATGGCCATTCTAAAAATCCCACACGGCATAACGTATCGGGTAACGAAAATTTACGTAATCCTCGGAGACGGAGCAAGAAGAATTCAACTCGCGTCTATTCGCATATAAGCCGTAAATGTTAGTTACAAAGTTGGTGGCACGCTCGAGGTGCGCGTCAAACTAGATAAAGATCCTACGCGCTCCTTATGAATACCTCCCACGCGTCCAAACACCCGTGGACGTTCCCTATCCACGAGATTATCCGATGATGCTCCGGTGAAACAAGTCGCTCTTTATTCCCGCTCGTATCTAAATCTAAAGGCGTGTGTATGTGTGTATACGAGCATTGACCGATGAAAAGAAGGAAGATTCAAATGCAATTTACGTTTTAATCCCATCCTCGCGATTTTAATTTCAAAAATAATTCTATACAGTTATTCACCAACTACAATTCTTTGCAAGCAGATTGCTGTATCGTCCAAACTAATTTGGAAAAAAAATTAATTCTTCTAAATAAATTTTATTGTAGGCAGAAGTACAATTCGAAATGGACAATGCCAAGAATCAAGACGATTATCCTTTATTATTATTTTATTATTATTGAGCATCCGAATTAATCCGTTTGGATGATAATAAATATAATCTAAATATTCGTTCTCTACTGTATATAGAATAGTACAATTCCCATTCGCAAATTGGTATAGGCGAATCCGCGATCCACAAAGAAGGAAGAAAATAGGAAGGAAATGGACTCGATACACGCAGTGATACGCGATCGCACGCGTGTAGATTCGCGCAAATACGAGTTTGTGTGTACGGAGAGGCATCAGGAGCTTCTAGAGGAAGGGCGAAGGTCTTGCTCTCGGAATAGAGATCGGGACGCGATGTCTGTGTCCGCTCTCTCTCTCTCTCTCTCTCTCTCTCTCTCTCTCTCTCTCTCTTTCTCTCTCTGCTTCTCCGCTGCTGGACACGAGCCCATCCTTTGAAAGTATCTTCCAAGTATCTTGAATATTACGCTGGAACTCGTTCGTCTTCGAAGTGGATCTTCCTCTCTTCGCGTCTCTCTCTCTTCCGGGATTCTTATTTCTCTCGACGAGGGGTGGACTTCTGACGAGGGACTACTTGGTCGTATATATATATATATATATAACGAGGAGACTAGTTTCGATGGAAGAGAGAGGAATATTTTTCCAAACCGTAATTCTCCCGATATGAAAATGATCGATAACCGGTGTTGCGATTGTGTTCGAATAAATATTATTTATTTATTTACTGGATTTACTGGATCTTTGAATCGAGAGATTCGTTGTAATTTCTCGTAACTGCGAAATTTATATATTATAAATTTATAGATCACGTTGAATATATAAAATTGAATAATTATTAAACATATATGCTTGATTGACCGGTTGATAAATATGGCGCGCGTGCGAGGCAAGTTTCTATTCTTATCTTAATTTTAATTACATTGCGTACGTCGTTTATTCCCATTTCGAAAAATCGAATGAAAATCTTTTCCCCTCTCCTGTTAAATTTAACCAATAAAAATTATTCGAGCGATGCGCGTTCTCCTTCTCCTCCTCCGTGTGTTCTCCTTTTTTCCTTTCTATTAGGGTAGATATACGTACGGCTCGTTCGAATTGTAGCGATATTACGTAACTTCGCATACGTTTTAACGTAATTATAGAAAACGTTTTATCCGGGATTTTACCCCCCGTCCATCGTCTATCAGAGAGTCGGTTGCTTTGAGAAAAATCGCGGAAACGTTCGCCCTTTCGAAAAATCATCCCTCGAAGTGGGGATGCCTGCAGCTTGGCGAACGGAACTCTTCTACCTCTTTCTGAAAAGAGGCAGGCATACTTTTGCAAAAAAAAAAAGAAAAAAAAAGGATAATCCCGTGATCATCTTTTCACTCACGCTAATTTTTTACCACTTTTGAAGTTAGTCAAACACGATACGATAGAATAGAATATTTAATATATTCATAAGAAATAAACGTTGAGAGCGATAATCGTAAAATTATGCATTTATAGTGCTACGTTTATATAGCTCGGATAAATCGTTCGAAATTATATATATAAACCTCTTTTCAACGGGAAGAATTTTACAAAAATGTATAATAATAATAATTTTTCGCGCGAATGCAAATTTTTTTTTTCTTTTTTTTATTTTACTTTTCATGCATCCGTTATCTATGCTAAAAAAAAAAAACTACTTCGCTACGCTAATTCTTTAATCTCGAAATTGCACGATACTTGTATTTCTTCGACGAGACGTGCGTTTCACGTTTCCCCGAAAATTCCCCCCGAAATTTTACCATTTTTTTTTTTTTTATTTCCACGCAAATCACGCGCATCGAGCAAACGAAAAAGAAAACAAAAAAAAAAAACACTTATTAAATTAAATTTTCGGATTCGTTTAATTTCGAAAAAGAAAAAAAAAAAAAGAAGAAGAAGAAGAAAAGAAAGAAACGTCAATAAAATCAATTTTTATTTTTAAACGAAACATCGTTGAAAAATTATTACCGCGCGATAATCTTTTGCCGCCAGATTTCCGTATTTTCCACGACACCACGGCCGTCCACTTTCATTTCCGAGCTAATGTAAATTATAAATCCGCGTGTCTCATCGTGGGTGGCTACGTTAAACGCGGTACGAAGTACGAGCGTTCCTCGCATTTTTATTCCGCTGCCGCTGCTCAAGGCCAACTTGTATTTTTCCTACGAGCATGCACTCTCGAAGGTGGAGAGCGATTTCATCGAAGAAAAAAAGGGAGGGGGAGTGAGGCGCGAGGAGGGAGGGGCGAGAAAGACGCGCAGAAGAAGGTTGAAGGAGGCGAGAGAGGAAGGAAGGATTAAATTTTGCTCTCCCTCCCCCCCCCCTCCCTCCTTCACCTTTCTCTCTCTCTCTCTCTCCCCCCTCCCTCCCTCCCTTCCCGGTTGACGCGAATTATTCGGTAAAAATGCATTTACGAGCGTGAGGGAACCGGCCATTAATTCTCTATTTCGTCGGGGATTCTGTGTCATCCAGCGCCACGTGTGCCTCGCCGCGTAATTTTCAGGACGTGCGTAACGGGCGTGCAAGCAAACAAGGATACGTTTAAGATAATGTTTAATACGTAGCTCAACACTCTCCATTAAAATGAGGAAAGCCCCGGCCGGCCGTTATTACCGAGGGAGGCATTATATCAGATTTTTAATTCCTCCGGTATATCTTCGCCGAGGAACTTTATTATAATTACCGCGAATTATTCTCACGACTTTGCCTTCGACTTTTTTTCTTTTTTTTTTCTTTTTCTTTCTTTCTTTCTTTCTTTCTTTCTTTCTTTCTTTCTTTCTTTCAATCGCAAGTCTTGTTTTTCGCGATTCCTCGACGCGAGTTTCCTCTTAGCATTTCGATACACGTAATCGTTGGGATCGGAACATGGAGCTTTAATAACGTTGGCATCTGGACGAGAATTGATTTAAATTGTCCGGTGGAAAGGCATCCGCGCGAGATTATCGTTATTTCTTTTTTTTTTTTTTTTTTTTTTTTTTACGATTATTATTGGTTCATTTTGCTCGTTATTTTATATATAATATATAGTGGAGAGAGACGTGATAGAATTAAAATTACGTTAGATCGTGTGAAATTTGTACGATCGGATTTTTTTGATACATGATTTGTTCTTTTAACGGTGCTCGGAAAATTTTGTACAATGAACGGTCTTGGATAAGTGATTTTTTTTTTGTAATTTTCAATGAATATATAATCGAAGTGTAGATAGACTATATATAGATCATCGTTATATTTTTACAATTTTTTTTTCTTTATATTTTAAAGAATAAAGCAAGAGAAAATTTTCATCTTCATAAAAACCGAATATTCTTTTTAAAAATTGCACGTTTCTCCACGCGTGTAAGCTACGTAATAAAAGCTTTTGCAGTTTGAAACCAGTGCATCTATCCTTTCCAAAAAAAAAAAAAGAAGAAAAAAGAAACAAAGAGATAACAAAAAAACAAAGACAGACAAACGTTAACCTTTCGCATTCATGGACGAGATATCTCATGACACAAAGTTGTTCGTACGGCCCTGTATAAGCGAGATACGGCCGTATGTAGGTATTTTTATTATGCCACGAGATATTTCGTCGAAAAAAAAAAAAAGTCAGACAAAAATCATCCCTCGAAATATCTCGTCCACCCGGATGCAAACAACTTGGCGGCTCTAATCGCCGAAATAAATTTTATCCGTCTTTTTACGCAAAATGGCATTGCAGAGCTGCGTGTACCGAAGATTAAACACGCGATATATCTCGTTCAAAGCGCCTCATGAACGGAGACTTGGTTGCCAGATACCTCGTCCTCGTGGATGCTAAGGGGTTAATCAGTTTTGCTCGCGCGTCCCCTTATGAATTTCTATTACCCTCGAAACGTCGACGATAAAACACTGTTTGTCAAGATGGAAAACGTTAGAAGAATATTCATTTCGAAACGGATAATTTTAGAAATTTCCTTGTACGTAGAGGCAAACAATATATTTTTTGATAGTCGCGTTTGAATCAAATACTTTTTCTAATTTTGATATAACAATATAACTTTAGGAGTAAACCTAAAATTCTTAGGTGTTAGATAATATCACAAATTCGATGAATTCTGTCCATCAAGATAGAAAACTATAAATCGAGAAAAAAAAAGAGACCAATCTTATTTAAAGTATTCTTTTTTTTTTATTATTATTATTATTAAAGTTTTCCTGCAATTTTAACGATATCGCTCCAAATTGAAATTAATCCAGAATTTTTAGAATCTCAGATGTTTTATAGCGACGCGTCCGTATGCATTTTCGTGGAAGGAAATAATGGAAGATCAAATATCGGCCTCTTATCCCGGGGAAAAGAGAAAGGGGTGGTGAATTCTCGGCAACGTCTGTCGCGTAACAAAAGGAGACGGAAGAAGGTACAAGAAGAAGGAAGGGGTATTTACACATGAATACAGGCTGAGCTTATCACTACGTGAATAGAGGCGCAGGGATATATATTGGTTCGACAAAGACTCGATGAAAA
This sequence comes from Apis laboriosa, assembly GCF_014066325.1. Classification (NCBI taxonomy): domain Eukaryota; kingdom Metazoa; phylum Arthropoda; class Insecta; order Hymenoptera; family Apidae; genus Apis; species Apis laboriosa. The sequence goes on from NW_025224966.1 coordinate 4,250,103, forward strand.
GCACGGTGCATATACGGTATCGAACTCATATGCCTACGACGACGAAACGTCTGCTCTGGCTCGCGATATTAGAATCCCCGGCATATTTTTCCAACCCCCTCTTATAAACGTTCTATTTTATGAACGAGCCAACAAATTATTCGTAAGGTAATAAAATCGCTTGGAGGAAGCGTCGAATGGAATTTCTTTCGCGTATAAGTTATTTTTGAAGAGACACCGCGTGAAACATCTCCTTCCCTCTCTCTCTCTCTCTCTCTCTCTCTCTCTCTCTCTCTCTCTCTCTCTCTTTCTTTTTCCAACTTATATATCTAACTTATGGAAGAAATATTACTCTCTATGAATTTCTCTATGATTCTCTGATGAAAGAAACATCTATTCTTCTTTGATCAAAATTTCTATCGAATTATTTTCTTATACAAATGTTCGAGTTTAAAAAAAAAAAAAGAAAATATTTTCAAGAAAATTCAGAAGCGTGGATCCCCCAAATAATGTAAATATTTAACGATATTTATGCAACAGAAACTTTTCTCCTTCAATTCCATTCCCCCCTTTCCTTTTATCCTTGTTATTACAGGACAAACTCTGACCGTTCCTCTTCCTCCCTCCCTTCCTTTCTTCTTCCCTTCCTTCCTTCCTTCCTTTCTTCCTTCCTTCCTCTCCTTTCGATTTAACACTAATCCTCCGCTGCGAAATTACGTCTCGATTCATTTGCCGTGACCATCGTTCAAACAATCGTAAAACCCCGTACACAGAGAGAATCGCGATAAATAAGAATGATTCTTCTTTGGAGGATGGGTCCACGTAATCTGGGCTGACCTGTAGACCGTGGGCTAGGCACACAGTACTTAAGGGGACCGCTCATTGACCATCCGGAAAGACGTCCACGAGAGGCTGACTGACTCCATTGTTTGAAAAACTTTTATGCCTATTGTGTGTGTACGTGTGTGTGCTTATACACTCCCGGCCCAAGGAATTATTTCGTATTCTTCTTCCTCTCGGAGACACTCGATCCTCAATACGAGAGACTCCCCCTCCCATCCCCTCCCCTTTTATCTATCGCGACCGAAGAAGGAATACAGTGGTAGTGGTAGTGGTAGTAGTTTCGAGAATGTTCTCGCGTGAAAAGAGAAACGGAGAGGGTGAAGATTCTATTCACAAGTTTTAATATCGCTGCATATTGCGAAAGTTGCAGTCGTTTAAGGATATAATAAAAGCACGGCGGGGTCCATCGATCGATCGACCGACGATTTTCTCGATTGACGAGAAGTTCGGTAATGGAGGGAGGGAGGGGTGGAAATTTACGCGCATTCGTTATTATTCGTCGGTATCGGTGCGTATTAACGGCGCGATCTCTCTGTTTCCCTCCCCCTCGTCCCAATAATCTTGCATAATCGCCGTGGCGATTCTTTGCAGGGAAGGAAACTTTCCTTGCGGCTTACATACGGGTTATTGAGCGGAAGGAATTTGATCCGTGCTCGGTTGAGACTGAGTTCGTTGGTGAATTAATCAATATAATAAATTCGATCGTAATAATATGCTCGTTACACGCGCGATGGAAAACGTCGATTATTTTGTTAGAAGTTTGTTACGTGTGGGTTAATATAAAAAAATATTTTATAAGAAAATATTTATGATAAAATAGTTTTGGTTTAAACTGAAAATAATTTTTGAGGGATCGTTTATTTAAGATGATTCACAAAACGCATGGATTTTTTCTTCGCCAGAGTTTTACGAATGTAAGATTGCCACGGCGTAAGCAATTACGGCAAATTCATCGTTTATCGTGGCGCAACTCTGCCAATAATTTTCTTATTCACCGCGCCATAATTAAACCAGTTCCTCTGGATGGGCACAGCCAACTGAACGAGCGTTAAGCTCTTACCAAGTCTGCTTTCGCTGTGTCTTGATGTAATGTCGAAAATTGTACGTGTCGGTAATGACTCGAAATTAGAAAAATTTATAGTATCGTGCAAAAAATATCGTAAATAATATAAAAGGAAACGTGCAACGCAACGTAACGATTAATAATAAATATATAGGCAAATTATTATACGGTGCAATGATATTTTTGTACATAAATATCATTTACTCGTCGAATAACAATTTTTTCTTTTTTTCTTTTTTTTAATTCATTTTACAAATATTACGCATACGAAATGTAATGATAATAAGTTTCATTGGAGGGATTCCATTCATCCTCGAGTAGCCGCCATTTGTATTCATTTTCCGTCAACGTGGTTGGTGTCGTTGCTTCGCGAGTAAAGTAATTCGGCTTTTCGTTCAGCATTTTGATTTATCGTTATGATAAAAGCGACATTAGAGGCAACAGTGCTACGCGACCAATCCGTGCTCGAATCCCTGGAGTGCACCCTATCATCTGTTCTTTAACGTTCTTAAAAGAGAACCTATATTTGCTCTTACTCTTACGAAAAATAATTAAACCGCAACGATTGGGATACTTTTTATCTCGTTGATGAATTCCCTTACATTACAGTTTCAAACGTACAGAAAAATACCTGTTTCGAGATATAACTAAAATGATATTAAAAGCTCTCGTTCTTCCAGCGGGAGAAGAAAGAGAGAATTAGAAAATTTATAGAGAAGAAACGTATATACCACATCGTGAAAAATTTATGAAAACCAGAAGCCAGAAATGTTTCTCACGAAATAAAGAGCTCCTTTTCAACGTTGCATTTCGACTACGCATTATTTATAATCTCTCTCGAAAAATCAGATGCGTTACCTATCCTGTTTCTTCATGATTACATTATACACCTGGATTTTTCGATTCAAGTTTCTAAAAAAATTGCACTCTATTTTAACCCCATTGAAACCAGATTAAAAACAACAAAGTTGGAAAAATTATCATTACCGGGGCAACAACGATCAATTACATCAATCCTCGACGAAAAAAGAAAGGAAAAAGAAAGAAAGAAAGAAAGAAAAAAAAATATTCTCGCATCGAACCGAAACATTTTTATCGCCCGTATCGATTAACCTCGCGTGCACTCCAACCGGTCAACCGGTCGAGATTAACGCGTTGTTGGCGGCGAGTTGGAAAAGAAAAAATTATTCCCTCTTCCCTCGATCCTCTCCTTTCGAACCGTGGGCCCAGACTCTGAAATTTACACGAACGCCGGCCTCTTCGGAACACCTCTCCCTCCCCCTCGTGTGTCCGCGCACGATTCAATTTATTTTAGATACGGCCTCTGCACCCTCGCACTTTTATTAGTATTTACGAAGCGATTCAGGCAGGTATACACGATCCGCCAGGTGGGCGGAGGGAAACGGAACGGGGCCGGCTTGTTTGGCCTGTGTTCAACGCCCTTGAAACATCAACCGTGTTCGATACGTTTACCTCGGGATTAATACGTATCTCCTTAAGACGTATGCCACTTCTCCTCGGGGATATAAATTTACGCGAGAGCGTGCACGGTAATTTCGCTCCGATCCGCTCGGAACTGTCTATTAAGAGCGACGTGGATACTATGTTGATGAGAAGATTTCGAAATTTATGGAAAATATTAGGCTCTAAGAGGGGAGGGGGTGGAATTTTCTAATTTTTATTCGCTAATTATCGCTTCGTTTCGTTGGAACGAAATGAATGAGTTGCAGGTGATGCAGGTAGTTTTGCACCTCTTCGAGAGGTGCATACGTTGGCGAAACTCGATATGAAACATAATGAAAAAGATTTATATACTTTGGCATTTGTACTTGTGCTGACCCCGTTCCGAAAGTTACGTCGTTTTTTCCATTGCTTCCGCGTTTGTCTGCTTTAATAAAAAAGTTTCGTTATGAAGTTCTAACGAGGCCGCCCAGAGAGAGAGAGAGAGAGAGAGAAAGAGAGAATGTATGTACGGACGAGAATAGTTTATGAAGCATTACGAAGTTGTAATTCTCGTAATATTTACAGAATACAAAATTTCGTTTTACAAAATGATAATAATAAAATTTGAAAATATATCAATATCTTCTCATTTCATTTTAAATATTCGTAATAAACTCTTTATAAAACTAAATCTTCATTGCTTATAATCGGAATTATCCCTCTTCGAGAGAGTTTTCATTCATTCTCAAAGAATCAAAAAAATCCAACAAATAATATTCTCACCTCTAAAAAGCATCCACGTCGGAACCCTGGCCCAAAGAATCGACTGCGGAAAGTTGAACGCGAAGAAGAAACAGCTCGATCGAAGTGTCGAACTCGTTCGTTCGAGGGGGCGATCTCTTACGATTCTTCTCTTCCTTCTCGTCGTTTGCACGCGGCTACGCGTCACTGCACACGTGACACACACACACACACACACATACACACACAGTACGTACGATCACGAGATCGAGACGTGGACGAGGTTGGACGCGGTGGGTCGTAGTAGATTTCGCACCCCCCGCTGCGAGGAAAGGGGATGATGGACGCGCGTGAACGCGACGCAGCATCGACAGGGGACCAATGCCAGGAAAACAGTTTGGCGGAGGGAAGACGAGAGACGGTGGTCGAAGGAGAAAAACCGGAAACCGGGACCGAGCCGTCATGGATTTTCTTTATGGCGGACGTGGAGGGGGGCCTCGCGCGGTGGAAAGAAGATCGAGAAGGTGGAGAAAGTCGTGTACCGGGGTGGGTGCCAAGATCGTCGTTTTACATCCCATGAAGAGGTTGTATCTCTTCGGGTACATACATATTTTTTTCTCTTTTTTTTTTTTTTTTTTTTTTTTGCGTCAATGCGTTTTTAAGAGTCGGTTCGCTACGAAATTGGCCGTCGCTCAAAGAATATCAATAAGTTGGAGGTTTTATTGCCGTATTTAAAGCTTGGTCTTTCTTGGAAGATGATGTAATGGCGCGTGCACGGAGCGAAAGATTTGTATGTTTTGGGTCGGTGTGGTCGAAAAAATGTAAAAGTTCAGGATGCAAGTTATTTTAAATATTTGCTGGATTATTGCTTGATGATAATTCGATCGGTGTTTGTACTGCAATACATGTATTGCATGTAAAGCCAAACTCTACGCTTTTGGGAGAAAAATTATTCGTGATTGTAAATGTAAATTGAAAACTCCTCTTTCGAGATATATTTCATTTATTCAATTATTCTTTTTTAAACGCTATGTGTTCACTACGTATAAATTTTTTTCTTTCCTTTCCATTTCGAAACGTATTATAACATTGGATTATAGTGTATTTATTCAAAAATTGTACAAACGATTGAATATATTAAGTATTCGAAAGAAAAGAAAAGAAAAATTCATGCAATATTGAAAGAAACGCCAAGAGGAAACAAAGCAATATGAATCTCGTTGAGGTCGAAATGAAAATCGCAACAGCGGAATAATAATTTTTAATACGGAAAATGTAAATTGAAAAAGTTAGAAACAACGACACAGCGCAAAAGGTAAGGGTGAAAAAAGTATGGAGATAAAAGTTCTCAGCGAAACCCTAGCCGGGTTTCTGTTGGAAAAGTCTGTTATATCCTTTTGTAAAATATTAGGTCACATTCACCGTGAACACCTGACATCTGCGCGCTCTCGCTCGTTGAGATTTTAGGGATGCGTGCCAAGTGTTCGCTTTGTCCCGAAAAACCAGTGTGGAAGTTACGAGTAGGAGTTAAAAGGAGCGAGAAAGGAGGGAATTAAGGAGGTGGGGGGAGAAGGGAGGAATGAAAGGGTGCGTCGGTGGTAATCGTACCTTTCTTTGTTTCCGTAGTTAAAAGCTATTACATCGCGATCGAATGCACTTAGAGCGTCGGTTTCTAGTATTTCCTGTTCTGCTTAGACCCCTATCCTCCTCGGATACGCGCGCAAATTACGAACGAGGTATAAGGTAAATCGATTGAGATCCGTTTCCAGCCAAGAATCCTTATACTGTGGTAAAATGTATTTAATTTATTTTCTGTGATATATACAATATATTTAAAGACGGTGGTATAAAAAACTCGATTTATCACCTGTTTCGTGCAATGTTTTATTTCTTTATTTATTTTTATAATCGTACGCGAAATTTGATTTTTTAATTATGCTATTTCTATTGGTTAAAAACTAAAGACGTATATATTTTAAGTTTATATCCCGATTTTATTTACACCCGTTGTTTCAGAATCAAATTAAATTCAAAAGACTGGATATTACAAACAGACGATTGAGATTAGGTATAAAAATTATTGGGCATTAACATTGTCAAAAGCACGGTACCTAAGAAACTTAATAAGTTCTAGCGTTAAGGCATAAATTCGCTCTCTAATTTATCATTAATTTCTTTCAACATTTAATCTTCCGCCCTTCCCTTTGTTTCTGTTCGAGATGGAAGATTTAGAGATTCGATACAAAAAAATAGAGAGAGGGATGCAAACGACAGGGTGGGAAAGGGATGGGGGGGGAGGGGGGAGGAGTTGGAGGAGGTTGAAGCGGAGGTTGAAAAGAAAGATCTGGAAGGAAAGGGTGAAAGGAGGGAAAAACGTAGGGAAAGATAGGTCGTAGATTCCGGTACTTTTTGCCTTTTTCCGCGGTTAAAAGGTACTATATCGTGGTCGAAAACGCCCACCTAAAGCACTTGCTAAGAGCCTTTCCTAACCCATTGGTGTGTACACGGCGCTCGAATGGCATGTTGCACCCCGGTCGGGTTTAAAAGGTTCCAGGCATTATTGTTCGATACATACATCACGTCGAACAATGATATCGATGTACCCCCTTTTGTTTTTATGTAATAAAATATCGCACGTCCAGTGCAATATCGGGTGTGTAGAAAGTGTACGGAATCGCACGGATAAGAATTTTTCTTCCTTAAACTTCTATATATATATATATATATATCACAATATTACAAAAGATATTTATACCTCAAAATTTTGTCGTTTCGTTTAAAATAATTAATTAATTAAAGTAAAATTTGTAAGTGATTAATCGTTTATTTTTATTATTTGTATTTTATTAATTTGATTGAATTTTTAATATCAATTTTAAATAATTTTAACGAAGATTCTATTGAATTTGTAGGAGAAAAGAACTCGAGTGTTTTATAAGATATTATTTCATTTGACTAGCTTCGATTTTTAAATTAAAAAAAATATATATATATCATTTAACGAGACATTTAATCACTAGAATAGATTCTGAACGAATTTATACATTTATGACAACGATCTGATATAAATGAAACGAACAAAACGATCCATAAAATTTTCACTTACGATCACAGATCCGGACAATTTCACCGATCTCTCTCTCCCTCTCTCTCTCTCTCTCTCTCTCTCTCTCCCTCTATTTCTATTATTGGACAAACGAGTCGGATAAAACTTTTATTCTTCCACGTTTTCAGCCTTATCTAAAGGTCCCGTAGTCTTCGCAAAGTACAGTTACCGTGACTCGAATCGAGAAGCGATTCCACCTCGGTCGGTAGATCTGATATTCACCGAGTTGTGGAACAAATGTGGGAGGGGAGGGTAGGGAAGGGGGGAGGGGGGAGATTGGCTGACTGCGCCATTGGCAGCAGTCAAGTTTGCCCATTCGAATTTCAACGTCACCGGTCAATGATGCAGCGATCCCGTCCTCGTAAAATCGTCGATCCGTGAGATAGACACGTGAAGACGAACAACGCGCTTCCATCCAACTAATTTCCGTGAGAGAATTGGGGGAGAAAACGAGTATACCCTTGGCTTGATCGTTCGACCAAGTTCGAGATGTCAGCTCGTATCTTGCGCCGACGTTTCCGATTAACGATCACCCTGTGACGAAAATTATTTTCCTCCGCCTAATTTCGATTCTATCTATCGTTGCGAGATATACAAAGGAAAAAATAAAATAAGATTTCAAGAATATAAATATCTTAATCTTTTGGAATTCGTAGTGTAATGCATTTATTTATTTGTGATCGATGTAATTGGATTTTTAGATCTATAATGATTAACATTTTTAAGAAATTATATCTATATTATATAATTATATATAATTATAAAGATTGGTGATGCGCTTGATGGTATTTCGACTGCGTCATGTTTGACTGCGTCGACGAAATATCAATGACTCAACCTCCCTTAAAATTGGTGATCCATAAAACTAGTTGGGGGAAAGTAACTATGCTCGGTCATTGGTCGGAGATATTATCAATTTTAATCTTAATGATGCGTTATTATTAAATTATATTTGTAGATCAATTTAAATCATCCAACTAGTAATAAAAGATTCAAGTTAAATGTACGAATAAATTAATATTACAAATATATTTATTTCTACGATTATATTTTCTCTTAAATAAAAAAAAATAAGGCGGATATAAAATATAATTTATCTAGTCGTTATCTAGTCATTGGACACTGTGAATGGAGATAAGAATGGAGAATTCATTGGTCAATATCTACGGTGACCTCATCGGTTCCCTCGTAAAATTCCAAACTGTTGGGTCGACGATCGATTTCAGGAGCTCGTTTCCGCCGGTAAAATGGGAGAATAACAGCTCTTTAATCTTCGTCTCGATGCATCGCGAAGATCTTTACAGACCAATCTTGACCCTCTTTCGCTTATTCGTTCCAGAGATCGCGAGATATTATCATCGTGGAAACGAGAGATGGCAAAATATATAAATTTTCTGTAATCCTTAGAGAAGAAGATTATCTCGTATATCAAATGTAATATCGCCTGTGTTCTTTATTTATTAGTAAAGTCGATTAATCTATGTAATGGACAGTGAACGATTTTTCCATAAAGATAGGATAAAGGCGCGTACATTTTTTAAAAGTCACCACTCTCTGAAATGAAAGTCTGTAATATTTACATTTGATTTCATGGAACATGTAAGGTAATCTTTCAAAGAATCTCAAAAGTTGGAAATTCCGAAATTTTCTCGATAAGAGATAAGATATTAAAAATTCTATTTCTTTTTATCTATTTATTTATTTATTTTTTTAATCGTACTTTGTTTCATTATGAAAGAACACGCTATTCCTTTCTCTTTTTTGGTTTTATTAAAAAATACATAACAGTTTGCTTCTTGTTTTTTAAATAAAATAATATTTTCCAAGTTTCGATATTTTTTTTTTTCTTTTTATAGAAACAAAAAAAACAAATCTGTTTTTCATCTAACTTGCAAATTATCTCCATACGTTCCTCGTTTCAATTAAAGAACGAAAAAAATTTATGAAATTGAAATCAATAGTTTTGTCGAATGTAGTTTTTACATAAAATTCTAATAAAAAAAAAAAAAAATTTGAACGTTAATCGGATTATATACAACTTGAAATTTTTTTGTTTATTGCCGTGTAACAAGCTTTATTTTATTCAACGTCACACGGCTGGCTGCACATCGATAATTGAACGATGCAGTTTCGTAAACACGCGCGTATGTAATTAATATTCCCGTCGTATGTTTTGAATGTTCATCCGTATGTAAATCACGTTATTATAATAGAAATATTATCGATGTTTTACGTAGCATCGGGATGATTGATGTGGCGTGAACGATAGATTTCTTTTACACAGGTCCGATAATTCGTATTCCCCTCGATCCAATATTTATGATTATCCACGATATTTTGAACAGTTGACAAGCCCGTGGAATAAAGTGCTACGCGTATTTATAACGTAGCCTAAGATGAGGCTAGATGTTGGATGAAATCGCGAAATGTTCCGTGAAAGAAGCTGCGTTCGCACGGTAAATCTTTTTTTCCTTTCTTTTCCGGGGGAAGGTTCATCGATCATTCGGTAGAAATGTGTATCTGTACTCGGGGATCGAGCGAACAGTCCTTGGATAGGTTTAATTAAGTTAAGCACGATATTCGTTTCGACGATAGACAGACGTTGGAATCTTGGAAAATTTTATTTCCAGTTTTTCTTTTTCTTTCTTTTTTTTTTTTTTTTTTATTTCAAATCGAGAAATTATTAAAGCTTTAAATCCTGTGTGTATTCCATTAATATGTTCGTTAAAAATTGTTTTCGAGTATACTCGATTCGTCGAGTGTTTAAATAAAAATTCCAATAAATAATTTTTAATTTGAACTCTCACACTGTATTATTTATTTCGTTTCATTGATTCGGATCGTGAAACAAATAGAGAATAATAATAATAACATTTGAAATTATCGATTATATCGATTTTTCGTCGATCAACTGTTGCTCGAATTTGCATCGTCGAAATAAAAGAGAGAGAGAGAGAGAGAGAGAAAGAGAAAATGGAAAGAAATAAGGTGAAAGAAAATGGGAAAGCTTTTTTGAAAAGGGAACGAAGCAATAGTTATTCTATGAAAAATCGAAGAAAGACGAAACGGGTCACGTTCCGCAGCGAGAGGCTTTCTTTCTTCCGGTTCGCAGTGGATGCTGAAGCTGCGCGTTTTAACGAGCACAGAAATGTTCCACTTTTACTCCCCTCCCTGGCCACCGGTTTCTTCCATCCCTCTTTGTTTTTCCCTTTCGCTCGTTTCCGTTTCTTCCATCGATTTGCGGAATTTCCCGGAATATTACACCGGGGTTTCGTTTCCCGAGTTTTTCTTCTCCCTAAAGAGAGATCCTTTTCATTTCTCTCCTTTTCCTACCACCTCCCTTGTTCGCCTTCATTTTCCTTGTTCCCCTCCGCAAGATCCTCCAATTGCCCGATTAATCGATTAAATATAGACTAATGAATTCGAATTCCGTCGAGCGAGTCCAAAGAAGAAGGAAATCGGATCCTTCCTTCTTTCCTTCTTTCTTAATATCGCCTTTTCAATTTGCAAAATTTCCTCGATAACTTTTATATAATAATAAATGATTTTTTTTTTTTTCTAAGAAAAAATTATTCAAAACTCACGTTAGCCGGAAATTCGAAGATTTATTAGATTTTCACGAGATTATCGTTGGAATATAATTCATGCCATAAAAAAAATAATCTTGCTATCAGCACGACACAAGTTATATTGCCTCTTAAAATTTTCTTCGAAATAAAAATCCTTTTCACACGCAAGGGGGAAACAAGTTAACAACAGATTAATATTTAAATCTAAGAAATGACAAAGTTGCGCCTGGATATTTAAGAAAGATAGAATGTATATTCGAATAATTAACGCATTCTTTCACATTTATTTCTCCGTATATATATATATTTCGATTAAAGATTTAAATTGGAACACACGGTACACGCATCCATTGTCAAGTGAATTTCACAGACGCAACTCTAGACAGCTCGAAATCCCATCGAATTGTATTCCGATAATTGGCGAAGCAGAGATAGCTCGGGACTCGGCATGCTTCTTCAGCTACTAAATCATGCAAATACTAATAATGGCACGGACGAGGCGTCGGATAATTGAAATGTAAACATCTAGCTTGCTCTTGAGGAGGAGTTTGATGGTAGGCTCAGTCAGACTTCAGCCGTGCTCGAACCTTCCATGCAGAGCGAGGAAATAAAGGGAAGGGGCAAGGGTGGGGCGAGGGCGAGGAAGCGAGACAGAGAGAGAGAGAGAGAGAGAGAGAGAGTGAGTGAGCGAGCGAGCGAGTGAATGAACAGTGAATCGAGGAACGGAGACTTGGCTGATATTGTGACGTAATATCTGAGTACCCTTTTGTGCACGAACTTCCCTCTAATAATATGCAAAACACACGATATTATATATACGCGTTCATGATTAAAAGCGACGATAGATGGGTAGAATTGAAATAGAAGTTGAATAATGTTTAGAAAGGAATGTGGAGATCTGTGGAAATTTTGGAGTTAAAAGTTCTTTTTATCGATTAATTTTTATTTTTGGGGGATTGAAAACGGAGCAAAGCGGTTTAAATATTAATCGATATTTTATTGCTTGCTTTGTTTGATGCAAATTTTGTTTGGTTGCATATACTTATACTGAAAACGAGAAAACGTATTTAAAATTTAAAATATGCGTGTATTTATACAATTTAATATTTATAAGTTTGTTAATTTTAATTAATGCAAACAGATTATGAGGTTATTTGCAATTTTTCCACATGTGAGAATATTTATAAATCTTTGACTTGTCGATAATTTTTCGCTTAATTTCAATATTAATTAATGTATTAACGATGATGAAATAATTTTGAATTTTCATTGTCGAGTTTGAGTTCGAATTTTTGTAATTAATATATTAGAAAGAAAAAGCGAAAGAGCATTAATTATGATTTTATCGTAGACGCCAAAATTATTATTTTAATACGATTATCTAAGTAGAAATCGAGCCATCAAGTTCTCGTTAACTTATCCGATACAACAACAACGTAAATAGAAACTCGATTTCCTTCTCCATTTCCAAGAAGACTTCGCAAATGGATATTCTTATTTTTCTTTTGCATATTTCGCGCGAATATTTCTTGCTTGCTAAAGCAAACTAGAGATTCTTTTTTAAATAAAAATAACAGCATCGCGGGAGCTGTTGGAATGGAATACTTAAAATGGAATACTTAAAATAATGGCATTAAAGAATATTAAAACAGATATTAAAAAGGAATTTTAATTGTCGCATAATGTACACCTAACATGTAACAAAATATTTAATTTCTTATATTTTTTTTTCATCCCCTCCTTTACATATTTTCATCCATTTTAATATTTTCTCTTATCACATTTTTACTGAAGCAATACTGAATAATTTTCTTTGTGCATATATCATAAATCTCGTTCTTTCTTCCACGCTATATTCCATACATACTGAAATCTTGCTTTCATAAAATTAAAAACAGAGTTATTACCGCTCATAAAAGCCCACTAATTAAATAAAATTCATAATTCACTTATCACCTTGTTCAAATATTTTCATCGCCAACATAAAAATGTTTCTTTATTTTCATTATCCTGAAACATTCACGACGACTAACGTCGAGCAAATGATATTCGAAACTTGCCCTAAGTAACAATGTTTCATATTTCACTCGTTTGTGTGCCATTTCGTGTTCATCTTCGTTTTTCCATTTTCGGTCTTTGCGGTCTCCGCTCGTTAATGCTCCTCTCGTTATCGTTGAAACTTTATCTTCATTATCCACTTTGTCCCCGAATAACGTGTACCCCGTTGCGAAACAAAAAATCGTGCACGAATTAATCGACGAATGATGTCGAATTAATCCAACGTGCATCCAATTTTTTCTTTTTTTCTCAATTAATGTATCATCAATCGCGATCATTGTCTCTCATCTTTTTATTCGACAACACCACTTTTTTTTTTGCCTAGCTAAATTAAAGAAACCCAATCTAGATATAATTATTCCACATTTGTACTTCCACTAAATTGTACATCTTAAATTCTTAATTTATAATCGTGGTTTAAAATTGGTTTAAAATTGGTTTAAAATTTATCCAATACCATTTCGATTGTAGTAATCAAGTATTGTGAAAAAAATTTCAAAATAAAATGGTAAAAGTATCGAGACGACGTGACGTTTCGCCTCGCCACAATCAACATCGAAAAGCACCGACAGGATTCCCCTTATGAAACCTCCGTACAATCCCACGGCATAAATAATTCGCTCGTCGGCGGCCGCGATACCGAACCGAGAGACAAAATTTCAAGGGTCGCTTCATCGTTCATATTTGCACCGTTCGGGTTCCTTCCGAGGAAACAAAGGCGCGTCTAATTAACACGCTTGAGACAGAAACCGGGGCCTTTCTCGTTTCGCGTAGCTGCTCTGAATGCGGAGATCCGCAAAAGGGCGCGGATAGTCGAACAAGGGAGGGGAGGGTGGGGGCAGGAGAAGGAGGAGGAGGAGGAGGAGGAGGTTAGGCTCAAGGTAAAAAGAAACGGGCCGATAGCCGCTACGACGACTCAGACAAACCTCGATAATTAGCGACTTCCCCTCTAAAACACCGACACACGCGTTACAACCGTTCTTCGGATACCTTGTTTCGGGATTTAGAGCAATCAGTCGATCATTTAATCGAGTGCAAAGCTTTGTTAGAGTAATTGCCACGTATTTTTCGATCAAGTAGCAATTTGCTGCCAAATCAAATCGCTGAGAAATTTGTAACGACCTTTTTCGTTCGGATTTATTTAATTTTAGATTTAGAATAATGTTCATTTGTGATTTGATTTTAGATATCTTTAGAATTAAAATTATGTTCGATCATTTAATCGAGTGCAAAGCTTTGTTAGAGTAATTGCCGCGTATTTTTCGACCAAGTAGCAATTTGTTGAATCAAATTGCTGAAAAATTTTTACGATCTCTGGAATTTTTTTTTTTTATATATATCAGGATTGATATGCGATTGAAAGTGCAAGATGCGAAGTTTAATAGAGAATAAATTATTGACTGTGATTACGAGAATGATGGGCTAGAGTAAATTTAATAATTACTTTTCATAGCGAGAAGAAAGGAGGGAAAATAAATCTCTCTCGTCACTTGAAATTTGCAGGAGCGCGCGCAGTTTACCATATAATCTGGACACAAATTGCATTTTATCGAAGTATCGAAGAATTCTATTACGTTTCATTCATTAAATTGGCATCGATCGAGGGTCGAATGTACGGCCGTTTTCCACCCGTTGCCTCATACATACATACATACATACATATTTGTTGCGTCCAGCGTTGAGAGTGAAATTTTTTTTAATCTATAAATGTTCCGTTCCCGCGAAACAAAATATCCACAGATACGTTATATATCTTCCATGAATCATTGCTTTCTATCGTCTCGCATTATCGAACCGTTATTATTTACCAGTACGTTATAAATTTCCATAATTGACAACATACCGACTGGAGATTACTTTCGCGCACAGCTCGGGAGAAAATGGAGGACAGGTATTATCGAATATACCTGGGACAAGATATACACGAGAATCGATTCTAATTAATCGAATTACCGTGGAAACGGTACAATATTCGGGCTTAATTAGAATTTTATTATCTTCGTTGAGCATAAATCACGGCCGGTCTGGTTCGCGTTCGAGTGTTTCTGGTGGGCCAGCATCGAATGTCGAGGTTGTTCGAGTAATTTGCGGCTAACGAAAATGCGTCAAACCGTGGAACAGTTTAGGAACAGGCTGGGAACAGGAGATTAATTTCCTGATTAAGCCGATCGATTCCGTTTCTGACGTCGTTCCTTCGTAGTTTCCCTTTTCACGATCGTTATCAACCACGATTGTATCAGATGGAAATACCTTCGAGCACATCGAGAGTAGAAGAAACGAGTTAATTAGCAGCGTAATCAATTGTTGAGAAGCAAATTAATGTCTCTCTATGATGTGACAACAATATAATATTGCCGTTCATCGTCGTGTAGTTAATTTCTGCTAGTTTTAAAAACCGAATTGAACGTTGGTATACGAACAATGCTCGTGTTTCCCCCATTTTTCAAAAATCTGATTTATCAGGTTGGATGTATTTATACATTGATGTATATCTGTGCAACATTTTTCATTGTTCGATATTTCATTTCGGAACTGTCACCGCCAGACCTCGTTATATACTATTGAAAAAAAAAAAAAAGAAGAAGATTGTAATTCACAACAATATAATAATATGAAACGATAAAATGTTCTTTTCTATCAAATCCGTCACGTTTTGTGAAGTGTACAAGAATTTTATCGACTTATTTTCTAAAATTTAAAAAATATATATATATATAATTTGTATAATTGTATAATTTACAATTCCAAAATCCAATAATCAACCACGATACGAACTATCAAATAGCTAATCGATACACGCAAAGCAACGTGGAAAACTAAATCCACCCTTTCTCGATGATCGTAAGCCGATCGAACCACGTCCTTTTCATCGGAGAAGAAGGAATATCGGTTGGAAACGGAAGCGGTACAAGCGTCAACCAGATAGGCGATTGCATTCCATAACCGATTATCGGGCGACGTGGCCGCGAAATGCCGCTAATTACGCATTTAAAAGGAGGAAAAGAAGGAGGGAAGAAGAAGTGAAAATTCGAATCTGAGGAAGCGGGCACTGCGCATGATCGCAGCCCCCACCCTTCCCCTGCCCGTCGGTGTGCCTCACATTCGTGTCCACCATCTGTCACGTGACTGTGTAGGTCTCACGGGGTGGTTGGAGCCCACGTGGAACAACACGGTACTGTCAGTCGCGTCCGGCGAGTCATTCGCGTATCACGGTTCGCGATTAGGGTGCGTTTCCCACCTTTTTCCCACGGATTTTTCCGCGAGTTTCGCGAAAGTGAAGTTCCGCGCGTGATGTCAGTGTGAGAGGTGGAGTGTTTACTGCAAGGGTAAGCGAACACGAGGTAAGGTATTGTCTCGAATGTTTTTTTTTTTTTTCTTTTTTTTTTTCTTTTTTCGAGAGGGTGGAAGGGGGACAAGATTATTGGACGACGTGGTGTTTTGGATAAGAATTTGGACACGTATAGAGAGAGGTGATTTATCGATATAGGGATATACAAAGTGTGTTTAACTTATTGAAGTTTTCATAATACAGTGAATCGCAAAAATGTTGGCATGCAATGATAGGGGAAAGAAGCAATCGCGAGTTTGTTAATTAATTAGTTAATCGACAGAGTCGAATTCCCCCAATATTTTTGAAACTGTAACATAGTCATCAGCGACTCGAAAACACTTAAACACGTTTTCACTCTCCAATTTGAGAGTATTATCGTTGATTACCATTTCACGATTAAATTAAACTCTCCGCTCAGTGCTTTTGCACACTTTTGCCATGCCTAATGTACACGGCACTTTTCAAAAAAAAAAAACGAAATCAAAAAGAAGAAATTATTTCGCATAGAAAAAAAAATAAATATTGGGAACATACTCGACACACGCGTGACCACGAACAACGAAGCCAATCAATCGGTTTCGATCAGCTCGGTTTTTGAAAAATTCAAGAGGACGGTTGAGCGGATTAAAAAAAAAAAAAAAAAAAGATGTTTTACGCACCACGAACATTCACGCGGTCCATAAATTACCGACTTTTCTACTCGCCACGTCAACGAATCTTTTTATTCATTTATTTATTTATTTATTTATTTATTTATTTTCTCCCCCGTTTGATTCCTCTGTGTCATCAACAGGCATCAACAGGCCGAGAGGCCGAGAGAATTAATTAGTTTGAATAACCCGATTAAAAATAAAAGTATCGCCGAGCGAAAAGTGGGGGATGAATCGTTTGGTCGCGGCTCCGTTTTAAACCGCGACGACCGTTCTCCCCGTCTTTTGCAAACCGGTTACGTCACGTGAAAAAAATGCATCGGCCTTGGTGAATCGCCGCTAATGATTCCACGATGATGAAAAAGGCCGCATCTCTCGACACCACTCCCCCCCTGCCCGTCAAACAGGGGAGAGGCTCGATAAAAATTCATTACTTTCGCCCGATGATCGGTCAACGAATGAATCGATCGACTCTCTCTCTCTCTCTCTCTCTCTTTCTCTCCACGATTTTCGACGAAAAAACCGTACGTGTGCTCGCATTTTGTAAATAACCGCGTAAATAACCGCGTATGGTAAAAATTCATCGCTTTTAGTAAATTGGGCAGGTAAGGGAGAGGAGGGGATGAAACGTTTTTCCGGCAACGTGAGAGTTAATTGACACGAGAGAGAGAGAGAGAGAGACTGTCTATGCACGTGCGTGCGACTATCGATAAAAATTTATGAATAAAAAGAGAGGGGAGGGGATGACGATTGATTCCGAGAACGACTCAACGTTTAGTTTTGTAAATAGATTATTTTATCTCGTTTCTGGTAAAGTGATAATACGTGATAAAGTAAAATAAATTTAACGTATTTATTTGGGAAAAAAGAAATTGGATGTAAGGTAAAATTGAGAGTAAAATTGAACGGCTTTTATTTTATTTCCATCAATCAATAAGCTCGATTGAGGAATCTATATAAATAGCATTTCTGTCAGGTTATATTCAATTGTGTTCGATGTCCGGGGTGATATATACGGCACGATTTTGCCAACGGTCCAATTTTATCGAGCCACTATTGAATTAAATTCTCCATTATATATCGCGGAGACATTTATAATCGAATAAAAACGAATTAGATATGTTTCGAATAGCATTTGGATTTCCGTCCAAAATTGATCACAAACCGAATTAAAAATATATACAATATTTATCGAGCGATACGTGACCGATCTTAAAGGGGATGAACTTATACGAAACTTTCTATAAAAAAAGGAAACGATTAGTTTGAAAATTTAAATTTTTCCAAAAATAGTTTTACCAAGAATTTTTTAAATATCGCCTCACTATTCTTGGAAAATAATTCTCTCTCTCTCTCGCTCTTCCGTATTCATTTCAAGCACATCGATATTAAAACTTGCACGCTACGCCGCAATTCAACGAACGAACGAACGAACGAAAACGGTGTCAAGGAGCGGCTTTGAAATTTCTTGTAACGCGAGACGTCGATATGCGCACGTCATCCATCGGTCGATGTCCATCGTTCCGTTAGAATTATACTGTTTCAGGAAACGGAAAGATCGGCCGTCTCCAGACACTGGTGAAAATTTTCGCCTCCTCCCAGAAAATTTCATGTCAATTATGCAGGTTTCAAGTTTCACTTACAGAAGGTGGAAGTTTGGGAAGAAAGTTTTTCGTTGGTGGAGAAACTTGCTTGCCTCGGAATATTGCTTCGTCATAAATTCCCATTTTAAGCTTCCCCCGTGGCAGCCTCGTTAATTCGGAAATCTGGGTCTATCATTAGCATATAGCTTCTCTCCGCTCGAGCTCGAGCGAGATTTTCAAAGGGGGGAGGAGGGGTGTGAGCGAGTTTCAAAAACAGGGTTACGCAGTTAGCGTTTTAATCGAGTGTTTCAATTAATACTTACGAGCGGAGACGAGGGAGGGACAAATTGCGTCGTTACCACTCCAAGATCATCAACACGTTGGATAATCTCGTTGAATAACTTGCGAAGATTTTGCGAACATCACAACTGAAGCTCGTTAAACTGACTTTTAACGCGTTAAAGGAGTTTCTTCCAAATGATGCATTTCTGCCTCTGCGTGTACTAAGCAGTTTAAAAAGTTTTTTAATTCGAATTAATTCTTTATCTTATTACAAACCTTATTACAAATCATTCTCACAAATATTCTATTCAAATATATATATATATATATTATTTCTCGTGAATTTTTATTTAGAAGATTAGGTTTAAGGAGAATTCGTTTTAATCAATCGAGTATTATTATTTTAATAGGGAATCGAGTAGCTTGAATTGAAAATATGAACGAAATATAAGATTTACAAATTTTTGAATCCTCCAATTTATATTTATTTACGCGTGATTTCTATCATGTGCATAATACTTGGAATCTTTATCCAAGCAACTTTAATACGAATCTGATGATCGTAATTATCGAAGTTAAACGAATAACTAATTCGATCTAATATCTAATAATACAAAACTGTAAGAAATTTGCAGGTATATACTTGATCTTCCATGTGCAGAATATCATACCATTTTAAAAGCGTACGATCGGTGTTCCAGCTTCTCGAATTCGTGAATTCGCATTTCAACTCTGGGTCATCGTTTTCCAATCGAATTCTCTCCATCGAAGCGGCCGTTACGAATTTACGTGACGGAAATATCGCCCGATATTACACCACGATGTCATAAACCCTTCCATATGTACATACAATATATATATATGTATGTATATATGTGTACACATTGGTGAAAAAGTCGCGGCATTTTCCAAGCGAGACGAAACCTATCCAACTCGATATCCTTGCGATCGATCGTAAAACTCGCTTTCGAAAGAAAGATCGATGCAATTAATGCACTTTCTCCTAGCAGCCAACCGTTCCTCGTGTTGTAGCTCGATGCGACCGACTTCGATCGAAATTCAAAGCCTAGTTTGTGAACCTTGAGGATTTTCGATCTTTGATGTCTGTGCAGGTGAATTAATCGTGCAATACGAAATTGAATTTATGTTAAAGAATCTTGTTTTTTTTTTCCTTTCGTTTCCTTCCTCTGTGAATGTAATTCGCATTTAACTTTCTCAAGAAAAAAGTTTGGAAATTTTTAGAAATTAATAAAAAATATATTATTACAAAAAAAGGATGATGAAGCGTTGAATGTATTTATTAACGAAAGAAGAAATTTAATTTATCTTCCATTTTCTTGCGAAATTAAAAATATCACGTATAAAGATTGTTGTATAATAATAAGGTATAATTCGTTTACTTGATTAAAATTGAATTAAAATTGATTTAACAGATTGTCGAAATTTCTTTTTATATATTTTTATATACATAAAATTCATCAATTCGATTTACATATATATATTTTTTTTTCCTTTAAACGATTATTACAATCAAATAAATGTTCAGAAAAAATAAAAGTGCAGAAAGAGGAGTGCGCACAGCAGACCAGTCGAACGATTTAATTCCAAAGCACAAAAATTTCCAACGAAATTACCGGCGAAATCCATAAAATCGGTGGCTCCTTAATCAAATTCTAGGAGGGAGGGAAAAATCGCAATTAACGGGGCAGTTTAATCGTACGTAATAGCTCCGCCAATTTTGCCGAATATGCAAGAACCAAGTCAGGACATCAATTTGCGCTATGCAACCGGGCTCTCGTTCAATCTCCTTCCAAGGTCCTGCCTACGGAATCACATTCCTGGACTGGTCTCGTTTCCCACCCATCCCGAGGAAAATTCAGGGGACCGATAAAGGTTTTCGTTAAATTATTCAGGGCCACGAGGCACGCGGTGGAAAGGGCGATTTCCTTTCGGGTGATCGATCAATTAAGTCGACGACTATCCCGGAACAATCGCGCTTTATTATCTGACGAATCCATTTCATTCGCGTTAGGCCATTCACCCTACCTTGGTCCACCGTCGTCGGATACTTTCTAATGTTGTATCTTTTCTATCGTGAAAATATTATTTAGGAAAATATTATTTCGCGACGATATCTTAATCGATAGTTTATCGTGACGTGTAATCATTTATGGAGAATTTAATTTTAAAAAATTCGGAAAATATGAAGATATAAATCCGTTCTTCATCTGAGATTTGAGGAAAATGTTATTTTTGTGTGATGGTATATTGCGATCAACGAGGAGAGGATTTTGTAGATATTTAAAACAATATTTTAAAAACTCGAAACATTTTGTGATTATTTTATTTGGAATGGAATATTTTTATCTTTGCTTTCTCTTGCGAGGATCGTGGCTCAAGAAAATGTTACGTGGCCAATAATCTTCCATAATTGTATTTACGACCAAATATGATGAATTTAATTTTTGAAAAATTTATCTAATTTATCAAATTTTGTGAGTAATGAGAAGCAAAGAAATGGATAAGAGAACAATTTTGAGTGAGAATTCGAGAATACCGAATTCCAATTTTGGTCGATCCTCGTTTCTACATGTCAAAAACACATCTTGCAAACATGGATAGTCAATATACGGTATGAAGCCAAACTAAATTTGAAAACGCTATAAGGAATATCAAGTATCATCTATTCGCTGCGAAATTCGGAAGAAATGTGAGTCGTGTGTCGAAGGAAATCGAAATTGGAATCGAAATAAATCTTGAATGAAACGTGTAGATCGTTCGCGTAGGTTTGGTAAAAATACGTTTTCACGGAAAATAACGCAAATCCAAAGGCATTTTTTGTCCGCGTTTTCGGAATTCGCGTAATATTTTGCTCGTTTTTCGCGCACCAGCTCTTTGTGCACCTGCCGAGCCTTCCATTCGAGCGGGTTACACTGATTGGTTTCGTAACCATTGGCCTGTGAAACAAGTAGATTGCTCCGGAGAAGGAATAAAAAAAAAAAAAAAAAAGAAAAAAAAAATTAGGAAGAAACAACATCTTTTTTTGGAAACGGACAAGGTACGAAACAATGGCTGTGCTTAAATGATTCTTTTTTGCGATGCTCGTATACATTCTTCATATATATATATGTATATTTTTTAAATTTTGATTTCTTCAAGATCTGCTGAAAAACTATTTTCCATCTGGAATCGACGAATTGTATATAATTGTTCGAAGTTTGAAAGTTAATCTCAATATTAAAAATTTCAATAAATATGGAACGGATATTAAAAGAGCATCGGCTTGATTCTATTGCCAGATACGGAACAATACAAAAATTTAATATCGCAGAGACGGAACAACGATACGGAAAACCAACGTGCATGAAATGTTCCTGAAAAAGAATAAAAAATTATACAAATGTTTGCCATTGGAAATATGAGAATATAATCGATGCTGAAATAAAAGAGGCAAATAATATATATATATATATATGATATTATTTAAATACAGAATTTCTGACAAAAATGATATCGATGAATGTATTATTAATATCGATGAATTAATCGTTAAATCTCATAATCCCTTGAAAAATGTTTAACGATATTGAACAATTTAAAAGGAATTTCTTTCTCCAGTTTCATTATTTAATTAAAAATCTAAATTAAAGATGTTTAATAAGGTATAATTAGGTTACCTAATCCACGATTTACGTCACGAACGTGACTCATCCCGAATCGAACATCGAATAAGCGAAGTCATCGTTGTGGGCAACCAGTTTCCTACGTGTATCCAGTATCTACGTGTCAGAGTATCCGACACCACTCGACCTGAAATTTTCGGCTATCTGCACCCCGAATCATCGAAGATTCGTTTCTCTTCCTCGAAATACGTCATAAATAATATATACATATTATCATTGAATAATGTTTTCCAATATTTTTTGATTTGTCATCCCCTTTTGTAATATTTAAACAGCCTGCAACAATTTTATCCACGTATACTTAGGAGAAACTTTAAAAATTATCATAGAATAGAATTATTTCTCAAATCATTTTCTTCATTTATCATCCTCCCTTTTTTTAATTAATTCAAACATCTTACGATCCTCCTCTTTCTCTCTCTCTCTCTCTCTCTCTCTCTCTCCACGTGAGAAAAATTTAAAAAAAGTTAACAAAATTTTATTATAGCAATTAAGTTAAGAGGATCACGATTGACAATTTAAAAATTGTCCATTGAATCCAAATGTAACATCGATGATTTCACCACGAAGATCGACACTGGTTTGAGAATACCACTTGTCACGAAACAAGTGCACGTGGAATAATGCAGAAGCAGAAGTATTATCATCCAAGCTTGAAGCGAACGAAGTTCTCGAGTCCTTGGGAGTGAAAGTCTTGGTGTCTCACAATATCGACGAAAATGATAAAAGGAGGTAGAGAAATACGTTTCCACCAGCTTTCGATATTAACTATAAACAAACGTTTGTATGGAGAAATGAAGCGTGCGTGGAAATGAGGGAACGAGGAGGTTCCCGAGAGCGATTCTGCTTTTGATAGGCTGCCTGCACGTGACGTTTCGATAAACAGCCACCGTTTATATACTTTCCTTCTCTTGTTCACTTCTCTTTCGTTCGTCACGGATTACCGGATCATGCAAAACATCTCGTGTAACTTGTCACGGATTATCCATGCGTGTTTTTTCCTCTGTTCCATTCCTTCTTTGTTCCCTTTCTCTCTCTCTCTCTCTTTTTTTCCCCTCTTTCTCTTTCGTTTCATTCTATTGTGACGAAATATCGGTATATAGAATATAAAGTACAGATATGGATCGAAAAATCTTCTTTTTTTTTTTTTTTCTTTTTTTTAGATTCATGAAATTTGAAATTTTTTAAATTCAGAATTTATCTTTTTATCTTTCTTTTTTTCTTTCTACATTCTTTTTCAACTTATGGTTTATCAGGAATTTTAATATCTATATTTTTAATATCAATATATATATTAATAATTTTATATTAAAAATTTTATTTTTTAAAAAAATTGACAAAAATTGTAATCATTCCCGATTCCGTTGCTTCTTGTTTTATCTCTTTCTCTCTCTCTCTCTCTCTTCCTCTCTTTCTCTCTCGCGATATAAAATGGGTACAGAGGCAGAAACCGTGGCGCGAATTTTCATTTCATTTCGATGGGGGAGGGGGGATGGAGGGAGGAATATTTTTCATCGTGGAAATGCACCAAACAAAACCCATCGAACCCACGTGAAATCATTGCCACGGAGCGCAACCTCCGCATTTCGCCTCCCTTTGCCCATTATATTATCCAACAAGTTAATTGTCATGCCAGTTCAAATATTCATTATGAACCAGTTAACGGGTCGCTTCTCCATCGGCTCAATTTCGCGCAAACATTTTCCAATTTGGCGCGAAACAATCGCGAAGCTTTTCGCAACGATGCGCAAAACACGCGTTGATTTTTTTTTTTTCTTTTCTTTCTTTCCTTTTTTTTTTTTTTTATTTTTTTTCGAACCCTCGAACGATTACTATCCCCTGAATGAACGTTGTTCGCTTACAATCGGTTATTATCAAATCGGCAAATTTCCGTGACGATAGCTCGCTCGAATCGGTATCGAATGTTCGAATGAAAATTCCGTTCCGTTGAAAATCGATGATAAAGAAATGGAAAAAAAAAAAAAAAAAAAAAAAAAAATGAGGGTAAAAATCAGACAGACAGCCTTTTCTTATCTCCCTTCTTTATTTTTGATTGAAAATCAATTTTTACGTCGAAATTATCGACTTCTCGAAATTTATAAGAACGAAATTATACGCTATATTGGATCATTAATTAGAAATATCGTTCCGATATGGTATAATTTACATCCATTTACATTAATTTGGTATAATCAACGTATTATGCGTTTCCAATAGAAATTGAAATTTACCGATAAATGTATGAAATGATGCAAATCGAATTGTACAGGATACCGTGTTATATAAAAAAAAAAAAAAAGAAAAAAAGAACGATCGAATATATATTTCATGGAGATACGTTATTCCATCTATGACGGATGGAAGAATAAATGAGAGATTGAAAAAAATTGGTCCACTGTATATTTCACGCGCAGTGCAAATTTGTTATTTCGAGCATAGATGATAAAAATTATTGAAACCGGATTGAAAATAAAATTTTCACGGAATTTCTATCTAATTTATCTTCGAAAGATTAAATTGTTAAACGTTGGCATTGCGATTATGCAGTTATATTATATTTCCAAGTTTTTCTTCCATTTTTTTTCTTTTTTTTTTTTTTTTATTATTTATCAAGTACATTAAAATGTTTAACCACAAATTGTGAGCGTACGCCTGTAGCTGCTTGATAAATCCTTTGGACACGATCGATTAATTATTTTTAATTAATTAAATTAATTATACGTCAAGGCTTCGAGACTCGTTTGTTAAAATTTCGTAAGTTAAAGCAAATGTCTCATTCAATCATAAAATATTTTGCGTTTGTGCATTTTTCAAGGATACGTCTAAATGAATTTCACTAAATATATCACCGTGACGTCTACCTCCCTAAAATTTTAGGAGCACGTCACTCGTAAAGCTATCATAAGTTTACCCTTTATTAATTCAAACTGTACCTTCGTCACGAACTTTCATGCTAAACTTTGCACAGCGTAAAAAGCGTGTATAGTTAATATTTCAAAGCGGTAACTACCGCGTTTAGATCCTTACGAAACGAAATTTTGAATTTTCAAAAATTTAAAATGCTGCCAATTTTTTATTGAAATTGAAAGATTTAAAATTTTTATCATCAAATTTTTATAATTTCAATATTTTTCAATTTATTATAAATAATGAATTTGTTGGGAAGAGACTTGACGATGATTTCTGTCACGTGTAAAGAGTATAATAACGTAACGTGATAATAGAAACAAAATTTTGAATTGTAGAAAATATAAAATCTTACCAATTTTCCAATAAAATTGAAAGGAATTAAAATTTTTTGCTACTAACGATGAAGATCATTAATATTCATTGTAATTACAATATCGTGATAATAAAACAATTGTCACGGTAAAATTTCGAAATCTGGAAAAACAAAATTTACACCGAATATATACCGCTACGCAAAATTGTACATGTATACAATAATATAATAAAATATATTACAAAATTTTCCATCAAAATCGAGAAACTTTTTACCATTAAATACAAATACTACGACAGACGTGATTGAATTCACTGCAATATTCGGATTTCCACGGTAAAATTTCGATCTCTGAAAAGCACGTGAAACAAAATTTTCCATTGAAATTGAGAAACTGAAATTTTTTTTCAATCATAATTAAACGCAGCACGATGCTTAATCGGAGCAAAGCTGATAATTAACAACATATCCAAAAATCTGGCAATCGAAATAATCGAGTTCGAATGAGAAAGACCTGCGTGGATCCTATCTAGTTGGCCCCGTTTTCACCACGTGCAACGAGTAACCAGGTTCTCAACTTCTTCCTGTACACGTAGTTGATCCCATTCGCTCTGTTTATACAGGAAGTTAGCATTGTCGCTATCAAAAGCCATTGCAGCGTGTATGTGTATTAGCATAAGATGGGTGACTGGTAGCGAAATCGTGGTGCGATCCTCAACTCTGTGATGGCGGAAGGGAGGAGGGAGGTTTGCAGTTGCAGTCGCCAGGCTGGATCTCTAGCTTCCTCCTTCGAACGATTATGCAAATTTCCGACAACCCCGTGACTTAATGAATCAATGGTAAACCGCAATTCGCATACTGATTGGCTGTTAAGCTGCCATAAAGTAGACGCAGTTAATCGCCCTCCTCCTCCTCTGTGTACCTGCTACGGTGTAAATCAAATAGCGACTAAACCTGCTGCTTGCAACCACCGGCCTGACGAATTATGTTGTGCCAACGGTGCTCCTCTTTTTGTCCAACTTTTATTTAGCGACTCGAGATTAATGGCGCTCCGCGCGTGGTTGCACGTTTGCTACATCGTTCTGCATGAAATTTGAATTATTACGGGGGCCAAGAGTTTCGAGATCGTTGTTTTTTGGAATTAAGGAATTTATTAATAATTGAGGATTGAGAGAGACGTCAGGTGAAGATGAAGAAAAGAAGAAAATGGAAAAGCGCGATGGATTATTTTTAAAAAAACGTTCGAAACGTTTTGTGTTTGAAATTAATTCAAAATTCGTTATCGTAGAATTATTAAGTACACAAGTTTGTTGCTTGATATTGCGTAACAATTAATTGATGATTGAAAAATGTGAATCAGTTTGCTTGGTTCGTAAAGCTAAGCTCTTTTTCTTTTTTTCTTTTTTCTTTTTTTTTTTTTTTTTTTTAGTATCTTTCATCAATAATTACTCGAGATATATAGTACGAGGTACACAGAAATCTAGTTAAGAAGGTAACGTCATATTTACCGTATATAACCCCAGAATATCTCGTTTCCTGATCAGTCCCAGTAGAAATGGAAACGGCAGGTACGCGAAATTCTATCAACAAGATGAAATTAAGGTTAGCAAGTTACCAAGGGGATTCTCAGTCCGCAAATATAATATTTATTATCTCGATGATCGATATACCTTACTGTATCTCAATTTCCCTTCGCTCCCTCCTCCTTTCTAGTTTACTTTTTAATTTCGATAATTACGAGAGAACAAATGTTTCATTCTATCTAAAAAAAAAAAAAAAAAAATCTATCTATCACAACTATTGGTCTATTTTAAAGAAATTTCAATTTTCCTAATTCCATCGACGATTTTCATTTCACGATCCTCATTGTAACGCGTTTTTTCTTTCTTTCTTTCTTCCTTTCTTTCTTCCTTTCTTCCTTTCTTTCTTTCTTTCTTTCTTTCTTTCTTTCTTTCTTTCTTTCTTTCTTTCTTTCTTTCCCTCGAACATTTGTTAGAGATTCGTTGCAGTCTCTCCAGACCTACTGACAAAAACGATTTCTTGTAACTGGAAGGATATTGTCCCCAGTTTCGAAGACGATCGAGGGTAGGCAATCTAATCTAGCTGTAGGCAACGGAAGATACCCTAACCTCCATTTTCTATTCGGATCGATCACTCACTCGATCATCCCTTCCCGTTTTATCATCCGGCATTCCATCCCTGATGGCGTTTCACCTTCGTCCTTCGTTTATCGACGTGTATCTGAATCCACCAGTCCAGCCCACCCTCCCCCTCCTCCTCTTCGCCCTTCGAAGGCATAACCCCTCGTAAAAAGGCCCATTCTTGATTAACGCCACGAGTTCTAGATTCTTTTTTCTCGATGCTTCGAAATTCGGGTTCGACTCGTTGGGACAATATTAATCTGAAAAAGGATGCTCCACGTACGAATCGATCGAGAGAATTTTACGAAAATATACGGAATTGTCGATCGTTTCGTAAATAATTTCCAAAATTGTGTAATTCTTTATCAATTTTGAAGTAGAAATCAACGAAATTTTAAAAATTTACATAAAAATATACATAAAAATCTGCAGAAAGTATACATGATAAAAAGACACATAAAATATTCAAATTATACCGAGTATTATGTTTAAAAAAAAAAATAATTTTTATACAAAATTCAGGTTAAATTGCGTTTATACAGTTGATTCATTAAATTGAAAATAAATTGTATGAACATTATCCATGATTATAATTATAATTTCTTATCAAATTTTCGCGCGATTGTGGTAAAATAATTTTTACAATGTTAATCGCGCGATCTAATACAACAACAGAAACAATTACGCGTGAACGGATAAACTGTATTTATCGAACATTAACGAAAGTCACCATAGCGTAACGATTCCTGCCTACGATAAATATCGAGATTTATCATAGGTGTGGCCCGTTTCGATTGTTATTCAATGACAAAGGTCGTCGAACAATGCCAACTCGCATTATTTAAATTTTGGAATTTTTATTCTTAACCATAG
Organism: Apis laboriosa; assembly: GCF_014066325.1. NCBI lineage: Eukaryota > Metazoa > Arthropoda > Insecta > Hymenoptera > Apidae > Apis > Apis laboriosa. Next base: position 4,278,671 of record NW_025224966.1, read on the forward strand.
CGTCGAATCGTTCGTCGTGATAGTCACACAAATGGCTTCGAGAAAATTGTCAAAGACGAAGACGCGCGGCCGAGATAATGGATAAATCGTATTTAAATCGTATTTAAATCGCGTTTGCCAACTACGTATTCGCAGATATACGAAGATTTCTTTCTCTCGACTCGCATTGTGTGACGATAACTTAATGGAGAGAGTCGACCCAAAAACGTCAGATCGTGAATGATCCGGCAACAAATGTGAGAGGATCGATAGTACAGATTTCTCGTTACTTTTTTTCGACCCAAATTCTATAAGATCCCATCGCTTGGAAAATGTCTACCAGTCTCTCGTTTTCGCTCCGATCGTTTCAATTGATTCGACACCTAACGATAACTCTTAGATCTACCTCTTTGTTCGAGGTAAAATTCCTCAGCCTCGGGGAAAAACGTGTAATAGAAATTTCACAATTTTCTTATTTTATTCATTACTGCAAATACACATACCACAAAATTGTATATACGGCAACTGTATTTATTTTATTATAATTTTTAAATTATTTAAAATATTTATTTAATTTATATTTAAATTTTTTAAATATTTTAATTAGGTAGATAGATATCTTTGTGTTACAAATAGGAGATAATATTTTTTATTGTTCACTCGATACGATTACTCAGCTTTAAAGAGAAATTTTTTTAATTTTTATTCGCTTAAATTATATTAATAATAATAATAATAATAATGTATTATTTTGAAACGAGGTTAGATATGTACGACGTATTATATCGTTTAAATTGAGAGTTTTATTCGATTACTTTATTACTCGAGCGAACAAGTTAGCGGCTCAACTTCGTATATCTCTGATAATCCGGCGGATGGTCCCGATTTAGTCGGCACGAGAGTGCTCCCATGGGTCATTCTGTTCCACTTGTCTCTCCAGAGTTCTCTAATAGCGTGAGACCATCTTCTGATTCATCCCTCATTACTCTTACGATCTGATGGTGGGATCCGACATCGGTATCTGGAATCGTTTATTGGACAAAGAAATATTGGGACGTCGGTGGTTGTTCAAGGGAAGAAAAAAAGAAGAAAATTGGACGGTCGAATAGATAGAAATATAAAAGATTTGATCTGAAATTCTTTTTTTCTTTACATTTGGTGGAATATAAAATAAAATCTTGAAGAAACGTTGGAATCAAATTAAATTCACTGTATACGCATTAAAAATCGAAAATATATACGTAATATAATTCTTAATAAATAAATATTCGAAATATGAGAAAAATTAAGAGATCGAATTATATCACATCGGATGAGTATATCCTTTGAAAGCGTCCGGTAAGAACTTTTAAAATCCATCGTTTTGATCCTTTTCACGTGATACCCCCTCCCCCTTGGATATCGAGTATTTCACGATCGCCGAGAGAAAGGAGGAGGAGGGGGACGAGCGTGGAGAAGAAGCGTGTTTCTCCTCGATCGTAAATCAAGTTTTCTCCCGCGAAATTCCGCTTGGGAGAGGGTGTCGAGGAGTTTCTGGGATTTTTACATCGCCAGGAAATGACAAATAATGCTCGCCCTGTGATTCTTTCGTCTTCGACAAACCTTTTGAGGAAAAGCACTCTTCTTTAGAAAGTGGGCGGGACGAGGACGAGGCGATACCACGAGAGATACCGGTACACGGGTAGTAGGAAGGTGTAGACAGTGAGGGGAGAGACAGATTTTTTGATCACCCTAATGTTCGAGTTGGCGAGTTACCATTAAGTACTGGTCTTCTATCATCGTACTTTGCCGCGCGGATCATAAATTTAAAGGCCCATCCAACACTGTCGGAATCTCCTCTTTGTGTTTTTCTTTAATTTTTTTTTTTTTCCCCACCGCAGAGGTATTTTGCTTGTGTGATCGATTATGATGTTTTATTTAGCGCTGCGCCCTCCCATTTTTGTTGTTGAGCGCGTCATCAATTGTGTCGCGTTTCCTCAACGAAAAAAATCTCGTTCGATTTATCTTTCGAATTAAAAATCGAGAATTAAAAATTGCCACTACAAGAAGAATCCTTCTTCGATGTTAAAAAATTGAATGATAAACGGACATCGATCTTAAGCGTATCTCCTTTTTTTTCCCCCCTTCTTCTTTTACAGAAAAAAGAAACGTTTCTATCATCGATAATTCCTTTCTTCCTATAAAATATACAAATTTCAATCTACGAAAGAAAGTTTTTGTTTATGTTATATAAATGTTGGTTTTCAAAAAATTAAATTCAGGAGGATTAGTGTTATCAGTGGATAGTTTTTAAAAGTTTTTTTTTTTTTTTTTTTTTATTTAATGGCTTCGAAACGTTCGTAAGGACAGTTGGTGTTGTGAATACAAAAATATGTCGAGAGAGGAGCGTAGGATGAAAGAAACGTCCTCCGCTTTTCAGAGCTACCAGCTCGAATAGTGAACTAGTATTAAAAGCTCCTTCATTATCCTGTCTTTTTTAAAGGATTCATAAATCCTCTCGATGTTTCTACGCTGTTACAATGCAACGCGGGTTTCCGATCATTAGCTCGAACCTTCATTGAGAGTCGATGCGGGTGTAATGTGCATAAATTTTAAGTTTTAACTATTCGTTAATTATTATTAGGGATTAATAAATCGCATCGATCATCCCCTATCCACGCGTGGCACGCGTGTTTACGTTATTTACTTAAAATTGCTTGATACATATTACGATTCATGGAAAAAACACGTTCTATTAATACTTAAAGTAATTATAAATTCATGAAATATCGTATCTCTTATTTTAATTATCGGATTAATAACGACAAATATTACCAATTATCGGATTAATATCGGTTTTAATAACGTCATTTTGTATCGATTAAAGGGCGTAACATTAATTCCGTCCGTCTAATGAAAACGAACAATGTGTAAATTAACTTAGTAATTATTAAATGTACAACGCGACAAATTGTGCGATGCGTCCAAGGCAAGCGAAATTAATTTATCTTATATAAACGGATACAAAATCGGGATATGGAAGAGACGACGAGAGGAAGATAAAAAGAAAATCCTCGAAATAAATTTTAATCGAACTATAATCGTGATTAAAAATTATAACATAAATTGTGCATCGTATTTTTCTTTAGCGATTAAAAAAAGAAAAATATTCGGTTTCGCAGCTAACTTATTTCAATTATAGTTTCGAGTGAGGGGAAAAAGAGTGGAAACTGATCTATTGTTAAAAGGATGCCGCTTTTCAGTACAAAGATTTAACCAAGTTTCAAAAGGGTCCGACAGAGAACATTCCGGTATTATTGCGTTAAGTTCCTCAATAAGACCGGTCGGACAACTCAAACAAAAGTATCGCGTAACTCCTCCACCGCTGGTTGGTTGCGGATCTTGTTGGAATTCTTGAAAATTCTAATTAAAATGAAAAGAAACGAACCGTGTCAGGGTTTATTGTCGGTGGACATCGCATCGCGTTGACATTATACCTGGAAAACTTATTTCGCGTCTATATACACGTTAATAATTCGTCTAAATTTACATTTAGTTCGAAGAGGACGTAATAAGAGAGCGGAGGGGATCTTTTCGAAGAACACGATGTTTGTACAACAGTCTGAATCTCGAGATTAATTAAAACTGGAATCGAAGCGTACTTGTGTCCTTTTTCATTTTTATATTTCGGATTATTAATGGACTTTGTCGATATTTGGATCAAGGGTTGAAGAGTTTATATAATTTCGATTCTTTCGTTTTTAAAATCAAATTGATTTATACTTTCTAGAATGACAAATAATACGTGGAATTGTTTCATACTTTTTGATATCAATACGAATGAAATATAAAATATTCTTTAAATTATTACCAGCTTTAAATATTCGAAACTTCTATCCTTCCGACTTTCGCTAATAGTGTGTACAAAGTTATCGCATTTACAAGAAGACAAAAAAGAAAGAAAGAAAAAAAAAAAGCGTTTGAAACACACTTCGTTTTCATTTACCTCACAGCGTTCTATTAGAATCTAACAAAACTGCGGGCAGAGCGTCAAACAAGCATTGTTCACGTTCCAATGAAAATTCCACATTTAAAAAATTCCATCAACATTTCAATCGAGCTGAAAAATTTTTTGTCCAACGGGGGGGATGGAGGGCAAACAATTCTTGAAATGACGTACAATGCGAGAATTTAAAAAAAAAAAAAAAAAAAAAAGAAAGAGAAAAAAAAAGAAAAAAAGAAGAAAGGAAAAAAAAATGTTCGCACTATCGAGCGTAAACCCGTACAAAAGAATGCACGTTCGAAAAGGCGCGCACCATTCGTGTTGACAGACACGCCAAACATACGTCGAATCGAAGTAGCGGTTTTTTGGCGCTGGTTTCACCCGTCCACCAGCCGGCGACCCCTTCAGGGGGATGAATTTTTGTCGCAAAAGCTTCGAAAAAGGGGGCTTGTCCACGTGAAAAAGCCTCGGCTGACGCGGATCGCCCACGGCTCCGCTAGGCTGGACCGCAATGTTTTCCTCCAATTTCACCCAAACAAACAGTCCGTTATAGATTTGCGCGGCAGCATTCTCGTCAATTCATAATGAAGGCTATTGTGTAACGAGAAATGAGAATATACAGGCCTTGGGATGGTGGTGGTGGTAGATTTCGGTATGGGAGGAAATATCGCCCTCGTAATAAAACGTGAACAGATCATTACCGATTCCCTTTCCACTTTGATATAATTGACTTTTATAGACATTCATTGTTATTATATTATTGCATCATTACATCGATATATCGAAGATTCGTTTCCATTCCACGAATTTTCGACGTGGAAATAACATTTCCATGAGCAACGATCTCGCTTTCGTTCGGGTTATCGACAACGTTCGGTAGAATTGAAACGAAGCACCGAACAAACGTTTATACGTTTAAAGGGTATTTCGTTAACGTTCCTTTATTTCTTTTCTCTTCAGAGTAGACCAGTTAAACGGAAATGTATATAAATATTCCTCGCCGAGAGAAGACCCATCATCCGCCGATCCTCGGATGCGAAGTGAGCTCAAGATTGAATTCCCAAGGACATTCCATTTTATCAAACCATCTTCACTCGGGTGCCACTTCATTTTTCCTTCTCCTTTTCCATTTCTCCCTCGCTTTCTCCTTTCACTTTCGACGAGCGGCAAAGCGCATTACCTACACGGCTCCTTAATTGACTATAAACGCTCAATCTTGTTTCCCAGAAATATGGCCGTGAAGAAGAGGTCGGAATATACCTTCCGCGTCGCGGCCATCCACGATGAACACAGAGAACGGTGAAAGAGGCAGTCGGGAAACTTCTCTCTCTTCCCTTTCATCCGATGGAAAACCCTTTCTCTTAGTCTCTGCCTTTCCTTTCCTTCCTTCCCTCCTTCCTTTCTTCGTCCTTCTTTCCTCTCGTTCACCGATTCCTTCTCCCTTCCTCTCCTCGTTTGCTCCTCTCTTCCCTTCGTATCCTCATCCTTCTCCATCTTCCTTCGTCCCCGCTAATACCTGCTGAATCCTCGCCGGTGCCAAGTAAAGTACCTGTTTGCAGGGTCAGCTTATTCCTCCCGTATTATGAATATTCGCGATTTTCATTCTTCTTCTTCTCTCTCTCTCTCTCTCCTTTGTCTCGTTCCCTCGCTCTCTTCCACGTGGTCGCCATGATCCTCGTCGCCGAGTCTCATCGTCGTCTCTCGTTCCTGGCCAGCCCTTTTTCCACGGTTATTCTCGATGGCCGTGGTTTAAAGCATATTAGACCTGCTCTCGACTCGGGTCCATTGCAAATGGGGAGGCCTAGCTGGTACCCCTTCTATCCGGGCCACTGGCCAACCCTTGAAAAACCCCTTTGGACTTTCGTGCCGAATATCCTCTCCAGTCATCGTCTGGGAACGATCACCGAATGCCTTTAAACGATTTAAAGTAAGTCAGGGCCTCGACGTTGTTAATGGATTGCTTTGACGAACTTTGATTTCGTTGTTGCATCTCGATTCATCCGTTTCTTCTCCGTTAATTCCACGTTCGCCGTCCCACTCTTCTTCGTGAGTAATCAATGCGTTCAGTTGTCGAAGATGAAATGGTGTGAAGTTCGATTCAAAAAAGAATTGCATAGAAAGATTGAGATTAAATCGTAAAGAATCGATCTTTTAATTCAATTAGTTTGTTTTTTTTTTCTTAAAAGCTTTCATTTTTCCAATTTTTAAAAGTTATGTAAATTTTTTGCTCAAATTTGATCCTTAATTGATTTGTTTCTCGGTTATATCGTATTAAATGGCTTAAAGTAATTTTACTATTAGAAATAGAGAGGGATAATACGGAATGTTTTAAATTCAAAATTTACTATTCAGGTTGCGCAGGCGTGTTTAGCATACAACACGCGTTTAGCATACTAATTACATTCTAGACACGAAGACCGGAGAATATTAACGACGTAACGAAAAAAAGAAAACAAAAGTCTGGAATTGTTTCGCGTAACTTGACCCGAAACGTGAATTTAAACGTGATTTCTCGTAATAAATTTAATTCCTGGCCGTTCGTTACGTCGAATTAATTAAAAAAATGTACAATACATCTCTATCTACACACGCACAAGTACATATATTATAAATTAAACGAATTTCATCATGAAAAATCAAAATAATTTCAATGATATTTATTTTAATACTCGCTAATTTATTTCTAATAAATTATAATCAAATTGAAGAAACATTATATCTTTATAAATTTTAATAAAACGATATCTCTCCTAATATTCGATCATTTATATTCACAAATTAAATCGCGATCGATTTTCTGAAATTAAACAATCAGTTTATCAAAATATATTATTCACCCCCCGTATCAGTAAACGAACAAGAAATCATCGAACCAAAACTAATTCATTATCCCGTGCATATACTCGATTATTTCAATTAATGCGTGACATGCGCAGCCTCGAAGTAATCGAATGGCCAAAACCAAGTCGATCGATGATAACAAACCATTCCTCTTACAACGTCCACCGTTTACGCAAAATCAACATATCCAGCGAACCAGACATCAGAACATATACTATATATATATATATTCATCCCTCATATTAAAAACAATTTCCTCCCCCTCTCTGACTGAATATCAATCCTCCTACCCCCTTAACGAACTTACCATTCAAGCCGCCATTCGTGAACACTGGATGGACGGACGGATGGATGGATTCTTGCTCGCTTCTTCGAAACGAAAACAAAACCAACCGACCTATCCAATAGTCGAGAGGAAAGAAAATCTCATCGAACTCTGGCGTTCTTGACCGGCACAATATATATATATATATAGTATAGCGCGTGTACGTGGTGTGTACTCTCTCGTACGGCCCGTGTGTATACACATATATGTATAATAGGCGCGCGTGTTGCACAAGGGGCACAAAGGAAATGTTTTTCGAGGAGAGAACGTGTTCCCGGACAAACGGAATCTTTGTTGGCCCAATAGAAAAATTTCTACGAGGGCCACGGCGACGTCTCGATTCTTTCGGAGAATCGTGGAGGCAATAATGAAGAGTGGGGGGGGGGGGGGGAAGAAGGGGTCGCGCGATTATTCTTCGCGACGTTAACGCGCGCCTGCGCAAACCAACGTTTGCGTTTAGTTCCATTCAACGAAGGCTCAGGCTACGTGCGAGCCTCGAAATCGAGGATAGGCTCGTAATACGATTGTCCCGCGTATTTGTGCGAATAATTTGGATAATAATTGGTATGCATCGAAGGGTTTCCTTAACGAACCCTTTTGTACCAGAGAATATATGTATATATATATATATATTGAAATTGAAATAAGCTTTTAAATTTGTGAGAATTTATCATATAAAATTAGTGCGTATTGGGAATTTTTGTAAAATATTTGTCGAATTGAATTGTTTTCAAATGTATAAAGAAACATCTGTCTATCCATCGATGGACGTGTATAAATTGTTACCGTGCTTGGAATTATTCAATTTCGAAAATTATTCGCAAAAGATGGACAGTGATGGAACGCAGAGATAATCTCGTCTCCTTCGATCTCTCGAAAGTGAAATCGATAAACGTCCGTTTAGAAAAGGCACGATTTTCGTTAATTCATATTTATGAGGTTAACCCGGCCGGATCGGTGGGAATAAAGATGAACGTCTGGCTGCTCGGATTAATGCGTGCACGAGGTGAATTCTTTCTTTCTTTTCTTTCTTTTCTTCTTTTCTCTTTTCGCCCAAGTTAACGACGTCGTAAATAATAACATCGACAGGCCGATAATGCGAACGGCGATCGTCCTTCGTCTTTGCCTTCGTCCCACGGATTTATTCTTCTTTTCGTTCCCTTGTTGGCCGAGCCGCTATGAAGCCGTTAGTCATTCGCGACTGGTAACAACTCACTTCTGGGCTCCCGTCCCATGGTGCTTCAAATAAAATTGCATTCATTATGTCAATTGCTCCGCAGTGTTATCCGATGAAGAGTTTCCGCTCGGCTCGAGGAACGGACGGCATTCTTCTTCGGTGACAGCGAGCCGATCGATTGTTATCGTTTCGATGCTGTCATTTTTACCGGAGTGATCGGGATATTCACAATGGATGGGATTATATGGGGGAGGGGGAGACAGGGGACGTGAAAAAGCAGCCTCATCGAGAAAATCAAGTTTCGATACCTTGGTCGATCGATGATGAAACAAGGTTCGAGGGGAAAAGGAGGGAATAATTTCTTCTTTTTATCTCTGTGAAATGCAAAAAGGACGCAAAATATTTAAATTATAAGTATTTGGTTCGATGTTCAAATCTTACTTAAAATAATTTTTAAAACAGTATTAATAATTATAATTATGACGCGTTATAATATTATACCAATACTTAATTAATTAAATGTTAATTAAATGTCCAATATAGTTTTAGAGTTTAATATTAATTTACAAAGAAACACGATATAATGGCTTAACGACCTCGACCACTTACAGTATTGCTTCTGTCTTCCGGTATCTTTGTTTAGTTCTCCGTCTCTCTCTCTCTCTCTCTCTCTCTCTCTCATTTTTTCCCTTAATCTACTTCTGGAAAACCTCAAAAGATCTTTCTTGGAAGAGGAGCACCAGCTTTTAATTAATTAGGCCCTTAAGCGTTGAAAAACAAAGGAGCGTAAAGAGACCGGTCTCACCGCGACGACACTCGGCCGATCATCAAGAAGACCGGGATACGAAGAGGCAAAGAGTGGATCTTTATCTTTATCTTTTGACACGCGACCAAAGATGGCAAAGATCGTTGCGCGGCCACGTGGTAACGGAAGTGTAGATTTTTCTCAGGATCCGTGCTCTTTCCCGGAAACAAAATGAGAGTAGCGACGCCCACGCCTCAAGGCTCAGACAGATTACGTCGTCGACCGACTGGAGCTGGATGATCCGTCAAAGAAACGGTTCATCGACTCCATAAAGGAGTTCTTTCGGTTATAACATCCACCATCCACGATCACTTTGGAATCCTACCAAACTTTCCTCACCGTGTATCAGACGGATAACCATTTTGTTTTCCCATTCGTGACTATCGATTACTCGTGAAATATACCCCATCCTCGTCAATTTCTCCATCGTCTCGATTATATATTATAAAAAATCGAAATCATAAGAAAATCAAGCCTATCTCCCATCGATCTCGATTTCTCCAAAAATCTTATTCGATTTAAAAATTAAACGAAGCGACGACGCTTCGAAATTTTTCAATTAATTAAAATTCATTTCTATTAAGAGATTAAACGCCCGTTTCCAAATCGTGCGTAACATATCCTAAATCTTACCGCAATCGTCATAACTTTACGTAACTTTACGTAACTTAAACGTAAAAAAAAAAAAAAAAAAAAAAGAAACCTGCCTTCTTTCCAAACGTTCCTTTTTCGAACGAAACTCGGTAGCGCGAAATCACTCTTTCTTTCCCAATCACGTATTTATACGTATGCTCGTAGCCTTCGTCCTTGAGTCCATATCCTCTCCATACTTTAATTGCTGCACGGTCCGGCCTCTCTCGACCGTTGGGGCCGGTGAAAGGAGATGCGCGCGTCCAGAGCGCGTGTGGAAGAGCGTGGAAGAAGAAAAGCTTGGAAAGAAGAAAAACAAGAGGACGCGAGGAGGGTGGATCGGTTGAGCGCGCCGTCGGGCACATTATTAAAGGAATCCGTCTGTCTGAGTATTTCCGCGACACAATTAAGCGCCTACTGTACGGTGACCGTGAGCTGTCCGCCCTCTTCGTTTCCTCGCGTTGCTCCCCTTTCCTCTCTCTCCCTCTCTCGTCTCCCCCACTCCCCTTGCCTCGACCCGCGGTGCCCGGAGCCCAACCGGAGTCCAGGAAGCTAGGCTGCATTCTCATCCCGGTGCCCGCCATCTTCGATCCCCTGTAACGTGGCCCGAAGCCACCCGGTGCAATCTACCCGTTAGGACCCGATACCATCCTCCCCCCATCCCCCCCGCTGCTGGATCCTACACGTGCACCGGAGGATACGTCGTGGTGTCCAAAGGCTTTTCTTTGCGGCAGCCAAGCTCCATCAGCTCGAGTCGCCATCTCTCCCTTTTATAATGTATCCGGATCCTTGCCTCCGTTGCCTCCTTTCGAATCTTCCTCTCCTCTTCTCCCTCCCTCCCGCCCTCTCGTCTTCTTTGTTTCGAAGAACCGAGGGGCCAGTCAAGTTTTTCGCGTAAGCCTTACTTTCCAATCCTTCTGGCTCTTTGAGCCGGAAATTCCGTGTATTGTTGTTGCCTTGCTGCACCCTTAAGTTAAGAAGGAGACGGTATGTGGCATTTCGTCGATATTTCGATCTCCGAATCTTGATCATTTTGTACTTTGCCTTTGTGTTTTTGTTTCTTTTTTTAATATAATTGGCACGATATTTTTAAGCCTTACTTTCCAGTCCTTCTGGCTCTTTGAGCCGGAAATTCCGTATATTGTTGTTGCCTTGCTGCACCCTTAAGTTAAGAAGGAGACGGTATGTGGCATTTCGTCGATATTTCGATGAATCTTGATCATTTTGTACTTTGCCTTTGTGTTTTTGTTTTTTTTTAATATAATTGGCACGATATTTTTCTTACAACTTCGCAGAATGTTTTTTTCTTTTTCTTTTTCTTTTTATCGAGAACAGCTTTCGATCGCGTCGAATCGTATATTTTTCTCGAAACGAATCTCCAATCTTGAAAAATTACACATGCAGAAGGAACATTTCTTGCCGTACATTTTCCCCGCTACTTTTATCGGTCTAGTCTGAACTGGTCGGACAGTCGTCCATCCCAATAAGGAAACCCGTCACTCTACTCTCCATGTCCACCGCTATATTTTCCATTTTCCCTTTCTTTTTTCCTCTTTTTTTTTCCCCATTTACCACGACTTCAGCCTCCTCTTCCTCGCAGTCTTATCTCCTTTCCCTTTTCTTCCCCCTTTCTTTTCCACGGCATTCGACGACGGACGAAGAGGCAACGGAGTTGAAGCGCACAATGACGCTTCGAAACGCGTCTTTGTACGTCACAGCAATTCGTCTGCAAATATATATATATATATATATATGTCCGTCTTTCTCTCTTTCTCTCGGCGGTCATTCAACGAAAGTACGTCATTGTCACGCGACCACATTGTTCGAGAGCTCTCGAGCACGAACCGGGGAAAAAGCGAAGAAGGAGGAGCTTGTTCGTTTGTCCGTTTGTTTAGTAATTATCGTGGGGAGTGAATCGTGATGGATACTTGTCCCTCGAGTATTATTCGTGTATCCATACACAATGAGACACGGTAAATATTTTGATGAAACATTTTTTTCTTTCTATAGGGCGATAGGTATCGTCCTCTTGCGAGGAGGATATACTCGCTTTCGGAATCGATGACACGTGATGATGAAAGTTTATTTTGCCGTCACATTATTATTTGTTGAGCACCTATTGGCTCGTTCTCGAGCCAAGTCGAGACGAGTCTGAATACTTTAATGTATTAGTATGCGTTGCAAAGTAATGGTAATTTTCGAAAATAAAATGATATTAAAGAAAAAAGAGACATACAACCATTCGTAGTATCACGCGTAATTCATACTTTCAAAATCGTACGTATTCTCCAAGATTTAGAAAAGAAGAACGACGATGAAAGTATCATGCAAATTCTTGGAATATTCGTTCATTGAAAGAAAATTGAAAATGAAATATTGTTTTAGTGTTGGAGTAAATTAATTGACAAATTTAATTGAAAAGAAAAGTAGCTACATTACTTACAAATTCAAGAAAAATATTACAGCCTCGTTCCTAACTATGATAATTACCAATCGTACGTTTTCTCTAAGATCTAAGACGAAAGAAGATAAAAGTATCATGCAAATCCTTGAAATATTCGTTCATTGAAAAAAAATTGAAAATTTTGTTTTAATGTTGGAATAAATTAATTGACAAATTTAATTAAAAAGAAAAATAGCTACTTTACAAATTCAAGAAAAATATTACAGCCTCGTTCCTAACTATGATAATTACCAATCGTACGTTTTCTCTAAGATCTAAGATGAAAGAAGAACGAAGATGATAGTATCATGCAAATCCTTGGAATATTCCTTCATTGAAAGAAAATTGAAAATGAAATATTATTTTAATATTGGAATAAATTAATTGACAGATTTAATTGAAAAGAAAAGTATCTATATTACAAATTCAAGAAAAATATTACAGCCTCATTCCTAACTATGATAATTATCAATCGTACGTATTCTCTAAGACGAAAGAAGAACGACGATGAAAGTATCATGCAAATCCTTGGAATATTTATTCATTGAAAGAAAATTCAAAATGAAATATTGTTTTAATGTTGGAATAAATTAATTGACAGATTTAATTGAAAAGAAAAATATCTACAAATTCAAGGAAAATATTACAGCCTCGTTCCTAACTACGATAATTACCAATCGTACGTTTTCTCTAAGATCTAAGGCGAAAGAAGAACGACGATGAAAATATCATGCAAATCCTTGGAATATTCGTTCATTCAAAGAAAATTCAAAATGAAATATTGTTTTAATGTTGGAGTAAATTAATTGACAGATTTAATTGAAAAGAAAAGTATCTATATTACAAATTCAAGAAAAATATTACAGCCTCATTCCTAACTATGATAATTATCAATCGTACGTATTCTCTAAGACGAAAGAAGAACGACGATGAAAGTATCATGCAAATCCTTGGAATATTTATTCATTGAAAGAAAATTCAAAATGAAATATTGTTTTAATGTTGGAATAAATTAATTGACAGATTTAATTGAAAAGAAAAATATCTACAAATTCAAGGAAAATATTACAGCCTCGTTCCTAACTACGATAATTACCAATCGTACGTTTTCTCTAAGATCTAAGGCGAAAGAAGAACGACGATGAAAATATCATGCAAATCCTTGGAATATTCGTTCATTCAAAGAAAATTCAAAATGAAATATTGTTTTAATGTTGGAGTAAATTAATTGACAGATTTAATTGAAAAGAAAAGTAGCTACATTACAAATTCAAGAAAAATATTACAGCCTCGTTCTTAACTATGATAATTACCAATCGTACGTATCAATCGTAAGATCTAAGACGAAAGAAGATAAAAGTATCATGCAAATTCTTGAAATATTCGTTCATTGAAAGAAAATTGAAAATTTTGTTTTAATGTTGGAATAAATTAATTGACAGATTTAATTAAAAAGAAAAGTATCTACATTACAAATTCAAGAAAAATATTACAGCCTCGTTCCTAACTATGATAATTATCAATCGTACGTATTCTCTAAGATGAAAGAGAAGAACGACGATGAAAGTATCATGCAAATCCTTGGAATATTCGTTCATTGAAAGAAAATTGAAAATTTTGTTTTAATGTTGGAATAAATTAATTGACAAATTTAATTAAAAAGAAAAATAGCTACTTTACAAATTCAAGAAAAATATTACAACCTCGTTCCTAACTATGATAATAAAATTACCAATTACGTACAAATATCTCACGCAATTCGACCTCTTTTCTTCCAACCCACCTATCCGCGACTCTAATAGACGAGGAGGGAGGTAATTTCGCACCGTGGCCACGTTTCTTTTCGCACTTTTTCGCACTGGCCGATTCTCAAGTCTGGTATCTGCTTATCCCGAAAGCAATCGAATTACGAGCGACGTAAGGACGTTATTCAATTATCGGCGGACCGCGCCGGAGGTGGAAAGTAATTTGCAGGCCCGATTCGATTACCCTTATCGCAAGTTGCTATCGGCACGACCGTTGCGTACTAATTACTCTTCGACGACGACGTCGAGACGCTTCCTCTTTCTCGTTTACGATCGAGGAATACTCGTGCATCGACGAACACAGTGTCTATTTCATATTGTTCAATCCCACTTTTTTTTGAGAAATCAATCGCCTTATTCTTTTTATCAAAAATCAAACTTCACGTGGATCGAGCAAGTCTTCTACTAAAACAACTTTGAAAGTAACGTTTCCATTCGAGTTACTTTTGCTTCCATCCAGTAGTATTTGGCTATAAATTTTCTCCTGAAATATCCTGAGAAGGAGATATCATGAGATATATATACATTTAAAATGCTCCATTTCCAAAATTTCGAAGCGTGTTTCATTACTTTGAAAGCGATGAAATATTAAATATAAATAATTCTCTCGCTGGTTCGTGTAATTTAAAATTTAGTCATTGGATTGGCGAGTCTCTGGCAACGATAAAAGTGTACGGATCGATCGACGCACAGCGAGATTAATAATTCCGAAAGGATCGTTCCAAACTGTTATTTAGCTAAGCTTCTCTGGCCGATCGCGGAAGAAGAGGAATCGAGCTAATGGGCGCAAATATTTAAATAAGTCATCGAAGCGGGGAGCAGCTTCTCCGAAAGGGGATGAAGGTTCGCCCGAATCTCGCCTCGATCGATTACTTTTGAAAAATTTCCCCATCGAGAAAAAACCTTTGTGATGCGGCGCAAAGTCTTTCAAATGTATCAACGGATTAAGAGAGAAACTTTCCCCCGCGAAACTTTTTCACCCAACTTCCTGAATTCCCTGCCAAAATATTCTGAGCGTATATATCGATTCATAATTCTGTGATTCCAATTGTATTTCCAATACATCATGACTCGTAATTCTAATTATTATTCGAATACATACATTCCATATTTATTTCGATCGAGAAATTTCGTTAAACTCCTTATTAAAATCGCCTTATTAATTATTTGAACGATATGATACTCTCGAACTATCTCTGTATCTCGATATTTACACGTACACGATCGTGTAATCGACGACTGTCGTCATTTCTAATACGCGCAGAAATATAATAAAATATATAACCCCATATAAATCCGGATACTAAAAATCTCTTCTGTAATCGAGTATTCCCGAGCAGCTGCAAACACAATCGTTTAGTTATTCGATTATACGCTCCCTTGCTTCATCCCCTTCGCTCGCTTGTTCTCCAGCTTCATGCTAATCTCCCAGGAAGCTGAAGAGCCGAGGCTAAAGACAGAGGTGGAGGGGGAGGGAGGGTGGGGAAGGTTTGTGCCCCGACATCAAGGGCATCGGAGAATCCTTCTAGCTTTCATTATTGTTATTGCTATGTCGACGAGCGCGGTACAATATTACCATCTCCGTCGTTGTCTTCTTCGACATTGTCCTTCTCTCCATTCACCTCGATCTTCTTCTCTTTACCTCGCCCACACTCCGCTACGCTGCGCGTAGATTGATTCGTCAACGAATCGCGTTTTTCCACGAGTTTTGATTTTCCTTTCGTTCCTCTTTGACAATCCTCTCGATTGAAATTTCGACTTTGTTTGTTGTTAATCCATTTGTTTCGCAATTTTTACCTTATCCGTATGTAATCTATATGTACATAAGTTTATCATTCTTTTGCCCCGAAATTGTGAAAATTCTGAAATTTTGGACGAGAGAAATAATTTTATTATATTTTTTTCTATTGTATTTTAATTTTTCGTTGTTCGTTACATTAGGTTGCGTATTATAATGCATATATGTCTGTTTTCGAGAAGAAAATATTTTAAAGATATATGTATGCACATAGGACGGATGTGAGAATCTTAAAACTCGGGATTTTCCCCTATAAGAATTCTCCCTTGGCGAACCTCATGTTTCTCAAGAGACTTATTATATTTCGAAAAATATTTGAATCCTTGGCATCCTTGAATCACGACTCTGTCAAGTTGTCACGCGCGATACCTTCGGCTTCGAAATAAGTTCAAAAAAAAAAATCGAACGAACGTTCAATTCTATTAACAATTTGATAAAAATATGATATTTAAATTTTCCGATATTTCATTTATGAACGATTAAATGATGATTTGACAAAAAAGATACACGGTTTACAAAACCGTGACGTGTTGTTGAACTTGTAGAACTATGATTACCTTATTTCTGTTTTATATTGTATCGCGTATTATTTACAATTACGATGTAAGTATATATTAGAGAGAAAAAGCGGGATAATTTCCTTCTTACTTTCACGGTTAAAGAAAACGAAGCGTGCTCACGACTCGTAAAATTAAGACAGGTATATTTACTAGCTGGCCATCTACCTTGCAATTTACGTGATAGTAAATTCTCCATTATTAAGATGAATAATCTTGTGTAGATTTCTTTCTAATAGCTTCCGCATACGATATGCGGCTACAATACGCTAATGGAAATTGTTTCGAGTTTTGGAGTAATCGATAAAGCTAACTTTTTTTTCTTCTCGTTTATTTTCCTCGACGATTAAGCGTGCTGTGACGACGTCTCAAATTACTTCTCAAAGAGGTGATTTATTAAATATAATTAATAAATTTATATACTACCGAATATAATTTGTTTTATAATCAAATATAAGGATAAGAAATTATTATAGAAGGAATTAAGTCGTTCGAGTGAAAAGTCAAAGTAATTGGACCGCGAAAGATTTCGAGTGAAACCACGGCTCCATTTGCTAATTACCTTAACGACTTTTAAAGTACCAAATAATCTGATGAAATGATAACCACTTTGTAAAGTGGGGAGAAAAAGAAAAGATGGGGTGAAGGGGCGACCTTCGCCCTGATAATCGGTTCATTAAAGTATAATTGACGATTTTAATTGTAGTTCGCTAAGATAACTGAAGCGAGGCTAGCATCTCCCTTCGTTTGTTTCAATAAAATTAGTTATTAATAAAGTTATTATCATCTCGATGATATTTGAAGAAGATAAGACAAGCAAATAATCACTGTGTTTTGTCAGATTTTTATCCAATTTTGCCCAATTATATTAATCGCTTAAATTACTTAAAAATTATAGAATCTATTTCCTGTTTTATGTTTATATATACGTGTATACGATAAGCATTATCGGTGTATCGACCCCGTAAACGGAGTTGAAAAACGAGAAACGCGAGTGGAATATGATATTTATCGTAAGGTGGGACTAAGACGATAATTTTCATGCCCGATACTTGCACCGTAATCAAGAAAATTATATCATGAATTTCTAATGCGAAAGTTAATAATAATCACGGCTACGCCATTCCCAACCATCATACCTTTCCTTTGCTAATGAACAATCTCGTTCGCGGCTTGTCTTCCTTCTTCTGAGGATCGTAAAGTGTAAACCACGTTATGCCAGCAACCACTGCTAGCAATTATAGACGAGTTACACATTCGATATATCGGAATCTCTATGTATCGTAGAGATAAGAAGTGACGTGGCTGTGCGGATGATGATCACCCTCAAAGGATGTGAAAGGAGGAGGGAGGAATGCAAAAAAGTGGAAACGAAAGTTGTCGTCTGGTAAAAGTAATCTGGAATCTGAAAAAATTGGTGGTTGCGAATTGATTAAAAAAAAAAAATAAATAAATAAATAAAAAAGCGAAGAAATGATACGAAAAGTAGAAGGTGGCCAAATGTTTCACGATCAATATTCTCTCGTATGGGATAGTTCTCGAATCGAGAAACAGAAGAGAGAGAATAGATTACAGATATGTTCAAAGTTAAATCGTGAGATTTATTTTATACTTTCCATGTAATAGGAAATTTTACATAAATGGATGAACATAGCCAAGTGTCTAGTTGTAAGTAATGAGAGGGCACAAAAATAAGAAAAGGATTGATAACATTTTTTTTGAACCAATATCGCAAGAGGGAGGAGGTAAACACGCAACGGTGACGTTCGAAGCTATAAATCACGAAGTGAGCAGCAGTAAGAGAAAGCGAGAGAGCACAGGGCGAAGAGAAAAAGGAGCGAAAGAGAGAAGGTAGAACAGGATAAAGGGAAGGCAGAGTGGCTTCATAATAACATGACGGTAATTGGACGAGAGAGGCTCACATCCTAATTAGCCGGGGATGCTGACATTAAAGAGTGCACTGTTATTATCAATTAACCGCGCCGATTGATACACGTGATCGTCATCGACCGGACGTACGCACGACCTCCTTTTTATATAGAGAGAAACATCGCGATCTGGACCATGTATCATCGACGTATGATTATCCCATCTATTTATCATTACTAATTACGATTTCGTTGTGATACGTATAAACTCTATTAGAATAATTATATAACGACCATTTCCAAAATATTTTATTTCGATTTGCATTTAATTGTTAAACGTTTAATTGTTTACAATTGAAGCGATCATCAATTGTTGAGCATCAATTAAATGGTCGAAATTAAGTAAAATATTAATTCTAGAGATAAAGCGCGAAACATCAGTGACATTTATTTTTCAAATATATCCGCATGACGAATTTGAAATTTTCACATATTTCCACGAATTAACTATTTAAATCTTAGATTTCATCGTTCGATATAATTGTTTCTTTATCGTTCCTCGAAAAAAGTGATCTTTTTATCCATTCTTGAAAAAATAAAAAAAGAAAGAAAAAAGGAAAATTTTCCAAAATAAAATATCTATTGAATCCTAATTGAATTTCCATTGAAATGGTCGTTGAAACAAATATCCAAGGGAAGAGTTATAAATACACGTAAGAATTCGCATTTATAAAAGGACGGAGAAAGAAGGGAATCTAAAAAGAAGAAAATGGATATACGAGTACAGCTAGGCGATGGACATGCGAGTATAAAAGAGACCAGTTTCCCGCTAACAAACGCAAATCCGAGTCCTATTGATGGTGGAGGATTCATACGGAACCAGATAGCAATGGCACGGCCATTAAATAGGATCAAACCGTCGAATCGTTTCGAAAGAATTGGGAATAGATAATCGAACCGTGTTCCAAAGCCAATGCCTATATGCAATTGCCTCTCTCTCTCTCTCTAGTTTCCCCTTATATTTTTTCCTTCCTCCCTCTTATCGCGTGCCCATCGACTTGAAACAATGAAATTTAATGCAAATGCGGCGATCGATCTTCCAACCATTCGATCGATCCTAATCCTATTGTTTTCTTTTTTCCTTTTTTCTTTTTTTTAGATTACAACGATGACAAAAATTCACATAATGAATCATTAAATTTTTGCTTCTAATCAGATTCACGTTTGTATTCGTTTTGTTAAATTATAAAATTATTTTTATTGCTATTATTTTATTTTATTACACATAGTGAACGGTGTTGTACGGTGTATTGTATATAAAGCGTTTTACGTTTCTTTTGTGAAAAAGTGAAACTTGGCGAAAAAATTTCGAGCGAGCACGGCGCTCATCTTTCTTAAATATCAAAGAAAAGCGTAATACGAGGAGCACGGAATCGAAGAAAGTTCTCGGTATTTCAAACGAGGCGTATAACTTTCTTTCATCGGCCGCGACGCGATCGTCTCTAAGAGCTACGGGACGATCTGGAAAACATCGGATCTGGTAATGTTTCCTCTTTTTCCGGCTTATCCATCCGGAATTAGATTACTTCCGATGGCCACTGAAGGATGAACTGTCGTACCATCACGATCGATTCTGGCCGGAAATCAGATTATCGAATGATTCGATGTGCATTTCCCGCCCTCACGGCTTGACATTGATCCTTCATCGTTCCAACGATCTTGAAAATTAATCGCGTAAAAATCACTGCAAAGCTTTCGAATTTTCGTGAAATGTGAATCTCTGGTTTTTCTTTTTGTTTCTTTTTTTTTTTTTTTTTTTTTGGACAAAAAGGGATCATAAAAGACAATCAAATTATACGCATTTATATACATTTTTTAACAAGAATTTAATACTTGAATATTACGACAATTATTTGTTTGGTAAACGAATACCTTTTTAATTTCAAGTTTAACGAGCAAAGATGTAATTTCAACCTAGCTACGGTTTTAACGAAGTAATAAATAAAATGGCAAGAACAACACATATTTTCTCGTGTGTGAATATATCTTGAAACAATACTCCTATTCCGTTACGTCATACGTGATAAACTTTAGTCCTACGAACTATTAACTCGATCTTCTCCAAAAAAATTATTCCAAAACAGTAAATAAATACTAAAAGCTAACAACTCTTAATTTTAATCTTATCCTTCCCTCTATATAATTTTCTTCTTAGCAAATTTTTAACCAAGATGAGACTTGGTTACTCTATTATAAATCGAAACGAGACAAACCAAAAAGTTCGCCAAATTTTTCTAAATTTCGATAGGAATCGAAATTAAACTCGGTCGGCGAGTGGAGGAAGAAGAAGAAACGCAATCACGGATTATTCCACGGTTCTTTTATTGTGTAATGGGATGGGAGGGGACGAAAAGAAGAAGGGGATTGGCGAAATTAATATCGCGGGTTTGCCCAGGCCGCAAATCGCCGTGTACGTGACGCACAAAATAGAAGAGGCAATTAAATCGCGACCCCCGCAAATGTTTGAGGGGGGGGAGGGAGGAGGTGTTGTCCAGATAACCGGCGGCCCGTGCAACCCACGCCCGCATGTTGCCGGGTATTCGGTATTTACGGGAGTGAAATAGATAACCTTCGTGAACCACGGCCTCGTACGAAATTAGTTCCCTCTTACCCCCTGCATCGGCCGCCCATTAAAACCAAAGAAATACGTTTTTTGCACGAGTGACATACTTTATGGCCGTTACTTTCGCCATCGATACATCGTCGTGTCGTTTTATGGCGGTTTTATGCAGCTGCCATGTTATTCTTCTTGGGGAGAATTTATCGTGACAACAAGGTGTTTTCGCCATATATATATATATGTGTGTGTGTGTGTGTGTGCATATATTGTAATCGCGAGATTGAACACGAACCGATGATTCTTCATGATTTTTTAAATTTTAAAAAGTATCTCGTAAAGATTTTTCGAGAAGTGATCCTCTCGATCGATTTTCGATTAATCTGAAATCGATGTAACGTTTCAAAAATTTTATTATACACGTAGATCGTTTCAGATTTGCAATATGTAGAAAAATATACGCAATGGAACGCGAATATTTTGGAAAGTCGATTCTAGGTCCTCGTAGACAATTCCTCCTCCCTGATCGCACATTCAAAATTCCGCTATACTTAGATCGCGGCCCTTAAAAGTCTCGGGGTGGTTTAACGAGGCAACTTTTCACAGGGGCAATTCTCTTCTCGAGGGCCTACCGGAAATTCTTCAGCGGTTCTTTCGCGGTTCGTTCCACGGGGCAAAGAAAGAAAGGGGGGGGAAAGAAAAGAAAAAAAGAAAAAGAAGAAAAAAGAAAAAAAAGAGAATTTTTTTAAGAAAGGCGGCCCGGCCAGGTGGTGGGCTCGACTTCAGACTACTTAAAGACGCGAGCACACATGTCAACGAAACGACTTTCATAATAGTGTTCTTAGCTTCCAGCTTCTCGCGGCCAACCTTCTAGATTTTTAACCCGCCTTTCAGAACCGCCTTTCTCCGGTAAAGTACACGCCATTTAGACATTCTACCAAGCTTCTTGCGCTCCTCTGATCTCTGCCCGCCGACCTCCTCCCTCTTTTGTTGCCCTCCGCCTAATTATCGTCGTAACTTGTGCTCGCGATTTTCCTGCGTTACCTCTCTCGTTTCGATAAACAAGATTACGATCCATTACGGATCTCGATAACGCGATCTTTTCTTATAAATATAGTTGATAAAGTGCGTAAAGAATACAGATTTGAACAATATATTATTTACGCTGAGTCGTCGATTCATTTTCCTCTTCTCTCCCCGAAATTTCTCCTTTCGTTTTTATATCCTCTCCTTCGGCCCTTTCGAGTGTTCGCCGAATGAGAAGGGGAGAAACCGTTTTATGAATTTTCTTACGGAATTATTTTATTTTATTTTTGGAATCCCTTCTTCCCCCTACCACTTATTTCGAGGGTTCTTTCGAGGCGATTTTGTTTGTTATTGTGAAATGCTCGCGACGAATGTATATTAGGGTGGAACGAAATGCGCACACATACACGCAGTCAAAGTTCACTTATTCATGATTTTTGACAAAAGTTGTTTTTTTCTATTCAACAGCGTTTACGTTTCGTTCAAACGAATAATGAAGAAAGTAATGTATAGTAAGTAATAAGAGATTTAAAAGAGAAAAGAAATAAACAATTCGTGAAAAAAAAATTGTTGGAAAATTTAATAATAACGCTTACGCGTATTCGATAAAACGCGCGAAATTCTCACGAAAAGGCTACCCGTTGGGAAACGAGAAATGGGGAAAGAGAGAAAATCTCGTAGCAGAGCACATTTTCGAGAGGCGATTTCGTTGCAGTGACGGTTCCTCGAACCTGCTCTTACGTGCTTTCAGAGGACTTTCGGAAGCTTTCTCGGGGGCAACTGCATCACGTTTTCACAACCTCTCGTGAGTATTTACTCGCTAATAGCGTGCAAAATACACGCCGCGGATTCTCGCAGCCTTTCACCGCCCTGCGAGACGTCCGGAAGAAACTCTGACCCTCTTCGAGCCGAACTACGATCTCCCCTCTCGGGAGGAATAAACCTTTTCGGGGTTACTCGTTACCTTCCCTTCCAATTTGTCCGTATGTACACTCTTATTTGGCTGGAGAATTAATTCCGCTATAACGTATTTCTTTTTTTTTTTTTTTTTTTTTTTTTGGAAGGAATAACGATGCGGAAGGATATTGAATTATTCGTTAAATATTCAAAGGTTCTATTAATAAATTGTTCTTAGACGTTTGCGTCCAAAAAATCTACTATCTACATCATGCATGCACAAAATGCGTATAACGTTTAATGTAAGAAATATATGTGTATATATTGTAACAAGTATTATGTATTTTTATCAAAAATCAAAATTTTCTAAATATGATTAAAGATATGGATACGTGTACCATGGATATTTTATATATTTTCGTATGTTATTCTATAACTTTTGAACGTAAAAAAACGTAAACAAATTCTTACAGTCTAATTATACGAAACGGTATCTTTCGTTGAGTTTATACGTACAAGAATGGGATTCGTATCATGTACATTTGCATATGAATTGGATGTTGCGATCGCTATTTCGATTCCGTTTTTACTTTCTCCCCTCCCCTTTTTCGACGCAACAACATAGCGTGGCTGAGTATAGCGGAACATGGGCCCACTACATTTATATAATTCATTTCCTTTATTAAATATATTCCTCGTTACTTCCAAACGACCTATGATATCGTCATTTTAGTTCCATTTCCATGCTTACATTCACGCAAAAATTGAAATTCAAACAGCCCGCTGATTCGAATGCGACGCGACTTCGATTTCCCTCGAATGATCGTTGCACCATCCATTAAATCCAGTAAAAATCAAAAGCAGCCACGATCGAAGGGGCAATTAGCATTTCGAATGCCGACAATGCGACGGGGCTTAGCGCCTCGCACAAAGGGCATCGAGCACACTTTCGGTTTGTTTAAGGAAACCGCCAGACGCGGTTTCGAATACGCGGAAGAGGCGTGGTGGAAGCACCCTTTTCGAACGACAGCCTGGCCCACCCACACGTTCGCCGAACACGTTCGAGCCATTCGCACGCGAAATTTATTCATTCGGCCCGAGCGAGCCGGTATCGCGAGTCGCCCGATCAAGAATTCACCGTGGAGCCAGGAGCTTGACCCGGCCCCATGGCAACCCCAGCCCCTGTTACGCCGATAAATTACGCCCCGAGCCCCTCCTTCCCCGGCCTACCCCACAATGATTAAACTTTGAAAAGTGCGATCCGATTTCAACGCAGATTGCAGATCAACGGTTCGTCACCCGGTAAATGTATTTTTCGTTCGATGCGCCAATGTTTTTCTCCTTCCCCTGCCCCCCCAATCGAAATCCACCAGAAAGGCCGTTTACTATATATTCTTTTCGATACGAGGGAGGAGGGAGGCGGTAACACTCGTGTCGATTTACGACGCGATTTTTCGATTTCATATTTTCGATTCGAGCTTTTCTCGGCGATGGCGCGCGTAACGTATGTCTGTCGAGGAAAAGGAAAAAGGAAAAATGGAAATTATGTTTTTTTTGTTGTTTGGGAACGTTCTCGAGAAATTCGAAAAAAGGGGGAAAAAATGGAACAGAAATGTATCGAATTGGTTAAACATCCATGAATGTAATTTTTTCGAAGCTCGAGGCTTCGAATTTGGTTAATGTTAATGTTTAAAGGTTAGTTTATTTATTACTAGAAGAGATATACTTCTTAATTTTTGACCACGGATATACGAAGTTCGAAATTGAGAATTTCGAAGATCAGGGCGAGAGTAAAGTGGTGTAAAGCATTTAGATTGTTTATCTTGGATAAATTATATAATTGGTAGAGTATCGAGGGGGATGGTATAACACATATAACGCGAGAAACTCGAGGAGCAACGATAAACTTAGCGGGGAGCGACAAGTTTTAATTTGTCGTAGACGTGTCTGTTTGTTCACAGGTGTCTCGAGTAACGAAAGTACGAAGTTTAAACTTATTTCCCTCTCCGGCCACCTCTCCAACTTTCTTCTGCCCGTCTCTGATACGAAAGTTCCCCGGTGGACGCTTAAGTCGCAGTATCTCTTAATAATTCGCCGGCATTCATTTTTAATTGATTCCTTTGGTCTTGGCGAATTTCTGCTTATCAGCCCGGCTTTCCTGCCGAGTGACCGAGACTTTCTTAATTTCCATCTCAAAGATTAATACCGAGAATTTCCCTCCTTGCTTTTGTAATCGGTGGGAAGGATTATTCCATCGTTTAATCGAATCATCTTGTCCGATTTGACGCGGAATCGCAAAAATTGCTGGGACTATCGACGTCGAAACGTCGTGTCTATAACATTTTTAAATTAATTAAACAATTTTTAACGAGAAAAATTCGAACGATATTAGCACGAAAAAATTTTAAGAGAATCGGAAATTGTGAGGGTGCAAAAACATCGTTTAAAAACATCGATAAAATTGTTGACGCGAAATCGCAAAAATTGCTCGAACTATCGATGTTAAACCGTGTCTCTAAAAATTTTAAATTAAACAATTTTGAGTGAGAAAAATTCGAACGAAAAAATTTTAAGAGAATCAGAAATCGTGTGCAAAAACATCGTTTCTGATAAAATTGATTGTTGACGCGGAATCGCAAAAATCGAACTACCGATGTCGTACTACCGTGTCTCTAACAGTTTTTAAAATTAAATAATTTTGAACGAGAAAAATTCGAACGATATTGGCACGAAAAAATTTTAAGAGAATCGGAAATTGTGACGGTGCAAAAACATCGTTTCCGATAAAATTGATTGTTGATCACAAAAATTGCTCGTGTCTCTAACAATTTTAAATTAAACAATTTTGAGCGAGAAAAATTCGAGCGCGAAGAAAATTTAAGAGATCGGAATCGTAAATTGACGTGACGGAGTGAAAACATCGTTTCCGATAAAATTAATCGTTGTTGCCATTACTCGTGTGCAATTTCGATTGGAAGAAAGATATAAGGGTTGTTACAATGATAGGAGAACAAGCCTTAAACGATTGGTCAGATGAAACTTTTCTGTGTCATCGATTATATACTATATACCTCGCAATGGAAAACAAAACGCGAATAAATGAACTCGCATATCAGCTTTCAATCTTTTCTACGCACATGACAGATCGTTCCACTCCAATTACGCTCGTTTAAAACGATCGTTAATTAAAACTTCCCCCCCCCCCTCTCTCTCTTCTCTCCCTCCCTTCCCGGGAGAAAGAGAGAAAGAGAGAGTAATGGCTCAGCATTATAAGAGTGCTCCACTGACAACCGACAAATTGACCGCAAATAAAAAGAATTATCCTTTGGCCACGATGGGAGACAACTAACGGTATATCGTAAAATTATTTTAGAATATTAACCGACGAGAATATCGTTTCGTTGGTATTCACGGTAGATTCACTGATTTGCAAAAACACGAAGCGTATGAAGCGTTTTCATAATGTCGACCAATCGTATTTCGTTTATGACGTTAATAATAATGAAAGGAATCATATGACGTATGTAATAATAAATCGATGATCTCATAAATAAATTCTCAATAATTTTTTTCAAGCTGGAGGGTAAAATGTTACGTATCACATTTGAAATGATTTTCAAATTTCGATACGAGAAGATGAAAAATCAAATATTATATTCTCTTTCTTTTATACCGTATTTCTGCTCGAAACATTTTCTTATGCATAATTTACTTAGCACAATTTTGTAATACAATTTTATCAGAAATATTATTAAACGTATTTTGAGTACGATAAATATCTACATATTTGCGAAATAGAATATTCTATAAAAAAAATATATAATTTTTAAGCTAATAATCAAAGTTAAGTTGTCATCAATCACATCTACGTTTCCACAAACGAATTATTGTCCATTAAACGAGTTACGAGGAAACGAGAAGAGAAATCGATTGCCATTTGCCGAAGTCCACAGGTGTACACAGGGACAATCATACGAACACACGTCGCTGTCAACAAAGCGGATTAGGGTGAGAAAACGTGGCCGGAGTCGGGGTAAGTACGTAGGACGCGCAAAAAGGACCTCGGGACATCCCGGGGGTCGTGCACGGGGTTGAGGCGGCGTAAAGGGGAAGAAATGGAAAGGACGAAGAAGAGAGGATGGGCATCGTCCACTTACTCAAACCAATGCATACGTTACACCAAGGGAAGACGACTTACTCTCGATTGTGGATTCAATTTCAGAGGCGTCTGGCCAGTTAACTCATCCTCACTCTCCCACTCGAAGATTGCAAGGTCACGGGTCGCTGAATATGAAATATGCCCCGCTGATTGTCCATGGATATCCTCCCTTCACCATCCCGTGGCGGGATAGATTCAAGAAATGGCACGCTAAGATCAATTCTGATCCTGGAATTTTCCATCTTTCGTATTTGAAAGTATAAGAAAATATTGATAGAAATAAACCGTGAAATCATTTTACGGTGGATCAGTGAATTTGATGAATTTATAATACGATGTATTAAATTTTGTTCTATTGTTGATCGTAAAACTATTAGATTGCAGGTTTTTGTGCGGTTTAAATACAAATTGTTAAAATATCATAAATGATATTTTGATTTTTGATGTGAAAAAAAAGTGAGAAGAAATTAAAAATTTTATCATCAAAATCCATTCTGCAAATAGAGAAAACCATGCCGTTGAAGTCCCTTTTTGAATTATCCCGATATCTCGAACGGTTGTCGAGATATAAGGATTTAAAGTTACTTAAAATAGTCTAGGAATTATGAATGGGCCCACGAGTCATTGACCTACATTTTTTCCTGGAAATGCGTACTACGTTTTTCCAAGAATCGCGTCTGTCGCTTGTCTGGAGTTTGGGGTAGATCAGTGAGACGAGGTGCGAGCGAGAGATCCGAGTAAGGAACAAGGACGGAGATAGTAAACGATTAAAAAATTACCTTTTTCTTTACACGACGATATCTCGGGAACCGGAAGTCGTATCGGGATAAATCAAAAAGAGTTTTAAAGGGGAAGGTTCCGCATTTCCAATGATTGTTCACTCGTTGACCGGAAGTCATTATCTTCGGAGTTATAACGGTTCAAAGTTTTTTTAATTTTAATAGAGTTTAATCAAGCTTAAGATAAATGATCAAAAATTAACTTTTCTTTAGACGATGATATTTCAGGAACCGGAAGTCGTATCGGGATAAATAAAAAAGCGTTTTAAAGAGGAAGATTCCGCGTTTCCAATGATGTTCATTCGTTGACCGGAAGTCATTATCTTCGGAGTTATAACGGTTCAAAATTTTTCTAATTTTAATAGAATTTAAGATAGTTTAAGCTTAAGATAAATGATCAAAAATTAAATTTTCTTTATACGATGATATTTCGGGAACCGGAAGTCGTATCGGGATAAATAAAAAAGCGTTTTAAAGAGAAAAGTTCCGCGTTTCCAATGATCGTTCACTCGTTAACCGGAAGTCATTATCTTCGGAGTTATAACGGTTCAAAATTTTTCTAATTTTAATAGCATATAATGAGATTTAAGATAAATGATTGAGAATCACTCTTTTCTTTGTACACGTTTATTTCAAAAACTGGAAGTCGTATCGAGATGAATGAAAAGGCGTTTTAAAGAACAAGATTCCGCATTCCTAACGATCTTTTATTCATTGATCAGGAAGCATTATCTTCGAAGTTATATCCGTTTAAATTTCTCCTAATTTTAATACGTTTTTAATCGAGTTTTAAAATAAATTAAATAACAATTACTCATTTTCAAAGATATTTTAGTAATAATTATTAATATTTATAATTAGTAATAATTAAAGAACA
Source organism: Apis laboriosa (assembly GCF_014066325.1). Taxonomy (NCBI): domain Eukaryota; kingdom Metazoa; phylum Arthropoda; class Insecta; order Hymenoptera; family Apidae; genus Apis; species Apis laboriosa. Next base: position 4,307,236 of record NW_025224966.1, read on the forward strand.
ATATCGAATATCTTCTTTCTTTCAATGGTAATAATTAAAATTTCAGTTTTAATTCAGAATATTAACGTTGAAACGGTCCTTGAGAAACGTAAAGCTGAATTCGAGATACTAGGGTAAACATCAATATTTTCGTTTGTAGCATCAACAATTTCCGAAAGGTTTCGACTGTACGTATACACACATGCGTGCATTCCTTCATTTGCTTAGGTTCGACTCTGTAGATTTAATTCTGCTTTCCTCGTTCTCGTTCTCCATCGTTCGCTTTTACGATCGTCCAGCCTTGGAGCAGAGAAAGTCAATATTTCCATCGATGGATAATAATACGAGTTCTAGAACTTACCAATAATACAGCGAAAAATTGGTAATAACTGGAAACGAATTATTTTAATTTAAGTATAACTTCTATAATAATTCACGATTATTTTCCAAAATCGTTTAAACATCATCTTCTTCTACAACGATGAAAATAGAATTCTTTTATACAACAATTATAAATAATACAATAGAATAGAATACGTGTAATTGTTTATTCAAAAATTTATATAAATATCGTACGTATAAAGTTGGATAAACGAGAATTCTAGTTGAGATTTTTAACCTTTTTATTGAAATAATCCCCTCCAACTAATTTTCAAGGATCAACACTTTTTCCACTTTTCAATATACATCCAAACACTTCTCTGTCCTGATACTTAGAAACAGAACAATATGAAAACCCGGATTCATAAATCTTCGACCGGGGAAGAAAAATGGACGGGATTCCAATGGCATATGATCGCTCGAATCCAAGTTATATTTATGACCCCCCCTCCCTTAGCCTTCTTCTCCGTAAGAACATCGTGAAATTCCGATTCCGCGCGATCGATTAAGTACAAACGATATCGATGTGTCTCTCGATGAAAAAGAAACGGAAAACGGAGTCTTCGAGTTTCATATCGAGTTAATATACTTTCGAAAGAGAGGGAGAGAGAAAGAGAGAGAGAGAGAGAGAAGAGGAAAGAAAGAAAGTTTAATATCCCTTTTCTCCACCCTTGTAAATCTTGCCGGTGCCCCGTCTCAATATTCAGGGTGCCGATATTAACAATTCCGCGTGCGTGATTTACCGAGTCTCTCGACTTCGATGATAATGAATTCCCCCCTCCCCATCCGCTTGTTCCATCGGCCGTTCCCACCCTCCTCCTCCTCCTCCTCCTCCTCCTCCTCCTTCTCTGTAACCATCCACCACCTATTTTCCTTACCGAGAGCAGACTTGTTACGGCTTAATTAATCGCAATAATTAAAAGGAGAGGTGCGGGTGGTGTTTCACGTTTGAATATGCAAAATCTCACTTACGTTCCCCGAGACGAGAACGGGCGTCGAAAATGTAGGGGTCGAAATCGATGGTCTCGAAGGTGTGTTGCAATTTAGGGGAGAGGGGAAGGTAACGTTCCTCGAGGAGAATTTTATATGTTGGCGCGTGAAATTCCTTGGGAACGCTTGAAATTTTCAAGGATTAGAGAAGATGGAGAACAGATGGATGATTTTGCGCGAAGGAACGTTGCAATTTTACATGTTATACATCGTATACGATAAAATTTGTGAAATTTTGCAGGGAGATTATAAATAGACAGGGGAGAAGAAAATATCTCGATAATCATGAGAAAGATATACGTGTATTATAAATAAATGTTCGAAAACTGACTCACATTACCTGTGTTTATTAGATGATAATGTAAGTGTATACATTTGAGAAGAGGGAACGAGTTTTATCGAGAAAGGAATCAAGAGAGATTAAACTCTCCGGTTTCAGGGAACCAGCTTATGTATAAAGTCATTACAAGTTATCATTTTTGTATGTTATCCCTTACACGTTAGCTTAATGACTTCTGAGTACCTGTTTAAAATACAACCCGTAACGCAACTAGCTAATCCAATCGTGACGTTCAACGATTTCCATTTGATCGTAAAACAACTTTGCCACCCATTGAATTAATTCTAACAACATTTAACGACCGGATACCGTAATTATTCAAATTTTATTTGATTTACATCCCGATAAACGAGATGTTTACGCGTTAACTGCCAATAAGTTAAAAACGTGCAAACGTTCCTTCGATCCGCGTGTAGTAAGAAAGTAGCGTTATAGCGAGCAAATTTTTTTCCCAGCTCGATCTACCTGCTGGCCCCTCGTCATCATCGAGGAATTGCCCGACATTAACGTCATAACGATCAGAAAACAACTTCTCGCGCCCCTTCGTTTCCTTTGAGATACAATTCCGCGACGAATCGGTAACTTCTTCTTTCCATTCTTCATCTTGTTCGATCCACATCTATTTATATCCAAGATCGAAGGAAGATCGCACGATTGGAGAAATCGAGGGACACAAACGTAACATTATTTCCTGAAATAAAACGTGGAAAAAAGCGCGCAGAGTGACAAGAACGAGCGTGCGCTTTTGCACATGTAAAATAAAGGAGGAGGAGAAAGGAGGAGGAGGAAGAGGAGGAGGAGGATCTTAAATTCAAAGATTTCTCTCGGCCGTTGAAAGGATAATTTAATGTACTCGAACCGGCTTCAAGAAGGCAAGAGTCCTCTTCCTCCTCCTCGAGGGACGACAATAATTAGGGGACCTCCTTATAATAAGAAGAGAACGCTTTATAATAAGGGGAAACCCCTCCCCGCCCGCCCGTCCATGGGTCCCTTTTCTCTCGGCGTGTCTCGTAGCCGTCTTGACGGCTCCTGTCCTACAACAAGAGAGTTTCACGGAATCACGAAAGGCGGTCGGTCGTCCGTTAATGATTTCTACAAATTATTGTAGACCGTAGTTTAATTACATTTTCGCAACAACACGGGGTCCCGACACCATGGATCCTCCCATTATCTCGTCCCGGGGATTCTTTCTTAACTCCCCTAATTGGTCGTTAATTCTCGTTTGTCTTTGTGCAGCGATACCGTTTCGCTGCAAGCAACAGAGAAAGAGGAAGATTCGCTTACGCCAGCTATTTATTAACGACGTATCTAGCTCCCTTTGTGCACGATACCTGGAAAATGAAACGGAAAGGGAAAGGGTTAGAGCTTCGAATCTCCCTCCTCGAAGAGGAGACTGACTCGTTTCTAAGAATCGTTTGTTGTCCAGGCAACTTTCTGCCGGTGCATCTTGCATTTTGTTTTTCAAGTTTAAATAAAATGCTCGAACGAAAAACGAAACGCGACTCAATTGTCTTCGAAGAATGCCTTTCTCTCGAAACGAGTCTCGCGCATACCATCGAGATAATGAATTGTTGCATCTTTCGGGGTGAAAAGGCGAGAAGAGAGGGGCGAATATAAATTTCAATGGAACACCTTTGACTCGACACATGCGGTTATCGTTCGTTGGTAAATCCTTTCTGTTATTTTCGCGCCAATCCTTTGAATATTGGTTCCGAGTTTTATACGCGCGCGTGCGCGTGTGTGTGTAGATGGGCAGATGCAAGTGTTGGTGATTTATAACGCGAAATTTTCTACCCCTCGCGACGGTTTGGCGCTGCCAGGTTTGGCGAGGTGAAACATATTGGCACGTTATTAAATTCTTGGTTAATACGGTGGAATAATGATGTCACGGTGACCGGTAACTATCGAAAATGCTAGAGGGTGTAAAGTTTACGCGCGGCCGGGTTTGTCACTCGTAACATCGTTTCGGGGAATTTTGCAGTTTAAAATTGAAATTTGGGAAATGTAAAAGTGTCGTCTTTTACATTTTGATCGTCTTTTTTTTTTTTTTTTTTTTAATCTCAATGCTCCTCTTTAAATTCGTATATTATACGATTTTACATTTTGGGTGTGTTAAATCGTTGCATAACAATCGTATCATTGTAGAGTGATTAAACTTGTGCTCACTTGTGGATAGTTTGAGGCAACGTGGAAAGTACGAGAAATGTATTAAAAAAAAGAGAGAGAAAGTGGTAGAACAGGAAACGTGGTAATAGCACGTAAGCAGAATAATAAGAGAAGTGAAAAATATATTTTCGAGTGATTTTAATTGCACGGCATTATAGAACGGCGATGCGATGTGAAATTTCCCCCTCGTAAGATAAATCTGCTTATACTTCCGGTTGAATTCTAGTTGAACAAATGTTGCGCGAAAGACGCTGTAAAATCTCGCGAACGATTCGTGAAAATGAATTAAGCGAAGACGTGTATTTTTACATTCAAAAGTTTCATTCGAAGAAAATACTTGAAATCCCCTACAGTGTTATTTCAAAGAAAATAATACTACTTCTTAACGCCACTTCTAATTTAACACGTAAGTTTTAATTTCCTCTCTCGCCGGCTTGGAATACGAACACGGGGCAAAAAGATAAGAAAACTTTCCGGAAGAAATTTTACACAGTTGTGTATACCATTTTTAATAAAATGAAATTTTAGTTTTTTTTCCATTTTTCAATTTTTATTACATATATCAACGATTATCTGAATGAAAAAAAAAGAAAGAAAGAAAGGAAGGAAGGAAGAAAGAAAGAAAGAAAGAAAGAAATAATTTTAATTCGCTTCATCGATAATAAATTTTATAATATTTATTTTTAAACATTTTTCTCCTTTTTGCAAACGTAAGAATCGTATCGTTGGTTTTTCTAACGCGTTCAACGGTTTGTACCACACAATCCACCGCCGGTGTTCGAAATTAGATTTACACATTTAGATCGGTTTCACACAGACCATTATTGCGCCACCGCATGCGGTGGAATGCATCGGCATCGCTTTAAACCAAATCTTCCGCGGACCGGATAAGTGGCGATCGACGTTTGGAAGTACGTTTCTCGCACGATTTTGCCGTACGTGTAAAAGCTTTCTACCGCAATCGCATGACGTCACGTGCAATTATTTGACCCATTTTGCAACAACATCCTGCGAACGTATTGGATTAGAATAACAATAACACCGAAACGAAATTTGTAACGATTGGATGATAAAATATTAAATATTTTCTATTACGCGTCGAACACGTGTCGTTCGAGCAATTTCCACGAAGAAATTTAATGATTTTCGCAATTTTCGTGCCGGAAATTTTAAAGCAAGGAGGCGATAGCAATCGGCCAAGCTCACCGTGGAGGATCGAATTTCGCTAATGGATCACGCAAAAGTTCGTAGAGGCGTGAGTCACAGTGGGTGTAACACAAATGGTTCTCCTGTCAGCGGGGAGCCGAATACAAATATCCGGAAGTTAATAACCGAAACGATTCCGCCGCTCCTCTACCCTGCCTGTCATCTCGTCAAACGGTTCGTACGCCCAATGGCTCAATTACACGAGCTTTCGTCCGAACGAAACAAATCTAATTCTTTTGTTCATTTCATGCGATCCAACGTATTCGTCTCGCAACACTTTGTACAAAAAAAAATATAACAAAATGCGCGATTAATTAATTAACTAACAAAAATAAATAATAATATCAACTAACGAAATATAGAAATAACTATGTTAGAGAAGAATCTTTAGAATCTTATCTAGAATTTAAGTATTCTCTCTTTTTTTTTCTTTTTTGTTGTTCTTGTAAAAGTTTAAATCGTCTGCAACTTTATATCGCCGTTTCGAAGGAAAACGATCGTCGATCAAACAACGGTGTCGCGTACAATCGAGAGTGGTTGAAAACTTTACAATTCGCGTTTCGTAAAGGAAACGGGCAACGATATTCCCGTCTGGCGTTATCCAAATACGTTCTAAAAGTGAAAAGTGAGAGCGAGCATTCACAACCCATCTAAAAACCCTCCGAGGTGCCTTCGTCGTATCAATCAGTTGATGACTGCTTCGTTATGCCCTGTTACGCCGATAAATAGCCTATCCCGTTCTAGCCAAAGTGCTCGTCTCGATCGTGTCCAACCAACTTTATGATCCATTTCTATCCGTGGATCATATATATTTTCTTACCGCTTGTTCCGTTTTTTACGTACAAAAAAAGAAAAATATTGATCACAAATTACGATTGAGAGTTATTATATCGTTTAGATTATTACGTTCTATGTTATTATTGGATAATTGATCTTGTCATAGTAATTTTATCTACTCGTGAAAAATACTTTGTGAGTTTTAAGTTTTGAATATATATAGTTTTGAATATATACTCGAATTTATTTTATAATTTATTTTGATCAATTTTTAATTCTTTTGAAAAGTCCTATTTTCCTTAAAATAATCCTTAATTAATTTAAACGATTTAACAAACGTTTCTCCGTTTTAATCGATTTCTCATGAAAATTTTTTCAAAGGAAAATAGACACCGATGATCTTTCCAAAACTTTTAACTTTCGATACTCGAATTTACTTTCATCGATTTTTCACGGCAATTCGTTTGAAAAGGAAAAATAGAAATCCTAATTTTCCTTAAAATAATCACAATTTAACAAACGATTCCTCGATTTCTCACGAAAATATTCAAAGGAATTCAAAGGAAAATAAACACCAACGATCTTTCCAAAACTTTTAACTTTCGATATTCGAATTTACTTCCATCGATTTTTCACGGCAATTCCTTTAAAAAGGAAAAATAAAAGTCTTAATTTTCCTTAAAATAATCCTTAATTAATCACCATTTAACGAACCATTTCTCGTTTTAATCGATTTCTCACGAAAATTCCCTCGAAGGAAAACAAACACCGACGATCTTTCCAAAAAAGAAAAATACGTTGAACGAAAAAAAGAAGAGACAGACAGAGAAAGAAAATAGAAAGTAGTTGGAGGAAGAAAAAGAGGCGACGTTGAACGTAAAATTTTCAAAGCTTTACCTGTCATCCACCGTGGTCGCCGATGCAGAAATCCATCTCCATTAGAGGTCGCTGGCTTATTCCCATGGTAACCTTCCCTTCCTAGCATAGTTGTAAGTCTATCTATTTTCCCTGGAAAATCTGCACGACACACGTGAACACGTGTAAAGGCGCACACACGTATACACGACCCCTGTTCCCGGCCTTGTAACGTTTAATACTTGCAGCCACGCAGCCGTGCAATATCGGATATGTCCATTAATCGGCTCTGGATCCTGGGGCGCGGTGAAACTTTCGAAATGCTGACCCCGTCCAACTCTGGTCTACTGCGCATAGCAGTTTGTCTGCTAAATCCTCGAGTGCTCATTGTAAGGGAGGAACGATTTTTTTTTAAGGGAGAAAAAGGATTTTCACCTGTTCGAGTATGAATATTAATTAGCCGGTGGATTCTCATTCCGTGAATCTCGTGTCGGGTAATATTTATCGGGGATCGTGAGGTTTTAGAACAGTGTATATTTAGAGAGATTTATTGGTAGTCAGTTTTTTTTTTTTTTTTTTTTTTTTTTTCTTAAATTTGTGGGTCGAGAGTTGGGAAACAAACGCGGATTGTTAATAAGCTTATTCGCTTATTTCTGTTCGAATTAGAATTTTAAGATTGGAATTGGTATAATACGTGCGCATAGGATAGGTGTTAAATATCAGGTTAGCTATTGTTATAGGTAAAGTCGATCGATTGATTTAATTCTGTTCAGAATTAATAGGTCAGGATATTGTATTATAGGTATGGATTCATTAATAGAGTCGATATAGGATTGAATTGTCTTTTACCTGTTTGGTATTATTTTATTATTATCGTTAAGCTTGTTTGTTGAAAAAATTCGATTATCCAGCTTTTTAAGATTTATTTTATTTGCTTTTAACAAGTTTTCCCGCTACGTGGTTTACAAATGAATCTCGAATTATTGGCGACCATGAAGAAAAAAGAAGAGAATAACCGATAAAATTATGTAAGATTTAATCGTTTGATATTTATATAAAAATCATAAAGAGGAAAATATTTAATTTCATTCTGTCTTAATTAAGTTAAATTGTATTAAAGTATACTGAAATATAAATTTTCCACGTGTATCCACGCGTATGGAATTGAAACGAACAATTAATCAGTTGTTTGAATACAATTATTAGAAGGGGGATATGAAGTATTTCCTAGAAATATTAAATTGAATTTGTTCCATCGCCCGTAAAGCAATTTACATTAATATCGTAAATTGGGCGACGATGCACGTCCAATATCACGATCTAAAAGCCTTCGCAAATAATTATTTAATATCAATTGGCTTTGTACAATTACGTGTCCGGAAATTACGAGCCAGTTATATCAATCCTCTGTGAAAAATTATCCATCGGAAAATTAAATTTTCCTTTGAAACATTTAATTTCCTTTATTTAACATTTCTAATTTTTCTTCGTTCAATTCTAAAAACTCGTGTATACTCGTGAAATAGTTAAAAAAATTTACAGATGATCGTGGAGAATATAAACAAAAATAATTTAAAAATTTCTTGCTCGATTTCTAATCTGAAAAATTTGAATTCATTTCAAAATGGACATGGATCTCAAAATTTCTTGAATCTTAAAAATTTTATTCTCGTATAACGTATGTTTATATATGGAAACGTACGTACGTACTCGTTTTGTATATTTATGCGTGAATCGAGTGTCATTGGATCGCTGTTTCGGTTTTGTTTTGTCTATTTCCCCCTCTTTGGCGCGACGCGACATAGCGAGCTCGGTTTAGTAGAGCAAAGGCATCGGCACGATCCACATCTATATAACATAATTTATTCTTATTTCCTTTATTAAATATATTCTTACTATATATATTTATTAAATATATTATTATTATTAATTATATATAATTATAAATTATTCATAATTATTAAACATAATTATTAAATATAGTAAGAAAGAATATATATTAAATATATTATTAAATATATTCCTTCTTATTATATTTAATAATTATATTTATTATATATAATTATATTAATTATTCTTCTTATTATACAAATATTATATATAAATATATATTCCTTCTTACTATATATATAGTAATAATATATATATACATATATAATATATTTAATAAAAGAAATAAGAATAAATTATGTTATATAGATGTGGATCGTACCGATATATATATATATATTCTTTTATTAATAATTTTTATATTATTCTCATATATTCTTATATTAATCAATAATCATTTCACAATTCATAACGTAACTTTATACACAAAATTAATCACAAGCATCGACGATAACGAATATATATCAACGAAAATATATCCGCCAGACATCATTCTCGACCGTTATTTCCCAATTATCAATCCCGTGTTTTCTCGGCGAGCATAACAAGCGGAACAAACGATAACAATCAAAGCGGTTCGAGGCGGGGTAGCGGAGTAGCGTCAAAATAATTTTCTTGATTCGAAACGCGCCGTCTCCTTCGTCCGCATAATAATTATTCGCGATAATTGATTTCATTTAAAAGCGCCGCGCACCCGACCAAACTCCGACCGACCGACCGACCGACCGACCGACGATGCGCCATTTACACGTACGTATCCACTTATATACACCCGGTATATAACCGTGCGCGCCGTGTCCAACGTTCATACATTCTCGAAACGAAATTAAATTCCGCTGTACCGTTGTCACTTGTTGTCTATTTCCGCGAGGAGAGGGCGGGGGGAGGGGAAGGGGGTGGCCAAACTGAAATTCGATGCGACTCGCCCGCCAGGATGAGTAACAATTATATCCTGTGGCCGGGCTGGAAAATGATTTTCTCGTACTCTTCGCCCGTTTCTTTCTCTTTCTCATACCTCTTTCCCCCCAATCCTTTCTCTCCTCTTCCGTTTCCTCTTCGTCTCAAGAGAAATTACCGGCGTTGTTATGTGAAACAATTCTATGACGAATGAGTTGTCGGTTATTTTTCGTTGTTCGGGTTAAAGAGGTTTAGGGTATAGTATTTTTAAAGTGGATAATCACTTCCGTGAAAGTATTTTTTTTTTTTTATATATATGGAATAGAAATAGTCTTTAGTAATTTTTAGTAGATAGTCTTTTTCTCGAGCGCGAATTGTGAAACGTGGATTATCAGAGAGAAAAAAAAAAGAAAAGTGTTTGTGTAAATGAAGTATTGTGAAGTGAATCGAAACAGTGATGATATATTTCTTTATTAAAATATTCGCATATAGAGAAAAAAACTAGCCATTAATTTTGATAACCATCGAATTAAGCATGCGTTATTATTTAACATTATTATAAATATTGCGATCGGAGCACAGGTCGAAAGAAAATCAAATTGATCTTCTACGTCGAATAAGTGATCAGATCAAGAAAAATGTACAGCGATGTTTCAAAGCAAGTAATGATGTTCTATTCGAGAAATTTCTCTACACGTAGAGAACTTAATATATACACGTCTCGAAGGGCGAATGAGGAAGAGAAAAATGAAGATGAAGATGAAATCGAAATCGAAGTACACGAGAAGTTAAATCGGTTTAATTTCCGTCCAACGCTTCCGTGGATATTTGGCCAGTTCTGTCAATTCAGAGACATACATTTCATAATAGTGGATTAAAATCAAATCTGAAAGAGAGAGAGAGAGCTCATTCGTTCTCTCTTTTACAACGTTCCGCTTTTATTTCTCATCAGAGACACATCCTTATTCGATATTGTCGCGCATTTTATTAATATCAATAAACATTGGATCATAAATTATCGAATATCTGAAAAATTCATTTTTAAATTTACAATTGAAAATATATCTCATCGAGAAGATGAATAAATTGTATAAAAATATCGAATTCGTAATAATTCATTCGGATTAAAATGTATCATGATGAAATATCGGGAAGAATCCGCGAATACGTTGTTTGTTCGAAGATGACGATTGCGAGTAAAAGAGTGTAAAAAAAAAAAAAAAAACGAACGAGGAGACGCTTTAAGGAAGAAAATTATTGTAGGTTTGAGCTCACGTAATAAGACGAAAGTCGTTTAGTTTCACGGTGCATTTTCCGTTATCACCGTACGATGAAACGTTTATACAGTTTCCAAGCTGGAAAAGCGGCCATTCTCGTCCAGAGAATCTCTTTTCACGTCCGATAAATTCACCACGTGTTACAAATAAGATACTTCTACTTTTTTACTTTACTTTTTACATCGCTTTTATCACGAACCAAGTTTAATTATCGAAATATATTTCGCATGTTTAATACTTGTATCGCGTGATTTCGTAAAAGTTTTCTAAAAGTTGAATTTATTAGCTGTATTTTCGCGAATTCGGAATAACCTTTAAAAGCGCTCCCATCTATTAGTCGATCGGCAAATCATCGATTGGCTATTGAAACGTTTTGACCATGCCAAATCCAACTTTGTGGTAGTTGCAAATGTTGCTAACTTTGAACCATTCAACCATGAAGGTTCAACTTTCCAAAACTATCTCTCTCTCTCTCTCGAAAAGTTATCATTGAACGTGTGATTCAACGAATAAAAAAATATTGAATTAACAAAATTCAAATAAAACTATTGATTATTTATTTAAAATAACATCGATCAAAGCGATGTTCTATTGAATTCATAAACACTCGAATTTGACAAATTACACGCTCGTGTAATTTTTCAGAAACGTATTCGATCGATTATAAATATTATTCAATTACACTTACAATCACTAAAATCCATTCTCTGAATGGATTTACACATTCGTCGTATCGATCGTTTCGCAAGCAACCCCTCTGAATTAACGGATACGCATCATTGGCATGAAAAAGTAGAAGAACTCGCGGTTAAATTCCGCTAATAATCGCTGTTCGCGTAACTCTCTCTCTCATCCGTTAATGGTTCCAAAAAAAAAAAAAGAAAGAAAAAGAAAAGGAAAAGGAAAAAAAAAAAAATCTGACGAATGCGAAAGAAGCACGAGAGTTCAAAATCGGTGGGCTCTCGTTCTCATCAACCGTATTCACCCTTCGTTTTTCATGCTCGGAGGCCTCGAGTGCTCTTCTTGCTCCAGTCTCGCGATCACGAGGGGATGGTACTTGATATGCACCCCCAGTATCATACGTGGGCCGCCATTCGTAGAAACGATTCGCCCAGTGATAAATTCACGAAAATTCGTGAACAGTCGAAGGCAAGAAAACGCATGAACGATGAAGAAAGACCATCGACTCTCATCTCCCTTCCTGGAGATGATACTTTGAGTCATGTCGTGAGTCACTGATAATCACGCTCGTCATAACCATTCCCTTTATTATCCGTGGCAGATTTGATGGTTGACATTATTCGAAGGATAAGCGAGCATCGTTCAGTATTCGGCTCGGATGCTGACGTCGTGATAGTAGTAGTAGTAGCTGCATTTCGTCAGAGGGTGGATTCAAGAGGCCGTGCTCGAAGTAGATATAAATGGATGGGTCGTAATTTATGTCGGATAATTTTTACGATGGTTGTTTATCGATGCTTATCTGTAGATTTTTCTGGGCTACTGGAAACATTGAAATATTTCTTTTCTCAATGAATTTGCTTTTATTGGACGACAAATTTATAGGATATAATTAAAATAATATATAAAGTTTCTTTTTTTTTTGATAATAAGATTTCTGATCGTGAGTGAAACGCGAAAGTTAATCTTGTTACGTTTAAAAATTTATTTTGGCAGAATGATTTTGCACGATAACCGTTTAATCGATAAAGAGTAATCAAAAATTGTCTAAAATTTCGTCAGAATTAATTTCAATGATTGAAAATTGATCAAAAAGGTTCGTTACTAATCCACGGTATTATGGAAGCTAATTTCTGTACGTACTCGAAAGATCCGAACCTTACTACAAAATGAGAAAGAGCAGGTCTGCAGACGACAAACCAATTAATTCCCAATTCCGTCTCGTTCAAGAGGCCAGCTAGCTCAGGTACGCCTCCGTGTCTACCAATACGCGTGCAATCATTTTAACGTATAGAAGATTCCCAAGATTCGATAAAAACGAACGAAAATGTAGCAAACGAAACTATTTTCCCTCTTCTCTCTCAACGAAATTTCCAAAAATTGAAAAACAAAAAAAGTATAAAAGAAAACAAACTATCTTAACGTGCTCTCAAAAATTTTCAAAAAACGACAATCTTTATCAAAAAAAAAAAAAAAAAAGATCCGATTTAAAAGATCAACCCTCGCGGCCCAATGAGAGTGAAAACAATGGTCGAGGTAAATCGGGTGGTGTCAATTTATGCAAAGCCGGGTGAGCAATGACAGCGGGGAGATTTTGAAGAAAGGGTGAGGAGAATACGGAGAAATGCAAAAAAAAAAAAAAAAAAAAAAAGAAAAAAGAAAGAAAAAAGAAAGAGAGAAGGGGTAACCGTGTTGCGTGGGTGGCGTAACAGGGAGATTGAAACAGGAAGAAAATGTTAGGTGATCACGCCAAGAGCCCATTCGAAGTTGTACCCGATGCGCTTAATGGTTGTGCACACCGAGTAGGAGTTATCCCGCGCTTTTTACCCTTTCTTCCATCCTCCACCACCCTCTTCTCCTCTCGTCTCTTTCCCTTTCGAACTCAACCCCTATCCTCGTCCTTTTTGATTTTTCCTCCCTTCGTCCACCCTCAACTTCTCTCTTCCTCCTCGTCGTTCTTCATCCCTTCCGCGCCTCCCTTCCTCTTTCATCTCCCTCCTTCCAGACTCTGCTTTTTCTCACTTCTCACTTTCCCTCTCTTTCCACGTTAATACCACTCTCGTCCTCCAGCAGCCTTCTCTCTATCTTCCTCTTCGTCCTTCCTCTTCTCTCTTTCTCTGTTTCTCTCTTTCTCTGTATCTGCCTCGCTTCTCCTCCTCCTCCTCCTCCTCCTCCTCCCATATCCTCTCCTGTCAACGCGACTCACTCAGCAACTTTTTAATCACCCCCGCCGAACAAAGGTGGCCGAACCAACCGGGTGTCCTGGAATAAACGTCGATGCCTTCGCGCAGGGGTATCGGGGTGGTTGCATCTGACGCGCGCAGCCTTTTGCTCTCGCCGGTCATTCATAATTGCGGGGAAAACGTGGTCGAAATTGTGGGTTACTGGATACACGTCAGGGTTAAATACATCGATCGATATTCTTTTTTCTTTTTGAATGAAGAAAAAGGGGGGAACGCGTCGTTTATTTCGTGGGATTTCCTCGTGTGATATATTTTAAAGTGTTAAGACTGATGGGCGTTGAAATCCATCTTGAATCAGATATTAATTGTAAGAATTGAAGATTGTTTAGAATATTAGTCAAATTTGGTAGAATCTTATTTAGGATCTTAAGAGGAAATTTCTAAATTCTAAATTTTAAATCATCGAATCGGAAGAAGCAAATTATTACTTACTTCATTAAATAGAAAATGCAGAATATAATCTAAAATGGAAATACAATATTGCGATGTAAATAAATATTGATCGATCTTAAATAATTACACGATATAATCTTCAAGAGCAATTTTTCTCTTGTACGAATTGTACAATTTCACGCCTTAATTGTAAATAAAGTCTTATCTACAATATCGAAATTAAAAAAAAAAAAAAAAAAAGGAAGAAGCAGAGGAAAAAACAAGAAACTCATCCATGTAATAGACCCGTCTTCGAATCATCACGGTGACGTGTCTTTTTAATCCGTCGCTAAGATGATCTCTTTCGCGCGACGAATAAAGTCGCCACGGTGGAAAGGAGGCGAAGAAAAGAGTTTGCAGGTCACCCCTTGTATAAAAAGAGTACAGTGGGCGTCCTTTATCGAAAAAACCGCCCCCTTGCTTTGCTGTAATTATACCGGTGATCCCCCTCTCCCCTCCCTTCTTCTTTCCTACTCGAGCTACGTCTATCCACCTCAGTGGGTTTTTTAAGACAATGAGCCGTGTCTCCAACGGGAAATAGGGAACATTCTTTCGTCCGCCGCTCCCATTTTCAATCGTGCCGCTCGCTTTCCCAGCTTTCCAATTTCGAAATTAGCAGATGCTTCAACGTCCCCGCGAAACGCTGGGCCGATTCGAACTTTCATCGTTAACGCGAGGGATAGTTCGATACACTTTCCACGAGAAACGAGAAACTTGTTTCTTAATTAAGAAAGTATAATATTTTTTCCTGCTCGAACTTTCCTGTTTTCAAATTGGAAATTAATAATCGGAATATGGAATATTTATCATGTAATTTTTAGTACAAGAAACGGTGAGGGTTATTTTCGAGGAAATAGGTTTTTAAAAAAAAAAAAAAAAAAAAAAGAGAGAATGAAAGATTAACACGTTAAAATCTTTTGCTCGATTAATACGAGAGTTGAAAAGTTAAAGGGAAAAAAAGTAATCTATACTTTTTGATAAATATTTATAATTATTTATAAGCACGTAATAAAGAAGCAAGTGGGAAATATTTTTCAATCGTTATATGAGAATGTTTGTTTCTTTCCAGTACAGTGATCGGTCCACGCCCGTTCTCCTGATAGTGTCGCTCGCGGGTATCAAAGTATGCAGTCCAGATGGAAAAGTGAGTATAATTCTAATTGCCACGAATCTGTGCGTATTTTTATCGAAGGGGAATGAAAGGCGACGATAAGGAGAAGGAGAGGTAGAGGAGGGGAAAAAATTAACATTGTCTGTCTTCTCGCCCGTTTCGCGAAAGTACGGGCCACAAAGAAACTCGGCCAACGCGTTCTGGATGTAGTACACCGATGAACACCCCGATGTATCCAACCAGAGTCGAGCGACGCTCTTTCACGATAGCTTTTAGTTCGCAGTCTATTTCGGTGCTTTGTACCTTCGGCGAATATTTCACTACGACTAGGAATGTCGCCGTGGCGCATTAAAAGCCGCGTCTTCTTTTGCACGAAATGAAGTTCATCAAACAACTTTGCGAGATCACAAGCGATTTCTCGCTTACCTCGAATATTTCTATGACGATCTTTAAAAAATTTTCACCCGTTAAACATAGGGAGAATTTTTTTTTTTTTTCTATAAATTAAAGATCGAAACTTATTTTTGGAAATTTTCTATTCCATTCAATTTATGGAAACTTGGACGTAAAATAAGTATTCGAAGTATTATATTTTCTCAAAAGAGAAGTTAATAATATTTTGAAAGTTTTTGAAAGTTTTATTTAACGAGCATTTGTTATAAAATGCGTAAATATTTTGTAAAAGATTCTTTTACAAATATACAATACAAAAGTCGATCGAGCAATCGAACGGTAACGGTATTAAGGGAACGAACCGCAATTTTGTATTTGCCCCGACAGGGATGCAATCCTTTTCGATTGACGACATCAAAGATAAAATACATATTCAAAGTTTGTAATTGCTTGCGGATACACAATCGCGCATAATTAATTACCCGTTTATTATAAATTATTCGTTGGCAAAAATATACTACAATTTACTTCTTTTTATTTATTTTGAATATTGTCGTAGACATATAATTTTTAAATTTCATAATACGTTATCAAAATAATCAAGTTTAATATTTCATATTACGTATTATATTAGTTATATTGATGTAATAAATAATTTTTCGACGAAATATTTATTCAGCCTTTGTCGAAAATATTTTCAGGAAAACGTGGAGCGTTGCGTTAATAACGTAAAACATATATATTGGCGAAAAATTTTAACAATAAAACTATCGAATTGATTAAAGAAAAATATTCGATCGAAAAATAAATATCAACGGTATATGAAACAGTTTCGTAAAAATAAATTACTAGGAATGTTATTATTATTTCTATTCCAGTAGTTTATTTCATTTTTGAAGAGAGCCTTGAATATTTGAATTCGATAAAATTTATACCAATTGAGATTGCCAAATGGAAATTAATTAGACCATCTTCTTTCCACGTTGATTCGACAACGTGATGTTTCAACAACACGTTGTATCGATAGACAAAGTTTAATTTACCGCCCCTACCTTGTTCAAATACGGTCTGGGAAAACTAATCTACAGCAGACAAGGGCAACATAAACATCCTTATTTATTATTTCACGTTGTTTCACGTTGTTGAAATAACCACTATATCTTCTCATTATTCTCGTAACGCGTATAATCCCCTCCTCCCTCCCCCTTCCTTCCCTCGTAACATTAAACTTATATAATTTATCGTGCGTCTGCGATATCAACCAAATTGGTGAATATTCATCAGCGGGAATTAATCACATTCTGGGAATCATAATCATAACTGATAGTACGTAATTCATAACGGAGTAACAAGTATTTTCTCGTCGATCCGTTAAAAATCGTTTAATTATTGAATGGAAAATACGAGATACACGAGAAAATTAGATTCCACGTTTTATATTGGACGAAAATGTTTTAATCATCGTAATTTGATCCGCATACTTTACAATATTTATTATCGAATAATTAATTCAAAGCGGAAACGCGTTAAAAAATTAACCCTTTGCCTCTTCAATGATACATACAGATGCGATAGCAGAAAAAAAACGAAAAAGAGTTGAAAATGAAAAGGATTAAAGGGAAGAAAAATTGTCTATTTCTACGGATGAAGAAATACAAAAAAGAATACAGAAAAAAATAAAAATTAGAAACAAAAGGAAACCAAAGCTTTTTACTTCTATTCAATCATCGAATCGAAGAAATAGAAAAAGAAAGAAGAAATTAAAGATAAAAAATGAAAGCAAAGGAAAGTTGTCTGTACAGGTCAAGAATGATTCGTATAATGCATTACATTCGCTCAATACTTTCTGTTATTTGCCGAATCAAAGCAGCGAGATTCCCCTGAGATTTCAAAATGGCGGCGTGATTGGCAGCGCGAATGAATCCAGCGGGCAGAGACTAATGCGGTTTAGCTCTTTCCCATATCGCCGTCATCCTGATTGATAATCCTTGTTTCTCTCTCTCTCTCTCTCTCTCTCTCTCTCTCTCTCTCTCTCTCTCTCTCTCTCATCTCCCCATCCCCTGTGTCGTGCTTTCCTGTTTCCGCTTTTTCTCTCCGTGGCCTCCCCAGAACTTGGCCCCCAGACTTCTTCGAGACAGCAGCCTCCAGAGATGGCGCGGAACAACGAAACTTTTAAGAAGTTTTTCCGTGTCGCGTGTCGAGGAAAAAAATTTGGCGAAAAGAGGAGAGGAGAGACGCAGGCCTGGAAGGCCTATTTTGATGATAGTTGCAGCGAATGAAAATTTTATCCGTTCCTCTTCCCTTTCGGGAAACCCTCGTTTCGTAATCGACGTTTCGTGCTTCGTGAAATTTAATGCATCTCTCGATCCCTTATCGATTATTAAATTGCACGAAATAGTCGTTTCTACTTTTTTATTTCATTCTCATTATGTATAGAATTTATTTATTTGCGTTAAGAAAATTTTATACGGCTCAAAGATTTATTATTGAAAATTCTACATACTTTTCTTATCCCGTAGAAATTCGATGGAGATCGATATACAAATAACGATGTTTCGTCGAAAATTTAATCCAAATATTCTGTTATTACAAATTAGGGATAGCGAATTTTGGTATTCTCAAAATTTCTCTTATCCGAAAACGGATGAATTTATTTGTGCAATGGGTTTTAAGAAGTTTTAGAATTTCGTTATTGAAAGTTTTTGTATTATACATTCTTCATTTTATAGAGATATTCGTAGAACGGGGATACGCATAGTTTGCATAGAAGAATAAACGTATGCATCATTAAAGCGACTCGGAAACTTCGCAAGCTCTTGCTTTATTTGATGGTCAGCAATTTCAGCGAAACTCGACGAAATAACAGACGGGAAAGAATGAAATAAAAGAGAGACGGCGCTTTATTATCCCCGTGGAAACGATATCTGCTTACAAGAATTAACAAAAAAATTTTTATATTATATTTCGCGTTAAAATTTAAATTTACCTCCTCGTCGATTTTCAACTCGCCCACGTATCACTGAACGCATTACAGAAAGTTAAAACGCCGTATTAAATGGAATTGCTCCCCGCGTAATGCAATTTACCACTGACTTTATTAGGTATACTTTCGAGTATACCGCGCTGAAATTACACCGTACTTCTGCTAAAACAAGGATATATAAATTACAGTACTTTGCCTGAGTACAAGAATGAATCTAAACTGTAACCATACGTACCGTTGAATTCAACGAAGTGGGCCAAACTTGGAGATCACGCCGTTTCCTTCACGCGTACAATTACCCGTTTCACAATTAATAATAATTTTGTTTAATAATAAAAAGTGTTTGCAAACATTTTGCAAAGAACGAGGAAAATGTCTTTACAATTATAAAGAAGAATTTTCGTTTTTTCGTATTTTTTCGAAAAAAAATATCGAATTTCGCTTTAATTCGCGTTTCGATCGTAACGTGACAACGTTGTTATCGCGATCACGAGTACGAAACATTTCCTCTCCGGAACATCAAACGCGGTGCGAACGATTTGAGTGTTTCGAAAAGTGGAGGAGCCGCGGATATGAACTCATAAATCCAATAACCAGCTAGTTTTTTCCCCGTTCCACTCCTCAATATCCTGTCAGTAATCTCCCTGCCCTTTTTTGCTTCTACCTTTTTTAATTCAATTTTGTATCCCACTCTTTTCCATGAATTTCGTTTTAACGAACAATCCTATAAAATACGAATACAAATCATTTCTCGTTGATTGAACGTAATTATTTAACGAAACGTAACGAGAAAAAAGTGAGATTTTTGCATTTTGTTAAATCAACAGAAGAATCGAGAATCTTATCGCTCGATAAGAGATGGATAAAAATACATTCGTTAAGATAAATTCGACGAACGATTTTTTATTTTACCTTACGTATTTAGCGAAAATTTCGAGTGGATCCTAATTCAAGATGGGCAGGATCCAAGCTGTGGATCATTTCTCTTGCCGCAATTTCGCATTCAATCATTTCAAGAACAGACGTCACAGGAAATGAGAAAGTTTCTTTTTCAATGTTTTATCGCGTTTGGCGGGTGACGTTTCGTCATCGACTGATTCAATTTCCTTCGATGTCCCGGGCGATAACTTTTCTAATATAACTGAATGGGAGTTGTGTTTTTCTCTCCCTCTCCCCCTCTCTCTCTCTCTCTCTCTCTTCTCTCCCCTCTCTCCCCGTAAGAAGCGAAATCGTACCCTCTGTCACTCCATGCCACCTGTTACGCAACTTACGTGACACGAAACTCCGCAGGAAATCGTGCGTGTCACTCTCATAAAGGTTCCTCCCAACCCTAAATAAGGTTGCGGTTCTCAGTCACGCAACTCTCAATTGGTTTTCCCCATTAATCGTCCCGTTGATTCTCAGCGTTTAAGTCGGACGATCAGAATAATCGGAAACGAAAGCTTTCGTCTCTTCGATTCGAGATTGGATAGAAAATAAGAAAATAATTAGAACAAAATTTTTCACTTTATTGAATCCAGACGAAATTTCAAATTGAAAATATTTTAAATTATATGCTCCAATCTTTCTTCAAATTTCGAAGTTCGGCGAACGAGATCCAAACGATTCTCATTGATTATTAACAAATTAAAAACAGTTACAATTTATCGATAATTATTAGCTGGATATTATCCATATTGAAATTGTCCAATTGCACAAACGGGATACAGCGAAATAATCTCGGACATGAATGGAAAATTTCTTTCTACCCCAACATTTGATTTATTACTATAACTTTCCTCTCCCTGATAAAAGAAAACAGTTATCAAGTTTATCGAACATTTTCGTTCGTATAAACTTAAAAACATGGAAGAAGAAGAAGGAGAAGAAGAAAGAAAGAAACGACGAAGAAGTTGGAAGCGTCTGCGGCCGCGGAAGGGAAATCCGGATTTCCCTCGGAAGCTCTCCTCTCCCGGGACCGAAGAGGAAAGTTGCAAGGACAGTGGCTGCCGTTCAGGGACGGGTATCATGGCGGGGGCAAGGAACGTATAATCTCTCGTTCCATCTCTCTCATCCTTGCTGAGCGATGGCGACTTCCCCTTCTAAATGATCGCAACTTTTGAGCAATGTACGCTAGTCATCTTCATTCGCAACCCCTCTTTATCCCTCCTACGAGTTTCCGCCCTCCTCGAAAGAGAAGAGAGATTTTTCCCTCGCGTAGAGTAATTCGAAACGTGTTTCAAAAAAAAAAAAAAGAAAAGAAAAAGAAAAAAGAAAAAAAAAGTTTCTTTCTCGAGGAAAGACCGCTTAAAAACCTGAGAGAGAATCAACGATGAAATTGAAAAACTACGAGAAATTTACGAGTGGGGAGGGGAAGGGACCTTCTTGAAATTATGAAGTCCTTGTTGAAGTATGAAGTTTCGGGAATGCTTAATGGAAAAGTACGAAGTTTCGTTTACTCGAAGTAAAAGTGAATTTTCTCCCGCTTTATTTAGGATAAAGTATATATTGGAAGAAAAAAAAAAAAAAAAACAAATTCTTGCAACGATATAACCAAATATTGCGTGAGAACTTTGTTATTTTTTTCTTACGTTCTCCTTTTTCCTTAAGATTCGCATCGAAAAGCAATAACAATTTTTTTACGACAAATATCTCGTTCGTCTATCGAAACTTTTTCTCGCGTTCCTTTCTCACAATCGTCTCCCACGTGGGCACAATATATCGAGCGAACGATATTGTCGTCATCATCATCGTCAGGAATTCTCCGTAATTCCGGTGTAACGTGTTCGCAGAAAGCCAAGCTCTGAAGTCTTCCGTGAATACAACGAGCATTGAAACGAAGAGCGTACACATTACATAAAAACGATGTTATAAAATACGAATATATATTTTTGTCTGGAAACGGTTTGTCTTTTGACGGCCATGAGACATATTTTCCACCGCGATGAGTTGAGAAAGTTGATCGAAACGCGAATGTATTATCGTATAATCGTTATTTCCATAATGGCGAGAAGTCTTGAGAAGAATGTTCTTTGCCTTCCGTTGTGAGAGAGTTCCTTCCGTTCTTCGCA
Organism: Apis laboriosa; assembly: GCF_014066325.1. Lineage (NCBI taxonomy): Eukaryota > Metazoa > Arthropoda > Insecta > Hymenoptera > Apidae > Apis > Apis laboriosa. Next base: position 4,328,884 of record NW_025224966.1, read on the forward strand.
CAACTGCCAGACGAAAGCACTCTCGGATGCCCCTGTTTGCATGTAAAACTTTTTAAAAGATTGTCTGTAAACAGTCTGCATTTCTCATACTCTCCTCGGAGGAATAGGAAGACGAAAGGCGGAGGACCGTCCACCAAGGGATGCTTAAACTCCTCCATTTTATCCCCCATCTGTTTGTTTCGTCGAACGTTCGTGAAAGTTTCATTCCTATTCCTCCGAGTTTGATTTACCGATAACGCTTCGTCTTATAGCGTGGTCACTTTCCATCCAATAAAAGTGAACGAGAGAATATTTATTTTTTTTTTGTATAAATATTCGTGTGATTGTTACATATGTATATCATAGAAATAACTTTCTTTCTTTCTTTTTTTTCGTAGTTTATCTTCTCAAGTTTATCTTCTAACTTTGTATAACCAAACTTGATAAACAGATTTTATTCATTCTCTTTTATACACTCTTTAATCACACCCTTCGATCGTTGTAACGTCGTAATTTATTCGATAACAATCAGACTCTACAAATCAGACTCACCTAGTTTCGATCAATCAACGATTAAATTCGCAAGTAAATTAATTAAATCAACGATAACGATTCGAACAATTAGATCCAATCTTTGTAATACGATTTCTAAATTAATGCAGGTTTTATCGTAAAAATGTAAAATAATATTTGCATAGAAGAAGTACGATTATTTTTTTCAATAATATGCATAATTGCTGCTTCATTTTGAAAAGTAAGTTATTCGTTAACGATCCCAGGAATTCGTTCGAAAGTTGAAGATATCGATCACAGTCGAAAATTCCGGAAACTATAAAATGGACGACGAAAAGGAGAGACATTTGTCGGAGTGGAAAAATTCCAACGAGTTTCATCGTTTATGGGGATCGTATCGCGATTATGCATACCGCGGACCAAAAAATTCTGCAGAGGTATAATTTTTTCCAGTAATATCACGCCAGTGTGCCAGTGTTTGATTATTCCGAAACTCGGAGGAACATTGGTGGAAGACACGTGAAGTGAAATATCTGGAATAGAAGAATGGCGAGGAGAAGAGAATGATGAACGGGCCTTTCTCTGAAAACTCGAAAAACGGTTTTAAAAATATCTCTGTGATCAACGAGGAAAAGTTTTCAATCGATGAAAAATTGTAGCGACACAATTTTTGCATCTTGATAAATCGTGATAAATTTAACCTTGTCGAGGGAACGAATTTTTTTAATAATTGCAAAAACGAAATATTCGACTTGGTCCGAGGATAAGAAGTGTTAGGTGATTTCACAACAAAGATAATCATTATTGGAAAGAATTAATAATTTTCCATTAATAATTTTCTTTAATTAGAGATTTCATTCACGTTTTTATCAAGTTTTTCAATCGTTGGAGAACAAAAGCAATAAAAGTCGATATTTCTTCTCTAGTATCCACTTAGTTTCTCGTTAATTCTGTATACTTAACATTCCAGCAAGAAGCTGACACGGTGTTAGCTTATCAAGCTTGTATTGTTTCGTGCTTTACAAATAAGATTACTACACAACTAGGATAATACAATGCCGGAAACAGAAGAGGTTGCTACAGATATCAAAGATATCTTTTGTTTCAAGTCTCTTTATACGCGTTTCGATGCGCCTTTCTTCGTCTTCTTATTTATCTTCTCTCCTCTTTTATTTATCTCCGGTTAAAGGCTATTTACGAGAATCATTGTTATGGAAAAACGATTATTTCAATTATTCTTAAATAACAAACTTATCGAGATTCATTCGTTCGTTGTTCATCGTACACCATTGAAGAAGATTATGCAGTTATCTTAACGAAATGTGAATTTAAAAAATTTATTAGAAGAAGAATATAACATTTAAATAGATTTATATATATTTTTTTTTCGATTAATTCATTATTCCTATAAATAAAATAATGTACAATTCGAAACAAAGTGAAAGAGGCATTTCGCAAAATATTTTAAATTTATATTAAAATTGGAATTAAATTTATCGAATGTATTTTGAATTTAATTAAATTATCGATGTTACATTAATTACGTCCAGTATTCAAAATACATAGAAATAAAATGATTAAAATAATATTAAGAGATATTTGCGTTCATTATATAAAATAATTTGCATAACTTTGACTTTCATACAGGATAATTAGTAGTTCATAAAACTACTTCAAGCAATCATGTGTTTATTCAGAGAACTTTTCTTCGTATTTTAATTAAATTTCAACGATAATTTAATTTAATGACGAAGTTATAATACCTTCATTTTATTTAAGCCAAAACAAGCTATTTTACATAATACGCGATAAAACAAACTTTGGTTTTTTTATCCTTCATGAAATTGTCAACATTTTAGGATAACGAATTAATTAAATATAATTTAATCATAACTTTTATCATTTCTATTTTTTACATTACAATTTATTAATTGTGAATAATTTTAATTCATTAGTATAATGTAAAATTAACTTTGAATTATTTCTGAATATTTTCGTATCAAAATTATCGCGATCACTGGAAATTTAATAAAATATCTTTTTTTCTTTTTATTCAAAAAATTTTATTCATTTTTCATCGTAAAAGAATAATACCAACGGTGAAAAAAAGTCACACTTCACATCTTTCTTCGAATACTTTTATCCTCGAATTAATCCTTTCTCGTGAGTAGCCAAAATTTTCTTTTTATTTCTATCTGCGCTCAAAAATCACCGAAAAATTCACTTTATCTCTCAAAGATCTCAAAGTAACAACTTTCGATTCATTGTTTCAATTCACTGCGTTCAAGTATCACGCGCCAATAAAGAAAGGAACAAAGTCACGAAACTTTTTCATCCCCTCTTCGATGGACTCGATATTCGAACTCAAGGTCAGGAGCTCTCTCTCTCTCTCTCTCTCTCTCTCTCTCTCTCTCTCTCTCTCTCTCTCTCTCTCGCAGCCTGATCCCATTGTAACGAGAAAAGCTATCGTGTCTATCGGAGCGGAGGGCCGCCTCGGCTCTTCTTCATCAACCGGTGGAACGAACTATGAGAGTCTGTCGCGTGTTTCGTAATTATTTCACGTGGTCTCGGCACCAGCTTCAATTAATCGCGAGCCGAAACGAAAGGAGCGTTGCCGCTCCGCTTTAATAATGCGACATTGTCCCTCTCCTTCCTCCCCCTCCCCCCTCTTCCCGGCCATTTGCTCTTCCACCTCTTTCCTTCATCTCCTCTCCTCTCCACGCGTATTATACACGCGTATATTTCCTCTGACGGACATCAGAGGCGAACTTTTCGAGCACCATCCCTCCGCCACAGGGGCAAATGGAGTTAACGACCGCTGAAAAATAGACGCGGTACTGTCGAGCGAAATTTCTCTCTCTCTCTCTCTCTCTCTCTCTCTCTCTCTCTCTCTCTCTCTCTCTCTCTCTCTCTCTCTCTCTTTCTCTATGTGTGTGTGTGTAACGAGAGACAACGAGCTGCCTTCAAATGAAATCTTCGTCCGTCCATTGATGAACAATTGCCGCTTTGATATTATAATATGTGAATTCGTGGAAAATCGGTGGTCGGTGTAATTTTTACGGATTGAAACGCGGGTTTGAAACGTCGAATAAGAGGATCGGGAGTGTAAAATTTCGAAAAATTCGAGCGGTTTTGTTTCGATCGATGAGGAATAGGGGGGAGATGGAAGAGTTGATTGAATTATACGTTAAATGGATTTTGATATTCGTTTTATATTTAATTATGAAATTAAAGTAATTTATGATTATGCGTAATAAGGAAATGGAATATCCTTAAGAATAAGATTTATAAATATTGTGAATTTTATTATTATTATCATTTAATTGTTACAAAATAATGATATAAAAGAGACTTAAATCCTCTTAATATTGATCTCTTCTTTCCAATATAGATTAATTTATTAATTCTCTAATTGAAAACAAATAAATCAGATCGATAATGATAGTCAACACGGCATTGAACGTTTGCCGCGAGATAAGAAATTTCATCTCATTTCGCAATCGTTAAATTATTTCGAACGAAGAGGAGACTCGTTGAAAAATGCATTTCCATTCGAATGCAATCAAAGGAATGCCCCGAATTAAATCTACTCGTAGAAACACTTGCGATCGAGATTAGAAACTGAAATGGCGTGGATTGGATTAAAGAAACGCGGACACGAAGGAGCAAAGGGTGTGGGGAGATAGTTGGAAGGTGGGCAAAGGTTTAAATCTAGGGAATTTCAATGGATTTAAAGTGTCAGACACACGGAAAGGGAGTTAACAATGTTCACCCGCCTATGGTCATCGTGAAACGACACGAAGCGAGCTTATGCGATTAACCTGTTCATACTCATAGCAAAAGGCTACTCATCGAGTTTATAGACTCGGCCAGGTGTGTGGATTCTGGAAATTCCCTAAATTTGCATCCACCAGGATCCGAAGTTTGTTCAACGCCACCACATTTCCTCCGGGCTTTGTTCATTGCGTTCAAACACGGCAAAGTGTTTCGCGGAAAATTAACTTAAACTTGCCGACTAATTACGTTAAAATAATAGAAGAACAATAAATTTAGAAACGAGTCGAGCAACGTATTGTCAATAATTTCATCCGCGTATTATCTAAATTTTCGATTACAGGGATTCCCATCTAAGAATCATCGTAACAAAAGGAAAATTGAAATTATCCCATGAATCTTCGATTAATTAATTTCCTCGCATTTTTGGCATATCTTATCTTTAAATTAACAACGTATATTCGCTTTATCCGAGAATTTTAAAAGATCGAAGCTAATTCAACATAATTGATTAACTTGAATATTAATCGAATCTAGAAAAGAAATCGATGAACTTCAAATTACTCCCTCTCTCTCTCTCCGTTATCCTGACTGCAAACATTTGGCACTGGGAAGAGATCGAAACGAATGGCGCGAGTGAATACTTCTTCTGTGTGTCACCGCACCGCAGTGTAACGCAGCAACCCCCTGCTTGGTATTCGCGGCGGAAGCGTGAAATGGCTGTAGTTCGACTGTACATTAACAATTTGGCACACAAGAGGACGACACCGGCCAATGGATACTTTGGACGGATCGCGAGACGAGGGGAACCGCGGCCCCCTTTTTCGGTGGGACTTTAGACCACCATAAAGCAGGGTGATGTAGTGTCGGAGACACCGGTGACAAAGATACGATACCCAGGGGTCCGGAAAAGCTATAAGTGAGTGCTCAGCCGCAGGCATTCTCGCCGATCTCTCCTCGCAATTTCCACTACCACCACTTCTAGTTTCTTCCTTCGATTCCTCCCTCTCTTTCTCTCCACCCTTTAACCCATCCTCGAAGAAGAAGCTGGGGGGGGGGGGAAACCGATAGGGATCTTTGGACCATAACCCGCTCACTTCTCCGCTTATCCCTTGCGACTACCAGCAGGGAAAATCCTTTCTCGACGCAGAGCATGATTTTATGTGTCCTATCTGGAGACTCTTTCCGCCCTTCTCTCTCTCTCTCTGTTTCTCTCGCTCCCGGTTGGACTATCCGTCCTTCTTTCCAGCTGTATCCGCCGTTTTCGCCTGGATGTGTGCGTGTGTGTGTGTGTGTATGGGGGGAGTGGGAGGTTTATCTTTGACTGGTTTATTGATTGGTTTGCGTTTTTTTGTGAATGTCAGCTCTCAAGGGTCACGAAATTGGTACCGGTACTAAATTAGGGAGGGGAGGGAGGGGAGGGCCATTCGTGTGCCCCTCTGTGGAAGAGATTCGAAATTGGTGGGAACGAACGTACAGGGAATAATCTGTTTGGTCGTTCGAAGTAACGTTTCGAAATTTGTTTACGATACGGTTTCGGAGAATGGAAAAGGGAGTGTTAAATTTGAGACAGAGGAAGAATAGAGAATTGAGTCTGTATTTTTCACGATTGGTTTGGATAATTAATATTTGGCGAGACTTTTTTAAAGTATTTCCTTCTCCTGTCTCAAGATTTTTCGCTGAAGACGCGACTATAATTTATCTAAGGATCGATGGATACGAAAAATCGTATTATTCTCATGGAAAATTCTTCCAAAGAAAAAAAGAAAAAAGAAAAAGGAAAAGTAAAACGAGATAAAATATCGCCAAGGAATCTCGTACAACGCGCGAACCTGGTAAAAAAACCTCTTTCGAATCCCACGGTCTTATTTACACCGCGATTCACACCTGCTCGCCGTCGACAATGCACGCAAACGAGTGAGATAAATAAAGTCTGACGAGCACTTTCCACTCGTCGTGAATTTACCCGGCGACGAAAGCAGACGGGCGTAACGTCGCCAGAAATCGCATCAATGATGCGACGAATTAAGTGACGCGTATCCAGTCGATAAATGTCATGTGTTACGCGAGGGAAAAAGAAAAAAAGAGAAGAGAAGAAAGAGGAAGGAGAGGGATAGAAAGAATTTGTTGGAGCTTTGGAGGAAGAACGAGGCGGGCATTAGGGATTGAAGTAGACACGACTGGAGTGTGCATTAAGGGGGTGATTGAGAGAGAAACGAGCGGGAAGGGATTCCGTGCGAGGGGGTAAAAAGCGTGTACATAGCAGGGAGGGAAGGGTAGGCAGGTTCTAGAATGGAAAAGACGCAGGTACGCGTATATACCAGGCCACGTGCCCGCTAGTCTTTCCGTTTCGAAACGCAAGAACTTCTTAGGAGAGTGGCTGTCAAAGGGGTTGGAACGGCTAAAGGAGTACGGTCGGATAGAAGGGAGGGAGGGAGATAGCTAGTTCGAAGAATGGGGACAGAGAGAGAGAGAGAGAGTCCTAAGGGGTTGAAAACCAAGATGAAATCGCAGCGAGAAGCCAAATTTTCCGCGTTCTTGAACCCTCGAGTTCGATAATTCTTACGACACTTTGTGCGATTTCCACCCTTTTAAGCCGAGTTCAAGATTCCGTCAGGTGGAGCCACCATCCCTTTTCGATCTCGAGGTCAACGATTAAAGACGTTGTTCATCGAGTTCATTGTTTCCTTCGATCGTATCGAAGTCGATCCAAGATAGGAATCTCGAATCGATTTTCTTCTTGAATTTATTTTTAAGAGAGCTCGATGGAATTTTGGCGTTGGTGATGATTGGAAGGTTCGTATGAAGAGAATGAGAATCTTGTTGGATTTCTCTTCTTTCTCTGAGAAAATATAATTCTTTTTTTTTTTTTTTTTTTAGCAAAATTGAAGCACACAGTGAAAATATCTTAGAAGAAACCGCCGCGTAATCTCTCAATCTTTCTTTGAAAACTGATACTTATACTTTTAATCCCACAAAATAATCAGTTTCTCAATTAAAAGTATGAAAGGAATCGCGTGTATCATGTATTATTTCAATAATATCTTCATTCAATTCTAATAAACATCCCTGGTAAACTCATTATGATTTCTCTCCCTACTCATCCATGCGCAAAAGCAACATTTTCCAAAAGAATAAAGAATATAAAAAGTATAAAATTCCTCGCAATTCACGGACAATTTCCATCCTAGCGAACGAAGCAAACAGAATAACTCTGCCGTGAGTTATCTTTCTATTATTTCCCAGGTTTTAATTGGGGGGAGGGGAGGGGGGAATCCATAATCCCTAGCGCATCTCTGCCACTAATATTTCGAAGTTAGCCCCGACATGCACCGACCCTAGCCATCCCTCCATCCCTCCCTCTCCCCTGCAATGCCACCCCTCGTGCATTCTCCAGTTCGTGAACTCTAGAGAACGCATCGATCCACCGAATTAGTGTTTTATTTCCAGGGCTTCTCCTAAGCTCTCGCTTTAATTTTCTACCTGAAAAAATCCTTACTCTCGCAGCGACCCCCCGCGATCCTCATCTTAATGCGAGAGGCTCGGTGTATGTGACTCGATAGAATAGATTTTTTTTTTCCTTTTTCCTTTTTCCGTTTTTCTTTNTTTTTTTTTTTTTTTTTTTTGCACGCTATAGACAAAATGCAGAACCGCTATTACAATGAACTTTATTTTCATTTTAAAAATGAACTCGATTCTATCTCCCCCGTTCTTTTTCACTCCGCTCTCGAGCTACTTATATCCAGGCGTAATTGCTCGGGGAAAAACGGCAAACTTAATTGCAATAACGTGTTAAATGTAATTGGACGATGTGGAAATACAAGTTTATTTGTTTATCTCATTATATATCATTCGAAAGTTCTTTTTTCAAATATTATTAACGCGTTTTTATAAAAAGAAATCGCCTTCGTGATTGGAATGCATTGCTTATTAAAAAAAAATTTTTATTTATTTATCATAAATACGATTGTGCATATTACGAAGAGTTAATTAATTAACTACACATTTGTTCTTTTATTAAATATTAATAAAGTATCATTTCTCTTTAAGTGCGCGCAACTTTCGCAAGAAATATTGTTAAAAAATTTTTACAGACGAATGCTGTAACTTGTCAAAGTAACAAATAAAACTGAACCTACCTCTTTTAACGTACCATCTATTTAATTTAATTTTACACAAAAAAAAATAATCGGATACTCCTCCACGAAAGAATAATCTTCGAACGTTAATAAAATTTAAAAATTTAGTAAGGGACGTTTCCTCCTTAATGAATCGAAATAAAAAATCAAAACGAATCCAATGAATTTCAATCGAAAGATAAATCTCGCGCTACACTTAATAACGGGAGGGGGGGAGGAAGGCATGATTTAATTTTTGAAAGCGAAGCGCTCATTCATTCGCTCGTTCGTTTCGAAACGAAGGAAACGAGGAAAACGAATTCTCTTCGTCCCGATCGGTGCACATATACCCCTCCCCTCCCCCGTGAATCGGAGGAGAGATTATCGCAACATGCTAACCGATGTGCAATGTCCGGCCGCATACTCGACGCGGAGGAGAATTGGTATAACACGCTGGTAATATTGATACTGTCTGCCCATATATCACAAACACGCATCTCGCGACTGCATAACCGATGCAGAACCGATGGTGTAACCGGGTATATACAACGTTGCAAATTGTGCCCCGAGCTTCAAATCGCTCGAGATTTGCACAAACATTGGGCGCGTGTGTGTGTATGGGTAAGCTGATCAGCCAGAATCGAGGATTTGCGATTATTTTTGCATAAGCTCCTTAGATGCGTTGTGCAGAGTGCAGAAGGAAATCGACGATGTAAGTCGATATAAATAGTTGAAAGAGATACGTAAGGTAAACGATGATTTTTTTTAAAGAATCGCTTGTAAAAAGAAAAAGCTTAGCTTGTGCATGGTTGAATTAATGGTAGAATAGGATAAAAAGATTGAAAGTAAGGCTAGGTTTTTAGGACGTAATAGGTTGTGTAATTTGAAGGTGTATATATTCAACTGGTAGAAAAGCAAATATGCACTTATCGGTTAACGATACTATATCATTTTAGGGGTGGAAAACTTGAGAGCCAATAAATACGATCGTTGGATGTTGGAACGTAATTCAAACGACAGTGGAGTTGGCCGACTGTCCATGAAACTACGGAAACCACAGGCCGATTGATAGTAATTACCGTAGATTATTGTGACTTTGATTTATACGGAAAGGTTGAAATTACCCTTCAATTACCATTTGCCTCGTACGCAATTTCGAGCGGCGTTGATTAATGACACGATGGATAGGCCGTGCAACCCATTCGACGGCGATAACGATGAACACGAACGAAACTGTTGCGCGAAAATAATTCGTGAATTCGTTCCATACGATTCAGGGAATGCGCGTTTTTCGCGTTTCTCCTCGTTATCGTCAAAAAAAAAAAAAAAAACACTTCTTTAATACAATTTTCCCTCCCCGGACTTTAGATTTTGAATCCGTAAAAAGAAATTTTTAAATTTAAAGAGCAGAGAAAGAATTTTTTTAAGGGAAGAGAACGAAGAAGAAAAACTTCCTCGTAACATTGAATCCAACAAGTGTCGAGTAAAATCATATTTTTTTTTAAAATCCTATCATATTTTGTTGCAAAAATAAAATAATAATAATAATAATATCCGGAGAATATTTTAATTTTAGAATTACAAATATATTGTAAATTCTAGTATCATTGAATCCAACAAGTGTCGAGTAAAATAAATCCTATCATATTTTGTTGCAAAAATAAAATAATAATAATATTAATAATAATATCCGAAGAATATTTTAATTTTAGAATTATAAATATATTGCAAAATCTTGTAACATTGAATCGAACAAATACCGAATAAAATAAATCCTATCATGTTTTGTTGCAAAAATAAAATAATAATAATAATAATAATATCCGGAGAATATTTTAATTTTAGAATTATAAATATATTGCAAAATCTTGTAACATTGAATCCAACAAGTGTCGAGTAAAATAAATCCTATCATATTTGCAAAAATAAAATAATAATAATATCCGGTAGAATATTTTAATTTTTTAAGAATTATAAATATATCGTAAAATCTTTTTACGAGCGTAATGGAAACTGTTAATTCGAACAAATACTCGTTTTAGGGGAGTGAAGAAGAAGTTTCCTCGGTGGAGAAATAATCATTGTCCTTAATATAACGAGCCAAAATATACGGGATAAAGTTTGGGGAGCATTAGCGAGCTAACGTGGCCGCGTTAAGATGATTAAAGCAAATGGAAACTTGTTGCAGTGAGGTCTTAGAGAGTCACCGTGTTAAAGTTCGTAGCGGCGGCCACCGCTCGGGTTAATCATGCGAGGTTTCGCGACACGGTTCGGTGAACAGGAATCACGGGACCGTGGTTTTTGAATCGTCGAAGATGAAGAATTGCAGCCTGGCCGATTTCCCAAATGATAATTCGAATTCGTTGAGAGAATATTATATAACAAACTTGTTGGAAAATGTGGTGCTTTATCTAAACATCATTGGGGTGGAAAATGATGTAATATAATTCAATTCAAATGTAACATAAGACTCTAAGAATGGAGTTTCAAGAGGAAACGTGTAACACGACGATTATTTAATTAAGCATCGTTCAACGCAAGATATACCACTTCACGCTATTAATCGTTCGATAATTAACATATTTGAATAATTTTAAAATCCTTTATATACTCTTTATACAAACAAAATACCATACGCTCCCCTCGTGATAAATTATCGAACGGTGTTTCACGTAATACATCGCGTACCGTGGATATCACGCGTACTAAGAAAATACTATTATTATCCGTTGCAGACAGATCCATATCAATTTAACGACTCGTGGCTGCATAAACCATTCGCGGTATACATCAAGACGGTATACATCCGTGTTTCGAATGGACTTCGATCGATGGAACCATCGATATTCCTTCTCCGGTTTGCCTCCGAGGAGGACCGAGGGAGGTGTATCTAGAATCAAATGATAAAGGAATATATATATATACGCGAACAGACGCGAAAATGGATCGGGAATTCTCGTCGCGTAAAAGTATCCCACGCTCGTCCAAATAAAAATATCAGGAATTCAGGAATTCAGGACGCGTCGCGTAGCTAGTATACGGCTAACAAGCAACAGGGTGAAGAGGAGGAGGAGGAGGAGGAGGAGGAGCGTTTTACAGGGGGAGGGAGGAAGGGAGGAAGAGGAGGGGAAGGAGTAAGTAAGGGAGGAAAAGGAAAGGGAATGCAACGAGGGAAAATGATGAAGATAAAACAGTAACAATCGTAACAAGCGGCTGTCAGATTTATATATGCCGGTTACGGGACCGTTCCCTCTCTCTCTCTCTTTTTATCCATCCTTTATCGAACGTTTTAAGGCAAATAAAGTTACAAAGGGAGAAACGAAAACGGAGAAGGAGGGGAGAAGGGAGGAGGGATCAAACGAGCACTCCTCCTCCCCCTAGAAAGAACGGGGAAATTTTTTCAATGATAACACTTGTATACCACGCTTTTTTCCTTCCTTCCGTCAAAGAAATCAAATTGGCTGAACGATATTTGTTGTTGCACCGATCAAACATCGAAAGGGAAAGCCTCTCGAAGGAAGGAATAACGATTTGAAATTAATGCGTGTCATCTTGAGAAGATAGGATTAAAATAAATTTGAAATAATAAGAGGACACTATCGTGTTCCTATGGATCTAATATAAATCCATCTCAAAATTTATTCTGTCTGGTTATTCGATGAAAGGTATCAAGGTTTCTCGGTTTACTCGAGGATCGAGGTCATTTAAAAGTCAAAGCGAAGGGTCAAGATCATTCGAAGATCGCGATGAATGATTGCCCGCCAAGATCGAAGTTCAAGGTTATTATTGGAAGGATGGATCATCAGGATGGAAAATGTGAAAAGTAAAATGTGACTTTTTCCTCTGTGACTTTTTTCTCGCGGCGTAAACTTTCACTATTTTTGAAATGTTTTCGGGCGAAATATCAAACACCACGGTATGAATGCAAATGATGTTTATTCGAAACTTCCATCGCCCGATGTAATATAACTTTAATAACAAATTCATCTCTGCAACGTATTTTGTTGCTCGGGAAATATTCGCGGACGGCAAAATAACTCTGTTTAGCTTTGTAAATGAGAATGCAGAATTACAGAATACTCGGTAATATTCGGCTTCGTTTTTGCGCGATTTTGATCAGAAAATTACGAAATTTTGATCAGAAAATGTACGACGAAAGAAGAAATAATTCTCGTTAATCGATACGTGAATCGTATCGATGCACGTGATTTTTTATCCGTTAATATGCATTAATATGAAAAAAAATATATATATATATGATTCCATCTTCTCTCATTTCATCTTCATTCATATTCATAAAATCACTGGTTGCTCGCATATACCGACCAATTCAACGAATAAATGTCACTTTTAAAATCGAGATCATTATTTGAATTAATTTACATTATTGTATAAAAGATCTCGTTTCAATTCTCCATTCAAAGAAATTTTCTCCCTTCCTTTCTGTCAAAGCGATTTTAAATCCTTATGAAGAGATTATTTTCCAGCACACAATGAGGAAATTAAATTAATTAAACGGAAACTCTGCTTTTTCCTCTTTTTTTTTTTTTTTTTTTTTTTTTTTAATAAATGAAATTATTATTTTACCTTCGAAATTTTAACAATTTTCTTTTTCAACTTTATATTTTATATTCGTTTCAAGTAAATTAACTTGATCAATTTTATTCAATTTCTTATCGAATTTATAATAGATATATATATACATTGTATTCGCGACTTGTAATTCATAACTTCCTGTTCGAGGCTTCGAATAACATACATCCCATATCTCAGAATCTGAAACTCTCCCGTGGAATAACCTTGCGACGCAATCGAAACGAGTGATGAAGTAAGGGAGTAACACAGTAATGACGAAGGGTGTTACCGTGTTGTAGAAATTAATGGAGTGGGTGGAGCGCATTGTGCAACCATAGACAGATGGGTTTCGGTTGGCAGAGCCCATCGAATATCGGTCATTGACATCCAATAGCCTGCGAAGGGAAGTGCGCGATATTTGAGCGTGGGCAAAAGTGGTGAAATTAATCAACTAACTATCTTCTTATCGCGATCGTGTCGAAATATTATTCTTACAGGAAAAATCGTTCGACTAAAGAGAATAAAAAGTTTGCCAAAAGTTTTCTGTTTCCTTTCGAGAAAAATTTTACTATAAAATCTAAAAGAATAAACAAAAAGAAGAGCCGATAAAATTGTTTATTTACGCGTTAGAAGTAGGAAAATTGAAATTAAAAAAATTGTCAAAATATCAACACACGATTGTCGAATAACAGAGAGAGAGAGAGAGAGAGAATAATATTGTTCTCCCTTCTGGTTCTGACACGTTATTATTACACACCCTTCGACCTCCTCTATCCCTACGACATATCCTCGATTTCAGTTCTATTTACTTACGGGATACGAGTGTTTCTTTAGAAGATATTTGAAAAAAAAAAAAAATATCGCTATTTCTATAAAGAAAAAAACGTATGCCTATTATTTTCAATGTGCAAAAAGAAAAAAAAAAAAGGAAGTCTTCGACCCGTTAAAATTTAGAAGCCCAGTTACACGGAATCTCGTATATATTCGATGCAGGAACTCGACATTCAACATTCGTGTATTTCCATGGTGGAAAACTTTATCAGGTTTGAGATCCTCTCGGTGGCTCTTGGAGCACGCACGTTCACATCAAAAGCCTACATCCAACGACGTAGAGCATTAACGCTCATGATGGAAACCGTGATCTTCCTTCTCCGCCCTTTTCATTTCTCTTTTCCAAGGGCGCCACATTCAGAAGAAACAAGAAGGGATGCCGAAGGGTAAACACGCGTCGAAAAATAACTCTAACTCTCCGAGATAGCGATAGCACGTGAACTCGAATCTAAATCCCCACGGTCACGGTCAACGGATCCTTCCTCCACCTGCGGATTTCGTTGAATCCGGTAAAACGATTCGAGGTAGTATCTTTCCAGATATTATCTTCTATAAATTTTATATATATATAAAATTTATATTAATATATAAATAATATAATATTATTTTATATATATATATATATATATATATATATATATATATAT